>NW_016819103.1:434225-452598 GCF_001698545.2 Rhinopithecus bieti
CTCGCTCTGCCGCAAGGCTGGAGTGCAGTTGCCAGATCTTAGCTTAATGCAAGCTCCGCCTCCCGGGTTCACGTCATTCTCCTGCCTCAGCCTCCCAAGTAGCTGGGACTACAGGCGCCCGCCACGTCACCCAGCTAGTTTTTTGTATTTTTAGTAGAGACGGGGTTTCACCATGTTAGCCAGGATGGTCTCGATCTCCTGACCTCGTGATCCGCCCGTCTCGGCCTCCCAAAGTGCTGGGATTACAGGCTTGAGCCACCGCACCCGGCCCACCAGTGGTTTTTTTTTAATCCTGGCTGCACACTGGATCACCTGGGGACCTTCAAACCATAGTGGCTGGCAGTCTGGGAGTGCGGCCAACGTATCAGTAAGAGTTTTTTTACATTAAGCCTTTTAGGAACACTCAGTTGTAGGAAATAACATAGAGCAATCCTGCATACACTTTACTCAATTTCCTCCAGTGGTAGCATATTGCAAAACTGTAGTAAAATATCACAACCGCCATTGACATAAAGACAATCAAGTACAGAAGAGTTCCATCACCAACGTTGCCTTTCTGTAGCCACATCCCCTTTCCTTCTCAACTCCCCCATCCCTAACCCCTGGCAACCACTAATCCATTCTCCATTTCTATAATTGTGTCATTTCAGGAATGTTATATAAATGTCATACGGTTAGTAACCTTTTGGGACTGCTTTCACTTCACATAATTCTCTGGAGACTCATCCAAGTTGTTGGGAATAGCACTAGTGCATTCCTTTTTACTATTGTGTAGTATTCCACAGTTGGTTTCTCATTCACCTATCAAAGGGTATCTGGTTGTTTCCAGCGTTGAGCTATTATGAATAAAGCTGCGATAAGCATTCATGTTCAGGTTTTTTGTAGGCAAATAAGTTTTAGTTTCTTTGGGATAAATGTCCAGGAGTGCAATTACTCAAGTTTATGGTAGTTACATGTTTAGTATTTTAAGAAACCACCATACTCTTCCAGAATGGTTGTATCATTTTACATTCCCACCAGAAATATGAGTGATACAGTTTCTCTGCAGTCTTCATCAGCCTTTGCTGTTGCCACTCTCTTTCATTTTAGCCATTCTGATGGCTGTGCAGTGATATCTCATTGTGGGTTTGATTTGTACTTTTCTGATGGCTAGTAATATTGAACATCTTTTCACAGGCGGATGGGCCATCTGTATCATCTATTTGATGATGAAATGTTTCCTCATGTCATTTGCCCATTTTCTCATTGGATTGTCTGCTTTTTACTGTTGAGTTTTGAGAGCTCTTTATATATTCTATATACTAGTCCTTTGTAAGATATGTGGCTGGCGAATATTTTCTCCTTGTCTTTTTATCCTCTTAACAAGGTCTTTCACAGAACAAAATTTTTCCTTTTGATGGAGTCCAATTTATTGTTTTTTCTTTTGTGGATCATGTTTTTAGTCACAAGTCTAAGAACTTTTAGCTTAGCTGTGGATCCTGAAGATTTCTTCTAATGTGTTTTTCTACAAGTTTTGTAGTTTTACATTTTACATTTAATGGTCTGTGGAGAATTTTGAGTTAATTTTTTGGTCTGTGGAGCATTTTGAGTTAATTTTTTGTTTGTTTTTTAGACGGACTCTCGCTCTGTCAGCAGGCTGGAGTGAAGAGGTGCAATCTTCGCTCACTGCAATCCCTGCCTCCCAGGTTCAAAAGATTCTATATTTTTAGTAGAGACAGGGTTTCACCATGTTGGCCAGGATGGTCTCAATCCCTTGACCTCATGATCTGCCTGCCTCGGCCTCCCAGAGTGCTGGGATTACAGGCATGAGCCACCACCGTGCCCAGCCTGAGTTAACTTTTTTATAAGACATAAGGTTTAGGTTGTTGTTCAGTTTTTGCCTATGACGTCCAATTGTGCCAGCACCATTTGTTGAAAATGCTTTAATTTTGCGCCTTTGTCAAAAATCACCTGAGAATATTTGTGTGGTTCTATTTCTATTTCTTGACTCTCTGTTCTATTCTACTAATTTATGTGTCTACTCCTTTGCCAATACCACAAAGTCTTGACTAGTGTAGCTATTAATGTATAGTAGTTTTGAAATTGGGTAGGTCGATTTCTCCCATTTTATTCTCTTTTTCTCAAAATTATTTGAGTTGTTCTAGTTTCTTCACTTTTCCCTACACATTTTAGAAGAGTCTTGTCTATATCTGTAAGACATCTTGCTGATATTTTGATAGGAATTGCATTAAATCTGTATATTAATTTGGGAAGAATTGACATATTTACTCTGTTGAGACTTGCGATCCATAAACACTCTCCATTTATTTACATCTTTGATTTATTTCATCAGCATGTTGTAGTTTTCAGCACACAGTCCTGTACAAGATCATCTGAGAATGTGTTGTTTTCCTTTTTTTCCTTGTAGATATTTTCACTGAGTAAAAGATTCTGGGCTGACAGTTCTTTTCTTACAGCATCTGAAAAATATAATGCCATTTTCCTGTCTCTATGTTTTCTGTGAGAAATCTGCTATCATTCCCATTATGGTAAGGTGTTTTTCTCTGACACTTTCAACATTTTTTGTCTTTCATTTTCAGGAGCTTAATTATTATGTGTTTTGGTGTATATTTGGGGGGCTTATCCTGTTTGGTTAACAGCTTCTTGATTCTGTAGAGTTAGGTCTCTTGCCAAATTTGGGACGTTTTCAGCCATTATCTCTCAAAGCACATTATCATTGCCACCCTTTTTCTCATCTCCTTCTGGGACTATGATTATATGAATGTTAGATATTTTGTTATAGTCCCACAGGACCCTGGAGTTCTGTTTGTTTGTTTATTTATTTGTTAGTCTGTTTTCCCTCTGATGTTCAGATTTGGGAATTTCTATTGTTTTATCTTCCAGTTTACTGATTCTTTCCTCTATTCCTGCCCTCTTTAAGCCCATCAATTGGGTTCTTTTTTTTTTTTTCAGGTAGAAATCATGTTTCCTTTTAATTGAATATTTAATTCACAATGTTCCCTCTCTTGCTGCTGCTCTGGTAATAATTAGGTCCCCACCTCTCAAGAACATTGCACCTGGCCAGACTGAGAGCCAGTGTGAACATGGGCCCCAAACCAGGGCTTTCGGAATAACAAGGAACAGCCAAGCCAGCCTCTTCCTTCACTTAGAAAGGGACTGTGAATGCGAGGGTCCAAATCTTCACCGTCCAAACACAGAAAACCAGGAGCTCCACACCAACATGGAAACCAAAATGTATCAGGAATGAAGTGCAGTACCCAGTCACATACTCAAGGTCAAGATGGGTTTGCAGAAATCGTATCTGACCATCTGGCCTCTGCTAGTAGAGGCCCCACCCCGGCATTTTTAAGAGAAGATGTTTTTGTTTCTATTACTTGTATTATTTCCCCAAGGGGTACAAAATCTACTAAAAGGAATATAATGAATCAGAATAAATCAGCTCACTCACAAGAAACCTTCCTGGGTAACGGTTTTTAGTTGCTGAGCTTATTCAGCACATGATTTCAAAGTGGCAAAATTCAAGGCAATCTGAGAAGAGAATTCAAAAGTGGCAGCTACAGGTTTGGGTAGGACACACATACATACAACCCCCATTTTTTTGCAGTGTGTATGTCAAGAGGTCAAGACCCCTGATCATCAAAATAAGTTATTTTGTGTATTACAGTGCACAGGACACCAGAGGGAAAGACACTTTCTTGGAAGGTGACGACAAGGCCTTTTGCAAAAGGTCCACTCCAAAAGGACTAGAGCCCAGTGCCTTGTGGCCTTCATTAACTTGACCCCTCCTCTTCTTTGGTTGCAGTGGCCTCAGTGGGAGCTGTTTCTTCTGCTTGTTCTGCTGGCTGCTTCTCCCCTTCCTCTTCCTAATCCTCATCCTGTTGGGGATAGAGGTCTGGGTATTTCTGCATGCATTCCTGCATGGCCCGGAACCAGTCTACACAGTCTGACCCCTTGATCTCCTCCATGCTATAGTGGAAGCAGGAAAAGGCTGACTTGAACTGTTCCCCACAGGGGCCGCTGGCCATTCGCCCAAGGCATGGGCAGTTCCAGTTAATGTCTCCATTGGCAGTATCTATCCATGCTCCTCGTATGGATCATTGGGTTCATCAGCCACCGATTCTGCATTGTTTGGAGTTTCATGGTCTTCTTTGGTTACAAATATGATTTGATCATTCCCATCCTGCCAGCAGTAGGACATGGCTGCAGCCCAGCCCTGAGACCTTGCAGAAGCGGCAGCAGCTGCAGCTTCACGCCATGACCTCTCTCTCCTCAGGCAGGGCGGGCACCTCTGGGTTCTTATTTCAACTATTATTTCCATTCTAAATTTCCATTGGTTCTTCTTTATATTTTCTATTTCTTTGCTGATACTTTATTTTTTTAATTTGTCTCAAGTGTGTTCACATTTGCATGTTGAAGCATTTTTATGATGATTACTTTAAATGTTTTGTCAGATAATTCTAACATTCTGTCGTCATGGTATCTATTAATTGCTTTATTCATTTTTAAATTTATCTTTATTTTTATTTTATTTATTTATTTTTTAAAGACCGAGTCTTGCTCTGTTTCCCAGGCTGGAATAGAGTGGCATGATCATAGCTCACTGCAGCCTCAAACTCCTGGTTTAAGCAATCCTGCTGCCTCAGCCTCCCAAGTAGCGGGGACTACAGATGCACATCACCATGCCTGGTTAATTTTTTAAAAAATTTTTGTATAGATGGGGTCTTGCTATGTTCCCCAGGTTGCTCTCAAATTCCTGGGCTGAAGGGATTCTCCTGCCTCAGCCTTCCAAAGTATGATTGCTTTTTTTCTTTCTTTGAGATGGAGTCTCACTCTGTCGCCCAGGCTGGAGTGCATTTGTGCAATCTCGGCTCACTGCAAGCTCTGCCTCCCAGGTTCACACCATTCATGAGCCACCGTGCCCGGATAGTATGATTGCTTTTTAAAAATCCTATTTGGGCCAGGTGTGGTGGCTCACGCCTGTAATCCCAGCATTGTGGGAGGCTGAGGCAGGCAGATCAGGAGGTCAGGAGATCGAGACCATCCTGGCTAACACGGTGAAACCCCATCTTTACTAAAAATGCAAAAAATTAGCCGGGCATGGTGGCATGCACCTGTAGTCCCAGCTACTTGGGAAGCTGAGGCAGGAGAATGGCTTGAACCTGGGAGGCAGAGGTTGCAGTGAACCGAGATCACACCACTGCACTCCAGCCTGGGCGACAGAGTGAGACTCTGTCTCACAAAAAAAAAAAAAATAATAATAATCCTATTTGAATTCCCTTCTCATTTTTTGATGTGAAGAATGATTTTCAATTGAAATATGGAAATTTTAGGTATTATGGGACCTAGGATCATATTTAAATCTCCTGATTTATCTGGTTTTGACTGACACTGCCGTAGCAGGGGAAGCTGGAGGACACAAGGGGAGACTGTGCTGCCTCATTACTTCCAGGTGAAGGTAGATGTCCTGGCTCCCCACTTAGCTTGTCTTGACACCTGAAGGGTGTGGGTTCCTCATTATTGCTGAGCAGATATGGGAGCTCCATCTCCCCACTAGGCCACTGAAGATAAGTCCCCAGCTGGGAGGGATGAGAGTGCCTCCTCACTGCTCCCCATGCACCCCTACTGACACCGTGGGAGTGGGTGCAGGGCTTGTCACCACCTGACAGGATGCAAGTCCCAGCTCCCTGCTAGGAATGGCGGGGACACCACCCCAGCAGGGAGAGTTGAGTCACTTCATTACAGCTTGACAAGGGTGGAAGTCTTGGCTTCCCTCCCTCCTTCGCCTCATCTGGCTAGGACAGGAATGGGGCACAGTGGTTTTCTATGGTGTTTGGCTGAAATAGAGCAGGTGTTGTGTAAAAGTTTTCTATTTTGCTAGGCAGCCCCTTTCCCAGTCCTTTGGCTAGACACAGCAGGCTTTTGTTTTGCCTGTGCCGATTGCCATTTCTGAGCTGCCAGCTTCTTCAGCTTAAACTCTCTGATGTATGTGGCCAAACAAAAGCTCGGGGAACTCATCACAGTGTCATTCATTGAGTCGCAATGTTCCTCACTGCTTTGCCTTTGCCTCTCCACCTGTCAGAGTCTTCTTGTATTTGCTTTAAATGTAACATCCAGAGTTTTGGTTGTACTTAGCAGAATAGAGAAAAGTGCCTCTACTCATTCTTCCTGAAAGAAGACATCTCAATATGCTTTAAAAGCTTTTGACACAGTGGCTCACGCCTATAATCCCAGCACTTTGGGAGACTGAGGCAAGTGGATCATTTGAGGTCAGGAGTTTGAGACCAGCCTGACCACTATGGTAAAACCCCATCTCTACTAAAAACATAAAAATTAGCCAGATGTGGTGGCAGGCACCTGTAATCCCAGCAACCTGGGAGGCTGAGGCAGGAGAATCACTTGAACCTGGGAGGCAGAGTTTGCAGTGAGCTGAGATCATGCCACTGCACTCCAGTCTGGGTGACAGAGCGAGATTCCGTCTCAAAAAAAAAAAAAAAAAAAAAAAAACTCTCAGGCAGGCAGAGTCGAGAATTACTGGTATAGGCTGGCACCTCCATGAGAATAGGAACTGTGTTCATCCCTTGGCTATCATAATATCTGTACCTGCCAAGAATATTCATCAGTGAAGATTTTGTGGATGGTCTGACGGAAGGAAGGGAGAATGAATGGATAAATAGATGAATGAATAAATGAATCATCTGTGAATATCACAATAGAACTAGGAACCAGATCGAGTCACACTCATCTATGCCCTATATATAAATAACTTCTATATATAAATAACCCATATGTATAAATAGCCTGGCCCCAGAACCAGCAAGAGGGCTTGACCAGCAGGTGGTGCTAAAGAGCCCCAGGTGTGGGATGAGGTGGCAGCTGCAGGCAGGTGTCCATCAGGTCACTTGACTGAAAGAGACGAAAGTTACAGGAACTCCTAATCACCTGGGAGCTCTCTCTTATAAATGCCGCATCTGCCTCTCTTTTTCTCCTGCCAGCTCTTTTATTTAGTTCAATATCATCAATCACTTTTTTCTTCCTCAAGAAGAGAACAGCCTGAATAACTTTGGTCTTTGAAAGTATATTGCTCAGAGTTTAGTCTCCAAGGATTCGGAGCAAAATGAAAACATTATTCATCATGTCCTGAAATGATACTTGTGTGTGTGCTGGGTTTGGTAGTGTAATCACTGTGTCCTTGTCTCATGTTAGCACGGATATCCATATTTTCAAATTCCTTGGAATCTTTATTCAAAGCGTTTGTTTATTTTCCTCTTTTCACTGTGAAAAAGAGGATGATGTATTCACTATATCCCTTTCTCATGCTAGCACGGATGTCCATGTTTTCAATTCCCTGGAATCTTTATTCAAAGTGTTTATTTATTTTATTCTCTTCACAATGAAAAAGAGGATGGGGTAGGGGAGTATGTGAAGTTCACTGGAAGGTCTTAGCAGATGGGTGCCACTTGGGCCTTTAAGTGAAACTTGCTCTTCAGTCACTCTGGAATCTCTCAGTGCAGGCACCAAGCCCTAAAAGCTACAGAAGCCTCTGTTTTCACATCATTAAAATGGGGGGCAGAATTATTTTGGTGAGGTCACCAGCACGATGAGGATTAAATGACGCAATATGGAAAATCTCCCAGCCTGATGCAATCATGAAAATATTACTTTTCTTTTTCTTCTTTTTTTTTGAGACAGAGTTTCACTCTGTCGCCCAGGCTGGAGTTCAGTGGCATGATCTCGGCTCACTGCAACCTCTGCCTCTCAGGTTTAAGCAATTCTGCCTCAGCCTCCTGAGTAGCTGGGATTACAGGCATGTGCCGCCATGCCCAGCTATTTTTTTTTTTTTTTTTTTTTTTTTTTTTTTTTTTTGTATTTTTAGTAGAGACAGAGTTTCACCATATTAGCCAGGGTGGTTTCAAACTGCTTACCTTGTGATCTGCCCGCCTCGGCCTCCCAAAGTGCTGGGATTATAGGCGTGAGCCACCGCGCCCAGCCTCTCTCTTGCTTTTGAGGTTAGAAAGTAAGAGATAACTGAGCTGGGCTGCTTTTAATGCTGCCCCTTTTTTTTTTTTTTTTTTTTTTGCATTTGTGTTAAATACCTTAGCTTTCCTGTCCTGCACTTAGCTTTAAACTTCCCAGCTCTTCACACCAGGCTGGGGTTGTGGGAGTATACAAACAAGCAAGTTCAGTCTCTTAAACCAAATTATAAAATGAGGGAAGATCACAGCGTGTAGGAGGAAAGGGTTTGCTATAGCTCGTCATTCCTCTCCTTCCATTCGATGACTAATTTAAAGTTACGCATTAACATCTCACTGGCCCCTTTTTACACAGAAACCATGAGAATCTTTTTATCTAAATCGCGGGTTCTGGTTAAAGCAGTTCTTCTGCTAAGCAACTATTTTTTTCATTTAAATGATACTGAGAATCTTATAAACTGATCCGTTTCCGCAACACTGGTGCAGTGAAATGGATTTTAAAAACAGACAGATCTGGAACCCAAAGAGCCTTCTTTCTTAATCCACTGAAAATTTTTACAACAACTTTGATTGAGGTGTAATTTTTTCCTATATAAATTCACCCATCTAAGTGATCATATAATTCAGTTATCATATATTCAGTTTAGTAATTTACAAATTGTATTCATTCATCGAATCCAATTTTAGAACATTTCTGTCTTTTCAAAGATCCTTTTCCTGTTCCCCCCTCCCGGCAACCACTAATTTATTCTCTGTCTCTTAATTGCCGCTCTGACATTTATATAAATTGAATATTCAATTGTTGCCTTTTTGTGTCTGATTCATTCACCTACCATGATGTTTTTCCGTTCCTCTGTTGTAGCTTGGGAATGTCCTGTTTACTTTCTAATGACAAATAGACCACATTTTAATCAAAATCATTCACCAGCTGATGAACATTTGGGTTTTTTATTTTTGTTGTTAAGAATAATGCTATGAAATCTGCATACAAGTTTTCGTGTCACGTGGATCGTTTCTTGGGTATTTATTAGGTGTGGATCAATACTGAGTTCATATGGTAACCATGTTTAACATTTGAAGAACTGTCAGACTGCTTTTCACATTAGCTCACCAATCACATTCCCACCAGCAGTGTTTGAGATTCTATTTTCTCCACTCTTCCACCACTTGTTATTGTCCTTCTTTTTAATTATTGTCACCTAGTATATGGAAGTGGTATCTCACTTGTTGGTTTTGATTTTTCATTTCCCTAATGCATAAATGCAGTTACATCCTTTCATGGCTTTTGAGCCCTTCCTAGTCTTGTTGGTGAAATTGTCCTATATAAATCCTTTGCCTATTTATAAATCCAGGTTTTTTCTTCTTGTGTTGAGTTGGAAGAGTTCTTTATATATTTTGCGATATATCAGATTATGATATATCACTATATATTTACCTATAATATTTTCTTCCATCCCTAGCTTTATTTTCTAGTGGTACCTCTTGAAACCAAAAGTTTTTCTTTTTGAGAGTCATTAGCAGTTTTAAACTTCTTATGCCTTTGGTGCTTGTATCTAAGAATCTTTGCCTAACTCAGGTCACAAAAATTAGCTTTTACATTTAGTCTATCAATTAGAGCTAATTTTTGTGTATGGTATGAGGAAAGTCTAGAATTCATCGTTCTGCTGGTAGTCTCGTTTTCCCAACATATGATTAATTGCATTTTGTCTGCATGCCTTTCTTCTATCCCTCCTCTATTTTAGCATTCCCAGAGGTGAGCAAACATCCCCCTCTGCCCCGTGGCAGCCCTTACCCCCACTTATAAAATCTGGAGTTTTTGCATGAAATCTTTTAGTTTTTAAATGTTGTCAATTATTCAATTGTTTCATTTGTCTTCTTGATACATCAGATATATATCAGATATATGAGACCAACAGATTGTCTTGATGGCACAACTCCAATCCGAGAGTTCCAGAAGAGAGGACTGGGCTGACTGGTCTGTTCTGGGTCAGAGGACAACTTCTGTTTCAATCACGTGTGCCCAGGGGTCGGGGTTACATAGTATAATTATGGCTGCCAGAGCCCACCCTAGGTGAGATGATGGTTCTCAGAGAGGAGGCTTGACTTGAGCTGGGCAAATACCCCAAAAGGTGTCCACTCCTGGGTCATTATCTCATATTCAGCATTCTGCATGCCCTATGAACCAGCTTGAGGTTTCTACCTGGGGGCTTGCAAAATTTGTTTTTTTTTTACCCTGTGTAGTGTTCAAGAAGACAAATGAAATATTTCAATTAAATAATTGACAGCATTTAAAAACTAAAATATTTCATGTAAAAACCCCAGATTTTGAGTTTCCTTTTAAAAACAGGCAGATCTGAGTCTGCAGCAGTTGGTGGCACATGAGTGGCAGCTGCCCCTTCAAGCAGAGAACAGGCTCTCTAGGTTGCCTCGGTCCCTACCACTCCCTCTTGCTCCACACACAGTCCTCTGTTCTTCGTAGCTTTTCTTCTCTGACTCTGTAGATTCTTTGCATGTGTACCTTCACCCCTGGAAAACCCACTGGGGCCTCTGCCTGCCCACAAGGTCATCTGCCTCTTGCATCTTACCCAGAGGCTGACTCTTAAGCCAGAACTCCTCTAGATTCTAAGTCAGTCAGGTTCCTGTAATACTAGGCCCATAATGGCATTTTGCTATTTGCAGTCTGCTCTATTCATCACAACCAGTGGCATTGATAAGCCTGGGTGTTTCATGGAAATTATGGCCTGGCCAGACTTAATGAGACTATGCAGTACTGGAGCACCTTCATGCATGACACCTCTTTCTCAGAATTAGATCAAAGAAATTAATGTTCTGACTGACTTGACTAGAATAACCAGCCCACAAATGAGGAAGAGGATAGAGCAGTTTGGACCGGGGAGTAGCAGGTGAGGCAGTTTAGAATGAATCAAGAAAGGAATCCCAAACTCTCACTTTGTACTAGAGAAAATAAAAGATGTGCTAAGCATGTGGAAAACATTTATTTTTATTTTTTATTGAAGAAATCTATTTTATTTTGTATTTTTCAAAATGAATGCAGTTAGCTCTTATTTTCCCTATTATAAAATGAAGACAATCTCATTGTTGAAATCCTGAGAAATACCAAATATAATAAATATCATCCAGTACCCAGAGAAAACCATGGTTGATGTAACAAAGATTCATCCTGGATAGAAGCCTGTTAGTTAACAGAATTAACTTTGTCCTGTGCAGACAAACCACGTCTTCTATAAATGTAATTTCATCATAAGCATTTTCCCATTTCATTGCTGGTGCTCCGTAATGATTATCAATGACCCCATGATATTCTATTCTGTAGCTACTGAGAGGTGAAGCCAGCTGTACTTCCTGGGTGGAGTGGGGACTTGAAGAAGTTTTCTGTCTTACCAGAGGATTGTAAAATGCACCAATCAACGCTCTGCTCTGTAGCTAGCAAGGAGATTGTAAAATGCACCAATCAGCACTTTCTAAAACGCACCAATCGGCAGGAGTCTAAAAGTAGCCAATAGCAGGGAGGACTGAAAAAAGGGCACTCTGATAGGACAAAAATGGAACATGGGCGGGGACAAATAAGGGAATAAAAGCGGGCCACCGCAGCCCATCGGGGGAATCTGCTTGGGTCCAGTTCTGGGCTGTGGAAGAGTTCTTTTGCTCTTAACAATAAATCTTGCTGCTGCTACTACTGCTTCTTTGGGTCCATGCCATCTTTAAGAGCTATAACAGTTGGCTGGCGCGGTGGCTCATGCCTGTAATCCCAGTACTTGGGAGGCCGAGGCAGGCAGGTCAGGACATCAAAACCATCCTGGCTAACATGGTGAACACCCGTCTCTACTAAAAATACAAAAAATTAGCTGGCCGTGGTAACGGGTGCCTGTAGGTACCTGTAGTCGCAGATACTCAGGGAGGCTGAGTCAGGAGAATGGCGTGAACATGGAAAGCGGAGCTTGCAGTAGCCGAGACTGCGACACTGCTCTCCAGTCTGGACGACAGAGCAAGTCAGTCGCAAAAAAAAAAAAAAAAAAAAAAAAAAAAAAAAAAAAGCAGTAGCACTCACCGCGAAGGTCCGCGGCTCCATTCTTAAAGTCAGCTGGACCAAGAATCCTCCTGAAGGAACCAGCTCCAGATACGCTATCTCAAGATACATTTAGTTCCCAAATGCCAGCTCATTTCCCTTCATTTCCTGTCGTAAATAACGTTGCAGTGAGCATCTTTGTGCATAAATCTTTATTTACGCGTTAGATTACCATGAGATGAATTTCTAACTATAAAGTGGTCAGGGAAAAGTAGAAAAAGGTATGGAACAGTATTCGTCAATGGGATAAATCCTACTTCAAACTTCTGTAAGTCGGAACTTCCTTTTGAAAATTGTGCCTACACTTTCTGTACTTAGTACGTCTACGCTGGCTTCTGCTGCTCTGTATTTGTTTGGGTCCCTCTGTTTTTTTTTTGTTGTTGTTGTTGTTTTTTGTTTTTTGAGGTGGAGTCTCGCTCTTGTCACCAGGCTGAAGTACAGTGGCATGATCTCGGCTCACTGCAACCTCTGCCTCCGGGATTCAAGCGATTCTCCTACCTCAGCCTCCCCAGTAGCTGGGACTACAGGTGCATGCCACCATGCCTGGCTAATTTTTGTATTTTTAGTAGAGACAGGATTTCGCCATATTGGCCAGGCTGGTCTCGAACTCCTGACGTCAGGCAATCCACCTGCCTTGGCCTCCCAAAGTGCTGGGATTACAGGTGTGAGCCACTGCGTCCGACCCCGGGTCTCGTTTTTTAGGGCTTATCCAGTAAACCTCTGTTGAGCACCTGTCATGTGCCAGACTGGTGCCAGGCTAAGGAGAAATGATGGCAAGCGAAAATGCAGGGTCCCTGCTGTCAGCGAGGGGCACGTCCCCATGGTATTGCACTTCAGAGGCAGAAATAGTGGACATCCCCCATGGCCTGGAGTTGCTCCGCATTTAGTTGGAGGAGAATCAGCTGAAGAATGATAATCCCACAAAAAAAGTTGATATAAGAAGGGCATGTTAGAAGTTGAGGATACCAAGAGAAAGAAAGAAGTAAGAGTTTCAAGGCAAAAGAATGTTCTAGGCAGGGGAATGGCATCAACGTGTAAAGGAGCTTACTTACACCTTGGTCCTAATGTGTACTTCCAGACTCGTCATTCTGTGCTCCAGGAACTTCCAATGACTCCTCCCAATTCCTCAAACTCAGTTGTGTACTTTGGTTCTTTCTTCTACTGAGCCTTAAATACCTCTTTCTTCCTGCTGGCGAACTTCCACCCATCCTTCAGAGCCTAGCTTGCCTATCACTTCTTCTCTGATGTCGTTTCTGACATCCTCATGCTGCCTTGAGAGAGGCAGTTCTTCCCTCTGCTTCCAGCTACCTGCTTTGATCTTACCTCAGTCACCATATTTGTCCCAGCTGCATTCTAGGATTTTTAATTTAATTGTTTTGATGCTGTTTATCTTGTGTATTTCTTCGCATGCTAATTTACCAACTCCTTGAAGTCAGGGATAGTATTTCAATTAGGATTTGATTTGGCTGTATGTGATAGAAAACACTAGCTAACAATGGCTTCCATGAAATAGATGTGAGGTCCATAGGTGGGCAGTCCTAGTTGATATGGCAGCCCCATGATCATCAGGGACCTCAAGTCTGTCCCGATGGCCGCTTCACTTTCCTAATTGTGTGACTTTTCCTTATGGTCCCCAAGATGGCTGCTTAAGTACTACTCATCATATCCACATTCCAGCCAGCTAGAAGAATGAAAGGCCAAAGAAAAGTACACACCTTTATTTTAAGGCTGTTTTCTGGAAGTTGCAAACAACACTTGTATTTACATCCCATTGGAATTTAGTTATATGGTCACGCCCAGCTACAAAGGAGTCTGGGAAATGTAGTTTCTATTCCAGGCAGTTGTATACTCAGCTGAGAAGTAGAGTTCTAGTCTTAGACATGAGAGGAGACTATTATTGGCAGCTTCCACCACAGTGAAAAACAAGGGAAGGTCAAGGATGAGTCCTCTAATCCTGAATGGGGCCAGGTACAGGATGGTGGTGCTCACCAAGAAATGGAAGAAAACATAAGCACTGCTATTGAGCACCTCATGTATGCCAGACACTGTAGTAGGTGCTTTATCTAAAACCAACGTTGCTGAGTTTTATTTAGGTAAATAATTGCATTGACCTTGAGAAAGTTTGGAGTATTTCTAATTTGGAATCAGATCCAGGTTGCCTCCTCTTGCATGCTTCCCATGTTGGGGAGCTTACTGTCTTTCTCAAGTTAACTTGTTGCATTGTTGGATAACATCTATTTTTAGAAAGTTCTGCCTTACTTTGAGCTGAAAGCTGCACTCTTTGGTTGGCAATGGAGTGGAGTAGTTCAGGGTGCATGTTCTTCAGTTAGATCAGTGATTCTAACCCCCAGGGAATACCTGGCAGTGTCTGGTAACATTTTGGGTTGTCATGACTGGGGACTCGCAGCTACTGGCATCAAGTGAGTGGAGGCTAGGGATAATGCTAAATAAATGTCGTCACCCAGTGCACAGGACAGCTTCCCACAATGAAGAGTCATGCAGCCAAAATGTCAATGGCAGGACCAAGGTTAAGAAACCCTGAGTTAGGGCCAGGTGCAGTGGCTCATGCCTGTAATCCCAGCACTTTGGGAGATGGAGGCAGGCGGATCACTTGCGGCCTGGAGTTTGAGAGCAGCCTGGCCAACATAGCAAAACCCCGTCTCTACTAAAAATATGAAAATTAGCCGGGTATAGTGGTGCACACCTGTAGTCCCAGGCACTCAAGAGGCCAAGGCAGGGGAATCACTTGAACTCAGGAGGCAGAGGTTACAGTGAGCCAAGATCATGCCACTGCACTCCAGTCTAGGTGACAGAATGAGACTTCGTCTAAAAAAAAATAAAGAAACCCTGAGTTAGATAGACCTAGGTTCAAATCTTAATTTAGCAACCACTTCTCAGCTGTGTGACCTTGAGTACGCTGCTTCACCTCCTGAGCTTGAGCTGACCGTTTCCTCCTCTCCACCTTGGGGATCATCAGATATTCCTCTTGGGCCTGTGGGCATTTAGTAACTGATGTGTGAGAAGCGCCAGCCCTGGGGCTTGGCTCCTTACTGTTTCAGCTTTCTCGTTGGTGGCACAGGATGTGCAAGGAACACTGGGTTGTTTGCTGGCACATGGACCTGTTGGGATTAGATTGTAATCACTCTAGTAAAAGCCTCTCCCCATCTAATGGTTTCAGAATGGAGTCATCGCCCTAATTCAAAAATGATGGTTTGCTTGTACACTCTTAGAGAAGAAGGGTCCATTTCTGCTTTTCACCAATTAATCGCAGCACTTTCCCACTCAGCTGTCTCAATTGATCCTCCCAATGGTCCAGGCAGGAGGGCTTACTATTCTCCCTACTTTAAAGGTGAAAAACACCCCAAGCTGTTTACTCAAGGTGCACACGCTCACACACACACACTCTTACACATGCTCACATATACACACATATCTACTCACATTCATACACACTCATACACATACACTCATGTACTCAAAAACCACATACACACCTACACACATACACTCACATTCACGCTTACACTGACACATTCAAACACACACACAGACTCTCGCACACAGTCACAGACATTCACACACACACACACACACACACGCACATATACGTTCACAGCCACTCACACAGCCCAGTGAGCAGCAGAGCAGAGAGCATGGGTGAGGACTCAGCTCCTGCCTCCAGAGCTCTCTCTAGGCTGCTACTCTGAGGACACAGAGCTAGGGAGGACCTATGGGTGACCAACTTCCTTGCAGACAAACCCTCATCTCACGTGGCTCCTCTAGCTTTTATTCTCTCTGCCCAGAGCACACCCTCTGTCCAGCACTGTTTCCATAGGCATGGTTTTATCCTCAGAGAGGGCACCTCAGACCCAGCGGGGTCTCCTGAGTGGCATGCAGTGACATGGGATCCATGTCCCCAAGTATCTCCCACACTCTTGGCCAGAATATCTGACTTTTCTTTGGAATTTATGCAAGGAAAACCTCAGGGACCAGATTT
The DNA here is from genome assembly GCF_001698545.2 of Rhinopithecus bieti. Lineage (NCBI taxonomy): Eukaryota > Metazoa > Chordata > Mammalia > Primates > Cercopithecidae > Rhinopithecus > Rhinopithecus bieti. The sequence goes on from NW_016819103.1 coordinate 450,280, forward strand.
TTCAAAATGCAGGTCCCTGAGGGAGGGAAAAGCACCTTACATTAGTCATCTCACTGACCAGAACTATCCATTCAAGCTATTTTTTTTATTCATTGCACAGTACATTGCAGACATTGTTAGATTTCACCCCTAAATGTTTAAAGTGCTACAGTAATTTTTAGTTCAGTGATGTCAATTCTGTCATAACTTTTCTTCCTTTAAAGAAAAAGGAAAAATACAGATTTTTTTTTAATAAACATAAATCATGGCTGGGCACAGTGACTCACACATCTGTAATCCCAGCACTTTGGGAGGCTTAGGAGGGCAGATGGCTTGAGCCCAGGAGTTTGAGACCAGCCTGGGCAATACAGTGAGACCTTCACTCTACAGAAAATGCAAAAAATTACCCAGGCATGGTGGTGCGTGCCTGTGGTCCCTCCCAGCTACTCAGGAGGCTGAGGTGGGAGGATTGCTTGAATCATTTTCTGTCAAATACAATTGTTAGGTGATAAATAGTGTATACAAAATTTTTTTAAATGTTTTCTTGGACGGGTGCAGTGGCTCACACCTGTAATCCTAGTACTTTGGGAGGCTGAGGCAGGTGGATCACTGAGGTCAGGAGTTCGAGACCAGCCTAACCAATATGGTGAAACCCCGTCTCTACTAAAAATACAAAATTAGCCAGGTGTGGTGGCGCATGCCTGTAATCCCAGCTACTTGGGAGGCCGAGGCAGGAGAATTGCTTGAACCCAGGAGGCAGAGTGTTAGAAACAAGTGCCTGGTGCTGCAAAGAAAAACAGCATGTAGGCAGAAAATTCCTCAGCCAGGCAAATTTACTTCTGCAGAAGGGTGCAGCTTGTGCCACTGACGATTGCAAGAGCACATTGAGCAGGGTAGGGCAGGGGTTTTTATCCCTGATTCAGTTCCTAGCACTGCTGTGTCCTTTCCCTGTTGGCTGGGGTTGGACCTCACAATCTAAGCTAACTTGATTGGCTAAGGTTTAAAATCGAATAGGGTCTTTTGGGCAGGAAAGAAGAGGGACTGTCTGTTACTAGGTGGGAAGGCATATCTGGACTTGTCTGGGCATGGCAAAGGCGGGAAGGTTGTTTACAGAACAGGTAGCTAGGAAACAAGGAAGTACAAGGAAATTGGTCTTAAGAAACAAAGAACAGGGAACTAAAGCTTTTTTAAGAAGAATTTATTATCTCTGACAATTTCCCCTCTTGATTTTATAGTTTTCCTCTTCAAAATGCCTATGCATGTCTAGGCTCTGTTGTTCTTCTTGGGCATCAAGAAGGGAGAGTTTATCTGAAGAAGGTGGGGTGAATTAAGGGAGGTTTTGTGAGTGCTGTTTCTATAAGTCTTTGCACTAAACCACGAATATAGGGTATGATATAGCATCCTACAAGAATGAGCACACGTATAACGATTATAAGGGAGGTGAATATTGAGGTCATAATTCCTTTCCATTTCCTGAACCATTTCTTTATGATGGTTGTAAAGGGGTCATCTATTCCAGAATTTTTAGCGAACTCATTTGATAAGTAAGGCCTTGTAAGGCTTTTGTTTTTGTTCCATTGGGGCGGTGTTATTAGGAATAAAAGTACAACATTGGACTCCAATCATGACACAAACCCTGCCTTTTTCAGCTAATATCATGTCAAGGGCTATTCTGTTTTCGCAAACCATTTGGCTGGTAGGGCCTAATTGTTCAGCTATTCCTTTAATTGCAACTCTAGTAAAATTAACAAAGCGTTGTTGATTATAATAGATATAATTTATTCAAGCTACATTCTTATTTACAGTTGACCACCAGAACAACATAAATTTGAATCCTGCAGCTGTTTGATTTTGGGCTTTGAATTCATCTGGTACCCCTCATGGTACTCCGATAGCATCTATAATAGCATGAGGATCAAAGGATCCATGAGGGACATCTCTCTTTTTATGATATTCTGTCTTCAGCTTTCTTGGTCAATGAAATGCCAAGGTGAAAGGGATAGCCAACTGAATTAGAGCACAAGTGCTGCTCCAGGTACTTGGCAGAGTACCCAGCAATAGTCCTCCACAATACCACCACACATCTGCTCAGGAATGAACAAGGGCATACTGATTGGTAAGCTCTTGAAAAGGCTTGGTTTATACCTGATATAAATGATGAATTGATGGGTGCTGACGAGTTGATGGGTGCAGCACACCAACATGGCACAAGTATACATATGTAACAAACCTGCACGTTATGCACATGTACCCTAGAACTTAAAGTATAATAAAAAAAAAAATTTAAAAAAAAAAAAGAATCATCACAAATATGAAAAAAAAAAAAAAAAAAAAAAAAAA
>NW_016819103.1:452939-477282 GCF_001698545.2 Rhinopithecus bieti
AAAAAAAAAAAAAAAAGAAAAGGCTTGGTTTCACTGCACCCTGTTAAGTCTCCAAGGAATGCTAACTTCTTTGCCTGCCATGAAAGGCAAGAGGTGAAGTTAACATCAGAGGCTGGAGGCTGGATGGCCCTTGGGGGCTGACCCGGGGGGCTTTTGAGGAAATTGGTCTTAAGGGAACAGCAGTGGAAGGATCTTGCATGACTCATTACCCCAGGCTGTGGGGTTCTGGAAGACAGCGATCATCCAGGCCATGCCTCATTGGTCAGATGACCATCCAAGTGGGAAGGGTAAATTTGGGTTTCTGGCCTACCTGTCACAGAAGCCTAACAGTCGCTTTTATTTAGCTTGCAGATGGAATATTTAATCCATTCCAGCCAGGCATTTGGATCTTGATATCCTGTTTCAATAGCTAGAGTTTGCTTTAAATCTTTAACTTCTATAATGGCTACTTTAGTTTTATCATTGGGTATGAAGCGAGAAAAGGTTTGGTTAGAAGAGGGTTTAGGAGGAGAGGGAGAAGGGGATGAAGGAGGTGGAGGAGCGATGAAGCGCATTTCGAAATACTCTATAGGGTCTGTCCCTGAGACTTCTGCTGCTATACCATAAAAACGGCTCAAGGAAGGGTAAGAACCTTGAAAAGTTGGGATAGCAATGGAAATTGGTACAGGATTACACTGGTTATATTGGCAATTGGGAGGAGTACTCCCTTTAGTGACACAAATGTATGGTTTCAGGAATATACAACTACTCGTTGGGGCCATCCATCCCTGGTTTTTGGTGGTCAATAGAACATTGGACCAACTATGGCAGAGATGCTGATGCTCTGCTTTAGGAGGACAAGATTCCCAATTAACGGAATCTCCATTAAAATCTTCCCAGACTAATTGATCCCAGTTAACGGATTTCCAGTCTGAGGAGAACCAGGAAGCACAAAGATACTTTTCTGAAGTAGAGTTGTCTTTGACCCTGCAGATCTCCACAGGGTATATAACAAGACGAGCATCGAAAGTGATAGTTTGAGGTGAGTTAGACTTAGTAACATTAATAATAAGATGAAGGGTAGCTGGGGGAAAGAGGAATTCAAGGGTTGGAGTTTGTGCTAGGAGGCCTTGAGTCCTGAGGGAGCAAAGGATAGAAGATAGACCTAATACACAGTTTCTAAGAAACTGATCTTTTGTTTCAAATGTAGGAAGATCAGTAGTAGAATGTAGATAAGGCAATCCAAAAAGCATCTCATGGGGGGTAGACCTATATCTTTTCGGGGAGCAGTTCGGACTCTCAACAGGGCAATAGGCCTTTCTACTCTCCCTGATGAGGGTGGATGCACGGCATGTGGTATTCCTATTTTCTTTAGGTGGTTTTTTGGTTTTTCTGCACACTATGCAACTATCTGCAACTTGTCTGGCAAGGGTATAAATTCCTATGCATCCGTAAACTCTGAGGACTGCATCACACATAGCTTGGGGACCCCAGTGAGTTCCTTGATGTAGCTGTGACAGTATGTCTCGCATGAGGGGCTTAGACAGCATTTCCTTCTTATCTGATTGTACCCATTTTCCCTCGTGGCTTTCTTTGGCTCCTATTTCTTTTAACTTTTCTTGCTCTCTGGGGGAGAAAATAGGGACTGTAGCTGGAGGGGTAAGATAAGGGGTTAGGTGGAAAATGGGTGCTGCTTGAGAAGAGGCAGCTTGTTTGGCCACTTGGTCAGCTAGATTATTCCCTCGGCTCTCAAAGGAAAGATTCTTCTAGTGACCTGGAACATGAACAACTGCTGTCTCTTCTGCAGCTCTAAGTTCTCTAGTACTTGGATTATCAAGTCTGTGTGGACTAAGTTTTGGCCCCTTTACTGTTAATAAGGCCTTGCTGTGCCCAAATTTTCCCAAAGGTGTGGACTACTCCAAAGACATACTTGAAGTCAGTATAAATAGTTCCCTCTTGGTTTTGCAGAAATTTTAAGGCTTGAATTAGTGTAAACAACTCACGTTTGCTCAGACCAGTCATTAGGTAGGGTGTCTCTGTCTACTCCTGAGTACCCGTTATGCCTTTTCCCTTTTATTACTTGAGAAGAACCATCTACAAAAAGGTGTCTTCCGGTTTGAAAGGGAGTTTATCTAAACATCTATGCCCAAGTTCTTCTGGTCTGGGGCATGGGTTTTTTTTCTGCATTTGCATTTCCTGTTAAGAAGGCAGCAGGGTTAAGTGAATCATCAGTAGTTAGGATTAAATCATCTTTTTCTAACAAGATAACCTTGTATTTTAAAATTCTTGAGTCAGTAAGCAACCTTTCTGCCTTCTGATTTAGGATAGTTCTGACCTGGTGAGGTGTGCTCACAATGGGGTTTCCGCCAAAAGTTATTTTTCCACTTTCTTCTGTTAGCAAAGCAGTTGCCGCTACAGATTGAATGCATTTGGGCCATCCGTGGGTTACTGGGTTAAGAATTTTGACTGGAAGCCTACAGGTTGCTGGTGGCCTCCGTGCTTTTGGGTAAATACTCCTAAGGCTACGCCCTTGTTTACATTGACAAAAAGATGGAATGGCTGCTTACGGAGGGTAAAGCTAGGACAGGGGCAGTTACTAATAGATGTTTTAACCTTTCCACCTGTTGGATTTCTGGTACTTGCCAAATGACGGGGTCTGGCTCGTCTTGTGTGAGCTTTTTGTATGAGAATTTTGTTTCTAGGGCATAAGAGTCTATCCATAGATGACAGTATCTGACTAATCCTCCTTCAATCCGTTCAAGCCCAATTTTCCATTTGCCTTTGCTAATTAAATGCCCTAAATATTTTACTTCAGGTTCTACAAATTGGAGTTTGTTTTTTGAGACTGTTAACCCTTCATCCCACAGAAAATTTAAGACATGAGTTGAGAAGGCTGCTACTTCTTTTCTATCATCTCCTGAAATTAGAAGACCATCCATGTACTGGAGGAGGCATATGCATGAGGGCAGGGAAAGTTTCTCTAGGACTTGTTCTAATATTTGACTAAATAAATTTGGAGACTCTGTAAACCCCTGGGGTAAGACTGTCCATCGGTATTGCTGTTTTCAACTGGAGTGAGGGTCTTTCCACTCAAAGACAAATAGGTCCTGGCTGCCCTCTGCTAATGGACAAGCCCAGAAGGCATAATTTAAATCAATTACTGTACTATCTGATTAATACCTCTAAGGTCTTGCACTAACCAGTATGACCCGTCTGCCTTCTTTAAAGGCAGTTTTGGAGTGTTACAAGGAGACATACAGGATTTAAGAAGCCCATCATGGAGAAGACCTTCAATTACAGGTTTTGAATTTACCCTGGCTTCTAAAGGAATAGGGTATTTCTTTCTCTTTACTACTTCCCCAGGGGTTTTAAATTTAACATGAATCAGAGGAATCTGTAACTTTCCTTGATCCCATCTTTTGACCATACCTGGGGATAAATGTGTTCTTCATCTGCAGTGGTGAGCAAGATTAGGGAGGGGAGGGGAGGGATTTTCCATAATTGATTTGGAGGCCTAAGCCTAATTTTAGTATTAAATCGCTTCCTAATAGATTTGTCCCTGCTTCTGGAATTAACGGAAATTTGATACTAGCTGATCAGTTTTATATTTCATTTTGTCTCCTTTAAGATTTTGCTCTAAATCCTTCTCCTTTTACCCCAGAGATAAAAGTTTTCTTGTGAACAAGTTACACTAGATGGAAGATAACAAACTGAGGAGTGAGCTGCTTCTGACTCGATTAAAAAGGTAATAAGCTCAGGTTTAGGTCCTACTTCTAAATTTACCAAGGGCTCTTGGTGGGACTCAAGATAAAAAGATAGAGCCCCTGACTTCCCTAGTCTTCTTCAAAAGCCATAAGTGAGATGATTTTTCTTCTTTTTCCCATTTGGGACATTGTCTTTTAAAGTGACCTATTTTTCCACATTTGAAACATTTGTTCTGTGATTTCTTAGTAATATCTGGCCAGCTATTGGTGACAAAGTGGAGCTTTAACATTCCTTGTCCAAGGGGTCTTCTGATTCTAGGCCAGCATATTTTTCTCATTTGCTCTTTAAGCCTTTCTAAAAATTCTGTCGGTCCCTCATCTTTTCCCTGTTTTATATTAAAGGCCTTGGTAAGATTTTGGGTGTGGGGCACTGATTCTCAAATTCCTTTTATTACCATCTCCCTAAGGTCTCTCATACTTCCTCGATGGGCTATATTGTTGTTATCCCATTGAGGATCCTGGGCTGGGAATTATGTTCAGCCACTGGAACATTCTGACCAGGAGGGTGTTCACGTTCCCAAATGGTCATAGTGGTCCTGCATATCATGCTCCTTTCTTCTCCTGAGAATAAGATGCCTAAGATAGACATTAACTCATCCAAAGTATATAACTGGGGTCCTAAAACTGATTGATTTGATCTGCCACTCCATAAGGGTCATCTAAGAGTGGTTTAAGCTCCTTTTTTAGGTTTAGGGGAGGGGTCTGTGGTGGCAGCTGCTTGGGGAGAGGAAGGTTCTTTAGTCCAAACAAAACAGAGTATTTTATCATTTGCTGCTTTTTCTTGTGTTTGGTCCTTTCATTATCCTTCCAATATTCTAACATTAGGCCTAGGGGACTATCAGAGGGGATATTATCACGATCATGATTTTTCCTATCTTTTGTCTTACTTGATGTATTTCCCATCCTGGAGAAAGTGTTTATCCCTGGGGCGCAATCTTTCTTACTAGAGATTTCTTGCACCCTGGCGAGTCTGTGGGGCTCAACTTCTCCTACTAGAGATTTCTCACACTCTTCAGCTTTCGCTTCATCCTTCATCTGCTTCCCTTGTGGTAATTTTCAGGTCCCTCTTAGCATAGGCAGGTTGATATAAACCCCACAACAGGCAAACTGCCTTCAAGCCATATGAGGTGACTGCAGAATCAGATCCAGACTCTGTACTTGCTCTGCACTCAATTGTGCATCTTACTCCCTCACTTTCAACCTCCAGGATGTCCCGACCACCAAGGAAATACTTCACCACCCCCAAGGTTTTTCTTACCTTGGTCTGTGCACAGAGTTACCTGGTCGCCACAGTATCTGTAGGCCTTTTCTTCTCGCATTGCTGGAATCCAGGTTTATTCATCACACCAGGTGGGTCTCAATCCCTTACCCTTGAGGCCACTTCAACAAAGCAGCAGGCTGCATCTCCTCATGAGAGATGATCTGAGACCCCTTCCAGGAGGAGAATGGGAATCCCAGACGAACTCCCAAATTTGTTAGAAACAAGTGCCTGGTGCCTCAAAGAAAAACAGCACGTAGGCAGAAAATGCCTCAGCAAGACAAATTTACTTCTGCAGAAGGGTGCAGCTTGCACCAGTCACAATCGCAAGAGCACACAAAGCAGCGTAGGGCAGGGGTTTTTGCTCCCTAAGGCAGTTCCTAGCACTTCTGTATCCTTTCCCCATTGGCTGTGGTTGGACCTCACAATCTAAGCTAACTTGATTGGCTAAGGTTTAAAATTGAATGGGGTCTATTAGGTGGGAAGGAAGAGGGACTGTCCATTACTAGCTGGGAAGGCATATCTGGACTTGTCTGAGCATGGCAAAGGCAGGAAGGCTGTTTACAGAACAGGTAGCTAGGAGACAAGGAAGTACAAGGAAGTTGGTCTTAAGAAACAAAGAACAGGGAACTAAAGCTTTTTAAAGAGGAATTTATCATCTCTGAAAGGAGGTTGCAGTGAGCTGAGATCGCAGCATTGCATTCCAGCTTGGGCAGAAGAGCGAAACTCTGTCTCAAATTAAAATTAAAATTAAAAAGTAAAAAATAACATAAAATAAAAAATGGTTTCTCTCCCCTCTATATGCCAGACAATGAGGAAAAGAGAGAAAGGAGACGCCTCTGGAGGCCAGGGAGCTGAGAGCCACCTTGAGAATGCCAAGCTGGGGAAGTATTTAGGGGAACTACTTCCTGCTTCCTTCCAAGCAAAACAGTAAAAAATAAAAATCCCTGAGACAATACTTCCTTAGCCTTATGAACCCTGAAAATCTGAGACAAGTCTCAGTTAATTTAGAAAGTTTATTTTGCCAAGGTTGAGGATGCAAACCCATGACACAGCAACAGGAGGTCCTGACTATGCGCCCAGGGTGGTCAGAGCACAGTTTGGTTTTATACATTCTAGGGAGACATGAGGCACAATTAATATATGTAAGATGAACACTCGTTCGGTCTGGGAAAGGCGGGTCAACTCAAAGCTGGGAGGAGGCTTCTAGGACTTAGGTAGATTAGAGACGTGGTTGCATTCTTTTGAGTTTCTGATTAGCATCTCCAAAAGAGGCAATCAGAAGATATGCATTTATCTTAGTGAGCAGAGGGATGACTTTGAATAGAATGGGAGACAGGTTTGCCCAAAGCAGTTCCCAGTTTGACTTTTCCCTTCAGCTTAAGTGATTTTGGGGCCCCAAGTTGTTTTCCTTTCACAGCTTACTTTCTTCCTTCCAGAGGTGGCTGTGGACAATTGCACGGGGTTTGGACTCGATCAGGACAGAAGGTGAAGCTGCAAGGCATTAGATACGGGAATGGAGAAAAATACAGGCTGGAGTGTTGTCCTCATAGGAGGTGATGACCGAGGAGTAGGGAAGTCAGAGGATGAGACCCCCGAGGCCAACAGCACAGAGTGACAGGAGCATACAGCAGGACTTTGGGTCACCCAAGGAGACAGTGATGTTGTTGAAGAAGTCAGAGGAGGCGCCATCAGCAATCAGAGGATTGCTCTGACTGGCAGCTAAGAGCTGGAGGACATCAAAAAATACCACTGTAAGAAAGAGACCTGGAAAAGTCTTTAGAGATTGTCTACCCCCCCGACCCATTTGACACATGAGAAGATGGAGGCCAAGAGATCACTGAGAAAATAAATGGCAGAGTTTGGGCACAATCGGTGCTGCTCAAAATGGTGTTTTTCCACCAAAGACATATAGAAGATTCCTTCCACAAGGATCAAATATCGTGGGGTTTTGATTTTTATCTTAAAAAATTATATAAATGTAGCCTTCTACAGGCTGGGCATGGTGGCTCACGCCTGTAATCCCAGCACTTTGGGAGGCTGAGGCGGGAGGATCATGAGGTCAGGAGATTGAGACGATCCTGGCTGATATGGTGAAACCCCGTCTCTACTAAAAATACAAAACTTAGCTGGGCGTGGTGGCGGGTGCATGTAATCCCAGCTACTCAGCAAGCTGAGGCAGGAGAATCGCTTGAACCCGGGAGGCAGAGGTTACAGTGAACCGAGATCGCGCCATTGCACTCCAGCCTGGGTGACAGAGCGAGACTCTGTCTCTAAATAAATAAATGAATACATTAATTAATTAATTTAGCCTTCTACTCAACAACTTATCTGGCTTCGTCTTAATGTAAAAATATTTGTTTTTGCTAAATTATTGAGATAAATTTACACTATTTATTAGTGTTTATCAGTTTTCTTTAAACTTACCACTTCTTGATGAATATGAAAATCTAAAAACTTGGCCAGGCACAGTGGCTCACGCCTGTAATCCCAGCACTATGGGAGGCCAAGGTGGGCGGATATCTGAGGTCAGGAGTTCAAGATCAGCCTGACCAACATGGTGAAACCCTTTCTCTACTAAAAATACAAAAATTTGCTCGGTGTAGTGGTGGGTGCCTGTAATTGCAGCTACTCGGGAAGCTGAGGCATGAGAATCACTTGAACCCGGAAGGCAGAGATTGCAGTGAGCTGAGATGGTGCCACTGCACTCCAGCCTGGGTGACAGAGTGAGACTGTCTTTAAAAAAAAAAAAAAGGCTGGGCGTGGTGCCTCATGCCTGTAATCCCAGCACTTTGGGAGTTCAAGGTGGGTGGATCACCTGAGGTCAGGAGTTCAAGTCCAGCCTGATCAACATGGTGAAACCCCGTGTCTTCTAAAAAAATACAGAAAAAATAGCCGGGTGTGGTGGCACACTCCTGTAATCCTAGCTACTCGGGAGGCTGAGGCAGGAGAATCACTTGAATCTGGGAGCTGGAGATTGTAGTGAGCCGAGATGGTGCCATTGCACTCCAGCCTGGGTGACAGAGTGAGACGCTATCTCAAAAAAAAAAAGAAAAAAAATCTAAAAACTCCTTCCAGAAGATTTAATACTTAATTTCACACCCAACCACCTGACTTGGATATCACCAATAACAGAGGATACAGTCCGTTTTCAGTAGAGCCTTACTAGCAAAGGATTTTATTTTGTTTTCAGATACAGGATCTTGCCCTGTCACCCAAGCTGGAGTGCAGTGATGTGATCACAGCACACTGCAGCCTCCCGAGTAGCTAGGACTATAAGTGTGTGCTATCATGCTGGGCCAATTTTTTAAAAATTTCATTGTAAAGACGGGATTCCACTGTGTTGCCCGGGCTGCAACTCTTGACCTCAAGTGATCATTCCACCTTTAACTCTTGCCCTCAAGCAATCCTCCCACCTCAGACTCCCCAAATGCTGGGATTATGGGTGTAAGCCACCATTTCCAGCCTACTAGCAAGGGTCTTGTTACATATTGCTTGGCATGATTTATGTAATTTAAAAAAAATTGTTTGTTTTTCAAATAGAAAAGTAAAATAACAAATATACTTTTCCAAATAACATAATCCCCTTTTCACTTGAGAACTTTCCTCTAAAAAGATATGCTAGATTTATTTCATGCTTTATGTGCCTCTGGTGTGTCCCCTTAGAACCTCCTCTGTATCAGTTAGGGATGGTTTTAGCTGCAAGTAAGAACTCCCACAACAGTGATGTAAGAAAAAAGAAAAAAAGCAAAGCAAAGCAAAACAAAACCCATTTAATTATTTCCCATAATAACAAGTCTGAGAGAAGAAGATTCCAGAGTTGGCTCAGCAGCTTAGCGACAGTGAGGCCCTAGGTTGGCATTTTCTTGGCATTCCCGATGGTCCCAAGATGACTGTCATGGCCTCAAACATCACTTCCTCACATCCTGTCAGGAAGGAGGAGGCAAGTGAGCAACAACAATTTTTCTTGTTTTGCTCATTTGTCAGAAAGGAAGAACGTTCCTGAAAACTCCACCTCTGCCATTTGACGTCCTTATCCAATTCCTTGGCCATGGTGGTATCTCATGGTCACTCCTCTATCCGCCACTGTAAAGAGGAACTAGATTGCCATATTCTGCTTAGACACATGAGGATGCAGCCCACATTCCCAGAACATGTGCAGAATTAGATTTCTACAAACTCCTTATTTACCTTGCTTCTGCCCAACTCTCTCACTAGAATGCACATTCCGTAAGGGCAAACATTTTTGTCTGTTTTGTTCACAGCTATATCCTCAATACCTAGAAGAGTGACAGGAATTCAATAAATAGTTGTTGAGTGAGGGAATGAATGCATGAATAAGGAAAAGGGGACATGGCTGTTGAGTAGGTAACCAGCAGTGTCTGTTACCCCCAAGAGCATACAACTCCAGTCTGATGAACATCATGCTGCTAAGTGGCCACTGATCACCCAAGTCTCTGACCTTACTTTTTCTATCTTTTCTCCCAGGGAGTGAGCCGTAACTGGTGGCTGCTCTTATGCCAATGACCCTCCCCAATTCCTCCTACCTCCTAGAAGACAAGATGTGTGAGGGGAACAAGACCACTATGGCCAGCCCCCAGCTGATGCCACTGGTGGTGGTCCTGAGCACTATCTCCTTGGTCACAGTGGGGCTCAACCTGCTGGTGCTGTATGCTGTACGGAGTGAGCGGAAGCTCCACACCGTGGGGAACCTGTACATCGTCAGCCTCTCGGTGGCAGACCTGATCGTGGGTGCTGTCGTCATGCCTATGAACATCCTCTACCTGCTCACGTCCAAGTGGTTACTGGGCCGTCCTCTCTGCCTCTTTTGGCTTTCCATGGACTACGTGGCCAGCACAGCGTCCATTTTCAGTGTCTTCATCCTGTGCATTGATCGCTACCGCTCTGTCCAGCAGCCCCTCAGGTACCTTAAGTATCGTACCAAGACCCGAGCCTCGGCCACCATTTTGGGGGCCTGGTTTCTCTCTTTTCTGTGGGTTATTCCCATTCTAGGCTGGAATCACTTCAAGCAGCAGACCTCGGTGCGCCGAGAGGACAAGTGTGAGACAGATTTCTATGATGTCACCTGGTTCAAGGTCATGACTGCCATCATCAACTTCTACCTGCCCACCTTGCTCATGCTCTGGTTCTATGCCAAGATCTACAAGGCCGTACGACAACACTGCCAGCACCGGGAGCTCATCAATGGATCCCTCCCTTCCTTCTCAGAAATTAAGCTGAGGCCAGAGAACTTCAAGGGGGGTGCCAAGAAACCAGGGAAGGAGTCTCCCTGGGAGGTTCTTAAAAGGAAGCCAAAAGATGCTGGTGGTGGATCTGTCTTGAAGTCACCATCCCAAACCCCCAAGGAGATGAAATCCCCAGTTGTCTTCAGCCAAGAGGATGATGGAGAAGTAGACAAACTCCACTGCTTTCCACTTGATATTGTGCAGATGCAGACTGCGGCAGAGGGGAGTAGCAGGGACTATGTAGCCGTCAACCAGAGCCATGGCCAGCTCAAGACAGATGAGCAGGGCCTGAACACACATGAGGCCAGCGAGATGCCAGAGGATCAGACGTTAGGTGATAGCCAATCTTTCTCTCGAACAGATTCAGATACCATCACAGAGACAGCACCAGGCAAAGGCAAATTGAGGAGTGGGTCTAACACAGGCCTGGATTACATCAAGTTTACTTGGAAGAGGCTCCGCTCACATTCGAGACAGTATGTATCTGGGTTGCACATGAACCGCGAAAGGAAGGCCGCCAAACAGTTGGGTTTTATCATGGCAGCCTTCATCCTCTGCTGGATCCCTTACTTCATCTTCTTCATGGTCATTGCCTTCTGCAAGAGCTGTTGCAATGAACATCTGCACATGTTCACCATCTGGCTGGGCTATATCAACTCCACGCTGAATCCCCTCATCTACCCCTTGTGCAATGAGAACTTCAAGAAGACGTTCAAGAGAATTCTGCATATTCGCTCCTAGGGGAGGCTCTGAGAGGATGCAACAAAACGATTCTTATGATGTCCAACAAGGGGAAATAGAGGACGAAGGCCTGTGTGTTGCCAGGCAGGCACCTAGGCTTTCTGGAATCCAAACCACAGTCTTAGGGGCTTGGTAGTTTGGAAAGTTCTTAGGCACCATAGAAGAACAGCAGATGGTGGTGATCAGCAGAGAGATTGAACTTTGAGGAGGAAGCAGAATCTTTGCAAGAGAATCAAACCTGTTTCTTGTAACTGGGTTCAAAAAGAAAAAAAAGAGAATCAGACCTGGATGGAGCTCTCCTGCTCCCCAGGAACTATGGGAGCCTCAGACTCTCATTGTAATTCAAGCTTTCTAAGTCAAATGATTGACAACTGAAGGGACACGTGGCTAGGGTTCCACTGGAGAATTGAAAAGAACTCTTGAGTCCTCCTAGAATGGAGCTGTATGACTGCAGAGACCTTATCCATGCGAATAGTTGCTGTCCCCTCCCAGGGGTCACCTTGAGAGGCATGACAGCTGTTCCACAGGGGCCCCCTTCTCAGAAAACTTCTCTTCTGAGCCTCTTTTACAGCTTTCTCCAGAACCAGTGTCTAAACCACCCTGGAAATTCTGCCTTATTATTTCTTACTCACACATGTTTAGAGTGGATAGAAAATTATGCAGCTTGCACACCCATCGTCTTTAACCCCCAATTTCCTTTGGCTATTAAAAAAGTGGTGGCAAAAGGTGTCCTCAAAAGAAAGAGAAATGAAATATTTTTGAATTGTTGCACGTTAAAATTAAAAGAAGGAATGGGGCAGAATGCCATATTTTTTGAGGGGTGTACTAGGTTTGTCTCATTTAAGTCCAGCAATGTTCTAACTCTAGTTTGCAGAGGAGCAAATTGAGGTGCAGCAAGGTGAGAGAGGTACCCAAGGTCACATAGCTAGTTATTTGAGAAAGTTAGAATACAAATCCTCTGGGGTTCCAACTTATTGTAGCATATTTTCTCCAAAAGGCAAAAATGTGTCCTCTTGGCTGGGCGTCGTAGCTCAAGCCTATAATCCCAGCACGTTGGGAGGCCGAGGTGGGCAGATCATTTGAGGCCAGGAGTTCAAGACCAGTCTGGCCAATATGGCGAAACCTTGTCTATACTAAAACTAAAAAATTATCTGGGCATGGTGGGGCATGCCTGTAGCCCCAGTTACTCAGGAGGCCAAGGCACAAGAATCGCTTGAACCCAGGAGGTGGAGGTTGCAGTGAGCCAAGATCATGCCACTGCACTCCAGCCTGGGCAACAGAGCAAGACTCTGTCTCAGAAAAACATAAATAAATATAATATTTTAACAATGTGCCCTCTTGAGTGTGCATACATACACATATACAGTATTCCCAAGAGTGGTGGCAGCTCAAAATGGTATGTTGAGTAGCCGAACAGCTGACATGGAGTTCCTGTGCACCTACAGAAGGTGAGGCTTTGAAGGATCCAAGTGCATTTTTATCTGTGAGTTCTGTTGCATTTGTCAAACAGTCATTGTAATCTTTCATAGCCATACCTGTTAAGCAAAAACTGGCAAAGACATAGGAACATATAGTTTTACTTGGTGTTTATGTTGCAATCTGCTTGTGATTTATGTTTTAAAACTTGATGCTAAACCATAATATGTATAACAAATGGAGCAAGCTGATATTTTGTATTTCGTGTTCCTCTTTGCATGATCTGTTAACATGAGATATTTTTACCTACCTAAAATATGATGTTTAAAAGCATACTGTATGTGATTTATTTATTTCTACCTTTCTGAGTCTCTTGGACTAAGAAGATGTATTGAAATGTACCACCACATGTTAACAAAAGTTTGATATGGGGTTTCTCTTTGGTTTCTGATCACATTTGTAAATGTCTTTTCAAAAGGATTTACTTTTTATAAAAAGCTTCATTCTCACTTTGCTTTGCACTCCCCAAACTTCTTGTTCAGAACTAGGGGAGTTTAGGAGACTTTAATCCCAGTTTCAGAAGCTGCAGCTGGTCTGTTTCCAGGTCAGAAACCATTGTTCAGAAGACCTCCCTATGAGAGAGCTGCTCCTCAGGGTCCCTCAGGACCAAAGAACACTCCGAAAGAGCACTCCACATGGACAAGTAGCTAAGTATCCATTCTTTATCATGAACAATCGAGGCGACTAGTGGAGAGAACTGATTGTGAACTCTGCCTCTGAGTCAAAGAGACCTGGATTTGAGTCTGACAAGAACAATAAATGGTCAATAAATATAAATTATCAGAGTCTAAGGAACAAGGTCTATGCATTATTGTATACGGTGTCTCTAGTGCTTGCATAGTGTCTGGTACACAGAGGCACTCCTATGCATTTTTAAAACATGCTGAGCACATACCATGTGCCAGGCTTTGTGTTTTATCTAATGTTATCTAATGGTATTGTTGCCATTATGTAACGTTGCCTTTACAACAACTTCATGAGGGAGATTTCCATCTTTACAAATAGGCAAACTGAGGCCCAGAGAGATTGAAGAACTACTCCAAGGTCTGATTTTGGAATGTGCTTCCTTTCCACTTTATCAGTCTGCTCTTCCTACTCCTGTCTGAAAGATGGAAATTAATTTTTGAATGTATAAAAGACAACAGACTATGATACAGAAATGTCAGCCCCAGCCCACTAAGAAAGCCCCATCCCATCAGTGGCTGATGGCTTGCACAAAATCCAGATGAAGTCAGGCCTTCTGCCCTAAATACTAAAATAAGCACCTCCTAAGAGAAGGCTGTTATAGGGACCTTGATCATTAAGAAAGAACCTTGCAGACCCAGAAACTCCTTCAGGATTCTTTTCATGGGCTTAAGGCTGATTAACTTCAAGCCAGTTCTTCAAATGACCAATTGCCCAATTTACCAATTTACCAATTTACCAAACATTGACTTCTTTGTAACTATTCACAACATTTAATACAATTCATATTGGATGAGGTTTCTAATCACGTTTTCCTACAATGGTTGTGAAGTTGCAGTAAGTGATTTTGTTTTTTTTCATGGCAGCACATTGAAGAATGTTCAATTTGTCTTTGCCTCCAGCTTGCTGCTACTGCAGGGAGAGACAGGAAAGGAGGAATAAAGAGACTGCGGGTGACAGGGGAAAAATAGGAGGAAATGGGGGTGTGAGACAGGGCATCAGAGAGGAAAGACTAAGGGGAAAAGGTGGGGGACAGTGAAGACGAGAGAGGGCAAGGGATGTGCAGGAGATGAGGATACTGAAAGGCAGAGATGGGGAGTGATTGTAGGAGGAGACTAAGGTAGAGAGGAGCTCGGCATGGTGGCCTATGCTGGTAATCTCAACCCTTTGGGAGGCTGAGGTGGGAGGATCACTTGAGCCCAGGAGTTGGAGGCTGCAGTGAGCTATGATCACACCACTGCATTTCAGCCTGGGCAACAGAGCGAGAATCTGTTTCTAAGGGGGGAAAAAAAGACAGAGAGATGAAGATATGAGGAGGAGGCAGAGGGAGAAACTGAGACATGGGGAGATAGAAGAGAAGCAGAGAAAGGGAATGAAAAGAAAGTAAACTGAATGGCATAATATTAATACAATCAAGAAAAATCCACATTCAGGAACATATTCTTCATTAATGTATTCATATGTTAAATATATTCAAAGGCAGAATAAACCACCCTTATATTTTGATAAATAAAAAATTCCTTAAAATGCTCCTCTGAAAATAAAATGTAAACCTGTCAATCACAGTAGCACATCAATCTTTAAAAGCTTGTGAAGCCCTTCCCTTCAATAGAAATTGCTATAAACCTTATACATTGTAATGTTAGCAAAGTGTTCATTCAGAAAATCTATGAGCTTGCAAATTGTCCATTTAATAAATTGGTCATTTGACTACTTGACTTGTGGACAATTTCTGACCTCTTTTGAAGATGGGCACTGCATGGACTTCCAGGAGGTGGATTTAATAGTCTTAACTCAGCATGAAAAAGATGCTGGGATGCTCCTGGCTGTTTATGCACCCTAAGTGCCATAGAGACATGCTATTGGCCAAGGATGGTGGCTCATGCCTGTAATCCCAGCACACTGGGAGGCTGACGCAGGCAGATGGTTGGAGTCCAGAAGTTCGAGACAAGCCTGGTCACCATGGTGAAACTCTGTCTCCACTAAAAATACAAAAATTAGCCAGGTGCTGTGATGCAAACCTGCAGTCCCAACTACTTGGGGGGCTGAGGCAGGAGGATCACTTGAGCCCAGAAAGTTGAGGCTGCAGTGAGCCAAGATTGGGCCACTGCACTCCAGCCTGGGTGACAAAGAGAGACTCTGAATAAAATAAAATAAATAAAGTAAACATGCTGTTAAAGATCTTATTTGCCAATATCTATCATTCCACAATTTGTCAGGCTTTCAAAGCCTAGCTTGATGTGACATATAGTTCTCATTGTGGGGAGCATGTACTCTCCTCAACTGAGATGCAAGACAAATGATGAAGATGGATTGACCTGAATCACTGTAGCCGTGAATAAGTGTCACAGGGCCTCGTGACCCTGCTGTGTCTGAGAACACTCTCTGCCTTTTTAAGGCTCCTGGGTCTGCATCCTTCTTAATGCTCCATGTCTTGGAGCCCCAGTGGTCTGCCTACCCCATTCCAGGCAGTAGAGGCAGGTCTTCTTCCTTAGCCTCACCCTATCTTTCTGCTAATAAGGAAGCCTCATTTGTCATCTGAGCAATCATTAGCTCTGGTCCCCATATCTATTTTGGATTCCCAGACCTTATCTGTTAATTAACAAATATTTTTCCAGCACTTCTTAGGCCGTTAGGAGACAATGTCTGACCTGAGATAGAAAGACATGATTTCAACCCTGTGGAGCTACTTCAGGTTTGCAAGTGACAGAAATCAACTTTGTGAATAGTTACTAGAGTGTCTTAGTCTGTTTTGTGCTCCCATAACAGAATATCACAGACTGGGTAATTTATAATGAACAGAAATTTATTGGCTCACAATTCTGGAGGCTGGGAAGTGTAATATCAAGGTGCTGGCATCTGGTAAGGACCTTCCTGATGCATCATGACATGATGAAAGAGCAAAGAGAGGTCAAGAGAGAGCAAAAAGGAGCAATCCCACTCCTGTAATAAAGAACTCACTCCCATGATAACCGCATTAGTGCATTCATGAGGGTGGAAACCCATGACCTAAACACCTCTTAAAGATCCCACCTCCCAATATGATCACAATGGCAATTAAATTTTAACATGAGTTTTGGAGGGGACAAATGTTCAAGCCACATAGCATGGCATGCTTTGTGGAATCTAGTGATGCTTTGGATGACTTTGCCTTGAGGAGGGCTGGAGTCAAGTCAGCCATAGGAATCTCAAGCTAAGAATTCAAGGAAACTCCCTCTCTAGGATACTGCCAATGATCTACATAAACTAATCCTATTCCCACTCTATGAACATCAGTTCAAAAGTCCCAAACTCAGGATAAAGAATCATCCTGTGTCCGCTTTACTCCAGTCAACTCTGGAGGGGTTGGAGGCTGGGATGACACAGGTGGTACAAACATAGCTGGAGAATCAGCAGTTCCCAGAGAAGCAAGGATTACTGTGAGTTGGGCAGAAGCTCTAAAAGGTGTTCATTATAAAATCACAAAACCCAGCAGTGGAGTCAAACTTATAAAGAACTAACTTTAACTTAGGCTCATATATGCTCAATAGAGTAAAGCCTAGAGGTGGTGCATATGAGGTATGCCTTCATATAGGAGGTGACGTCCCTACTGTTTGGTTGCAGGGAGCCGAGATTGCGCCATTGCACTCCAGTTTGGGCAACAAGAGCGAAACTCCATCTCAAAAAAAAAAAAAAAGAAAAAAGAAAAAAAGAAATCCTTCTTGCTGGGCAAGGTGGCTCACACTTGTGATCCCAGCACTTTGGGAGGTGGAGGTGGGAGGATAACTTGAGTCCAGGAGTTCAAGACCAGCCTTGGCAACATAGCAAGACCCAGTCTCTACAAAAAATGAAAAAATTAGCCTGGCATGATGGCATGCACCTGTAGTCCCAGCTACTCAGGAGGCTGAGGTGGGAGGATCCCTTGAGCTCAGGAGGTTGAGTCTGCAGTGAGCTATGATCACTCCACTGTACTCCATCCTGGGTGACAGAGGGAGACCCTGTCACACACACAAAAAAAAAGAAAGAAAAAAAGAAATCTTTCTTAACCTTTTTGTGCTTCAGAAAGTGTTCACTACAAAGAAATACCCATTCTCATGTCACTTAAATGACTCATGGTTGCCTCCCTTGTTTACTGTGGCAAGGTCAAACATAGTCCTTCTGAATTCCCATTCTTTGCCTCATAAATGATTACAGAGCTGCTTGTCTCCATTGACCAGATGGAAAAAATGCTTATGAACCAAACTTGGGTTAAGCTTCTTTCCTTTCCCCAGGCTCCTTACTTTAATCCACTCTCAGCTTGAGCTAGCATACAACCCCTACTGAGAATAGGTTGGTCTCAAGATAAAACATTCTCTGATCTAATATCTGATCAAGCCACCTCTTCATCCCCCTTCCCATATTCGGTTGTTTCTAGCGTTGTTTACCTGCCTTTGGGGAGTGTTGGGGGTGGGGGAACCCTCTTTTTTCCTAACTATTGAAACATCTGCGGATTTTTTGGTTAGAATGATCTCTCTATTGCAATAGTCTCCCTCTGCTATTGCACAGTTCCTTCTCTCCTACCTCTCCCATTTCTTGCAGTAATCCTTTCTAATAAGTCTCCTTATTAGTCTGGATTTGTTTTCTTATTTGCCAGAATCAAACAGACTTCAGATTATGTTCCTGGCCCAAAAGCCCTTTAACTTTCAGCAAGCCACCTAACTTTTCTTAGATTCTGTTCTTTCATAGGTAACTTGGTGATACCTTTCAGGACTCTTGTGAGGATTAGAGACGTAAAACCCTAAAAATATGGTGGCTAGTAAATTAATAGCAGTCATCGTTCTTGATTATGAGTCTAGAGTGGTATATCAAAGTTAACTTGTGAAAGGCCTTACAGGCCAGATAGAGAAACTTGTCATAATCACTGCTGTATCTTCAACACCTGTCCAGTGCTTCGCACGCGCATAGTATCTAACCAACAAGTACTGAGAGGGAATAACTTCATCTCACTTACAGTGAGGAGCTATGAAAATGATGGCTGGTTTAGAAAAGGCAGGTTGGTCACTGAAGACGTTCACCGGCCTTTTCCTACTAAAATTCTCACTCATCTCCTGGCTCTCCACACCTGCCACCCTCATGTCCCCTGTGCTGCGTTTGATGCCGCCTCTCCTGGAGAATGTCCATGGTGATCATTCCTGTTATCCTCTGAAATCAAAAGAGAAAACGTGGGGCACTTTCTTAAAAGCCCGAAGGGAATGTAGACATTCCGACACCTGGTAAGGGAGACGCTCTCCATCGCCTCCCCCTGATGCCCCGCCCTCCCCACGGCTCAAGTTCCTCCCACTTAGCCCGGTGCTAGGGGCGCATTTCTCCGGCTTGCCTCTGGTCCTCTGCGCACGCGCGCCGCTTCCTGGTGGCAGGCGCGGGCAGGGCCGCGTTGCGTCATCCGGGCGCGCGTCTCAGAGAGAGCTGTGGTTGCCGGAAGTTGAGCGGCGGTAAGTGAGCCGCGGCGGGCGAGGGTGTAGTGGGGTCTTGCTGGATCGGTTTTGGAAGCCTGGAGTCAAGGGGCGAGCTCGCTAGGGAGGGCGGGGGTCACAGCAGGTCTCAGGGTCTTCCTTTGCCAGCTTCTAGGTGGTCCTTCCTTCTCCAGGGACTCACTGATTACGGCTGGCGCCCTTCGTCTGTAGCCGCGTCCCCTCAGACTGGTTCAGTCCGGGGTCTTCTGACTAGGAAGCTCGTGCTTATTTCCTAAGTCAGCCCCTCCTGTCCTCTTGGTAGGCAATGCTCAGAATCTTCAGTGTTGGAACACGGGAGATAGGACATTTGGATTCCTAGCCTAGCTGTGTCTGGCTTTGCTGTCTCTGGCGCGTTCCTTCTTCTTTCAAGCTGCTTTTCCCTCATCTGTAAAATGGGAATGATACTCCGTCATTTGTTAAGTGAGGAGGTTAAATAAGTTTACTTTCTGAGAAAGAAGATTCTCGATTCCTTGGTTACGGGGTTAGAAAATAATGCACAATAAGAATCAATCCGGTGAGGTAAATGCAGGTGTTAGAACATTTGTCAGAAATAGAGTCAAACTTTTAATTTTACCGAAATGAATTTTATAAGTACAGTACTAACGTACATGATGTTGGAGAAGTAAAAGCCAAACTGTGTGTGCACGTGCGTGCAATTTCCTGATTTTTAAACACTGGTGACTGATGCCATTTTAAAAAATAGGCAAGTAATTCTGTTTTTTAAAACATTGGCAACTCAATTTTTACAAAACCCTGTTCAACTGTAACCAGTCATATCTGTGGCTGCCAGTTTGGGACCTGTGGATCCCAGCCTCCCTTTTTCATTGTCTACTTAGATTTTTTTCTCTGACACCTCTGCCCACTGGCCAGATATCTTCAGTGACAGAAAGCTTTCTACTTCTGGTTGCCCCTGTTTGGTCCTTCCCCAGTTCTGACTCTTAGGTTGAGCTGAAAGCAGCTACTCAGTAGTCTTAGCTCACTGTTCCTTCTTTAGGCTCTTGGAATCATTCCTGCATTTAATTGCCCTATACATCATTGAAAGCTGCTAGTTTGTCATCGTCTTCTCACCTTTTCTTCTCTAGGCTAAGTATATTTAACATATTTGCTGATAGTAAACTTAACGATGACAGCAAATTTTGTCGTGTTTTGTTATATCCCCAGCATATAGAGCAATGCCTAGCATATTATATATGCTCAATAAATATTTGTTGGATGAATGAATGAAACACGTATTTGCCTGTTATGTGCCTGGCATTATTGTGGGCACGGGTGATCTATCAGTAAAATAAGATGAAAAAGAACCCTGTTTCATGGCACCTTCTAATAATAGTGGTGGTGCCAGCGGTGGCGGCATTGTCAATGAGGGTTGGTAGGTGTTTCAGATTCTGAAACGTACTACAAAAAGAAACAGGGTCATGGGATGGAGAGTAATTGGGGGAAGCATAAAAGCTAGCTGGTCAGGGATAGCTTCCCTGAGGAAATGACCTAACACTTGAATAAAAAAAAGGCCAGTCTTGGAATGGCTTATGTTGCTAAACTGCTCTCCCATCCCCCGACGCTGCTCCGGTCTTGTTAAGCTGCTTGCAGGTGTGTCTCACCTGTAGCGGTTTGCTTCTGCTGCTTAGAACATCTCTCCTTCCCCTTCCGTTTATCTTGGCCAGCTCCTTCCTGCCCTCATGTGACATGATTTTGAAATCCTTTAAGAGCTGAGTACTGGACTTTCCATTATTCAACCATAGGTTCCCTTTTCTGTTCCCAGCCAGCATCTCATTATAGAGCATAAACATTTATTGAGCTTCAGCTGTGTGTCTGGCACTGCACTGCAAGCTGGGAATACAAAAATGAGTAAGATACACATCCCTGTCCCCAAAGAGTTTACCTTTTTTTAAGTCAAGGAGGTAGCAACGGTATGGCATGGAGCTATTGCGGAGGTTTGGTAGAGGATGACTTAGGGTACTCATAAGTCAGGCTGACTTATCAAAAAAGGTTTCAGTGAGGAGATGCTGCTTTAGCCAAGACCTAAAGGATGAACAAGATTTGGCAGGTGAAGAGTGGTTCGAAGTGGTATGAGCAAAGGGCTAGAGGTGAGAATGCATGACCTGCTTGTGGTTCACTGGAGTGGCAGTGTGGAGGTGTAGGATGAGAGGTGACTGGAAAGGTAAGCACTGGCCACATCGTGAAGGACCCTGTGGACAATAGCATGTTAAGAGCACATAGACTTTGGGATCCAAGATAGCTGCGTGCCAATATTCGCATTGCCACTGACCTAGTTTTGTGACCCTGGGCAAGTCACTTCCTTTCTAAGCTTCAGTTTCCTCATCTCTAAGAAGGGGAAATAAAAACTGAATGAGGTGATATGTTACTCACTTGGCACTGGTAGATGATAAATAATAAACAGTAGTCATTAATATTGCCAGGCCTAGAAGTTTGGACTCTAAAATGTGGGGGCGGGGGTGGAGAGCAGGACACTGAAGATTTTAAAACAGATGGGACATCCTCTTGTGTTTTAAATTACCCAGGCAGTAATGTGGTGGTTACACTGGACAGAAGACAAGCAGGGGACCAGTTGGGTACAGTTGCAGTGATCCAGGTATCAGGATGAAGATCTGGATGAAGGCAGTGACAGTGGAGATGGAGAGGGGTGGGAGGAGTTGAGAGATTAAGGAGGTGGAATTTGCTGGACTTGGTAACTGATGGGATGAAACAGAGGAAGGGGACAAGAATCAGTATCCTGGTGGCGGGAGGGCAGAAATGAATTTGCTGTGTGGAATTGAGCAGTAACAAAATTCTTTGACTAGTGTCTCTGATTGATTAGCCCTGTATCATGAGCCCAGATCTCTGTATTTTATTTGGAATCCATTTTATTTGGAAGTCAGTTTGCCTCTGTCGTCCACTTCTACCCATGGAAATGAAGTTCACCAATGTCTTCCTCTTCTCTTTGTTTTTTTTTTTTTTTGAGATGGAGTCTCACTCTGTTGCCCAGGCTGGAGGGCGGTGGCGCAATCTGGGCTCACCGCAAGCTCCGCCTCCCAGGTTCACACCATTCTCCTGCCTCAGCTTCCCAAGTAGCTGGGACTACCCGCCGCCACGCCTGGCTAATTTTTTGTATTTTTTTAGTAGAGACGGGGTTTCACTGTGTTAGCCAGGTGGTCTCGATCTCCTGACCTCGTGATCCGCCCGCCTTGGCCTCCCAAAGTGCTGGGATCACAGGCATGAGCCACCGCTTCCTCTCCTCTGTCTTCTGATCTCCCCACCCTTCTCCAGTACGATTAAGGCCTGATTGTATAATCAAGGGAGAATAAATACTGGAGGTGCTGCTCTGTTAATTGGTAATCAATATGTATTTCCATGATCTTGGCAGACTGAGGAACAGCCTATTCACTCCATCTCAGACCAGCTTCAGAATGATCACTTTTGGGATTTCCTCACACCTTCATCCCAGTTACCATCCTTGAACTTGCTCGGGTTTGTCAGCCTCTGTTTGAGTGTGTGGTACAGAAAGGAAGTCCTCTTTCCTTGAGGACTCTTAACTATGCAGAGCAAGACTGCACTTTTATTGTGGTAACCTAAAGCCCTGCCAGCTCCATAGTAGAAACATTGTGCTTTTGACACTATTACACTTGTGTGCCACCAAATAGGCCCTCAGCATGGCTCAGCCCTCCCCATATCCTCAGGCAGGTCTCTTGCCCATTTCCCTTTATGTCTTCCACGTATTCATTCCTCTCCTCAACCTCCTACCTTGACTTTTGCTCCACTAAGTTGCAGCCATCAATTAAGGCATCTCAACTTCCTCTTCTATCCTTTACCAACTGATCTTTAGCTGACCCTATCCTTTTGCCTTTTATTCTAATTCTGTGAAAGAAATGGTGTTTAAGACTAAGTCCTCTATTTGTGCTTGAGATCCCATCTCCTTCTTTGCCTCAAGGACTAGGTTCCATCATTTGTTCATTTTCTTTCCTGTTTCATCAACCCTTCTCATTTAAATATTCTGTGTTTACTCTCGTTTTGAAAAAAACAAAAACCCTCCAATTAACCTATGCTGCACCCTGTCACGCCTCTTTTACCCAGCCACCTTTCTTGGAAGACTTATCTAGAGTTGCTACCTCTACTTCCCTAAGTCATGGCTACAATCCTGCTCTCGTCCCACCAGTCCCCAAAGTCATCAGACCTCGACATAGCCAGAATACCTGACTACTTTTCCTTCCTTATCTTTCTTGGCACATCTGACATTGCTGACCTTGCCCCTCACTTAGGAAAACCCAGTCCTACTTTGTATTATCTCTCTGGTCATTTGTCCTCCATTGTGGGCTCTTTTCTTCCCCTTTGTCCCTCACATGCCATTTTTTGTCAAGACTGTGCCCTCTACTATATTCTTCTCAACCCCAGCGTCAAGCTTCAAACTTGTTTATATGCTCATGACCCCTGTTCTGTATCATGAGCCCAGATCTCTCCTGAGTGCTACCCTCAAACTCAAACAAGTCTGAAACTAAGCTCCTCATCTTCCCTTTGAACCTGCCGTTCTTTCTCTGTTCTTAAATCTTGCCAATTCCCCTCCTTCCATTTAGTCATCCAAAACAGAACCCTGAGAGTCACCTCAGACTCTTCCTCTGGTACTGTCCCTCCTTTCCATCTTCCAAGCCCAGGCATTGATCAGAGTTCTATAGATTCAACTTTGTTGCTATCTCCTGACACACATCTCCTCCATTTCCTCCCTTGCTCCCTCAGTTGAGGCCCCCCTCCCTTCCTACCTGTCTTTCTGCACAGCCTCCCAGCTGGTTGCCCTGCCTCAGCAGTCCAGTCCTCACTGCTATGGATTGCCTTTACTACGATAGAGATCTATGCAGCAATACAAAGGCATAGCTTTTCACATAAGACTTTTCATGATATGGCCTTTGCCTGCTTTTATGGCATGGTCCATCTACTCTGCCCCATATGCCTCTCCTTGCTGCCATACAGAACTCTACTGGGGGAACGTGCCCCCAATATTTCAACATAGATTCTTTCTATTTTCCGTGTCAGCTGGCCGAGAAATAAAGAGAAAGAGTACAGAGAGAGGAATTTTACAGCTGGGCCTCCGGGGGTGACATCACATATTGGTAGGACTGTGATGCCCACCTGAGCCGCAAAACCAGCAGGTTTTATTAAGGACTTCAAAAGGGGAGGGGTATACGAATAGGGAGTAGGTCACAAAGATCACATGCTTCAGAGGGCAAAAAGGAGAACAAAGATCACATGCTTCTGAGGAAACAGGACAAGGACAAAATCAGAAACTCCAGATAAGGGTCTTTGTTCAGCAGTGCACATATTATCTTGATAAACATCTTAAACAACAGAAAGCAGGGTTCGAGAGCAGAGAACCAGTCTGACCTCCAATTTACCAGGGCAGGGTTTCCCAATCCTAGTAAGCCTGAGGGTACTGCAGGACACTAGGGCATATTTCAGTTCTTATCTCAACCGCATGAGACAGACACTCCCAGAGCCACCATTTATAGACCTCCCCCCAGGAATGCATTCCTTTCTCAGGGTCTTAATTATTAATATTTCTTGCTAGGAAAAGAACTTAGTAATATCTTCCCTACTTGCGCGTCCATTTATAGGCTCTCTGCAAGAGGAAAAATATGGCTGTATTCTGCCCGACCCTGCAGGCAGTGAGACCTTATGGTTGTCTTCCCTTGTTCCATGGAAATCGCTGTTATTCTGTTCTTTTTCAAGGTGTACTGATTT
>NW_016819103.1:477342-501416 GCF_001698545.2 Rhinopithecus bieti
AAACACACATATTTTACAATCAGTTTGTACAGTTAACACAATAGTGGTCCTGAGGTGATGTACATTCTCAGTTTATGAAGGTAACAGGATTAAGAGATTAAAGACAGGCATAAGAAATTATAAAAGTATTAATTTTTGGAACTCATAAATGTCCATATTAAAATGAAATCTTCACAATTTATGTTCAGAGATTGAAGTAAAGGCAGGTGTAAGAAATTATAAAAGTATTATTTGGGAACTGATATACGTCCATATTAAAATGAAATCTTCACAATTTATGTTCCTCTGCCGCCACTCCAGCCGGTCCCTCTATTCAGGGTCCCTGACTTCCTGCAACAGAACTCATTTGTATTTTCTCAAACATACCATCCTGGTTCATTCATTTATTGTTTCAGTCATCAACAAGTATTTATTGGGCACCTATGAGGTGCTAAGACTGGTGTTAGAAAAACAATGATTAATAGGGGAAAATGAGAAGCTGACACGGTTCCTTTCTCATAGAATTTTCATTTATTCATTGTTTCAGTTATCAGGTATTTATTGGGCACCTATGAGGTGCTAAGTCAGGTGCTAGAAAAACATTGATGAATGTGGGAAAATGAGAAGCTGACATGGTTCCTTTCTCATAGAATTTTTATTCTACTGAGGAGGATAACTGCGTATGTGCTATGAAGGTGAGGTAGTTGGTGCTTTTTGAGGACTAGAATATAGGAGGATCAACCTAATCAGGAGCTGAGGGAGTCAGGGAAGGCTTCCCTTAGAAGTGATGATTGAGCTGTGATTTGAAAAGTGAGCAAAGAAAATCACTAGACGATGGATATGTGGAGGTGGCCAAGAAAATTCTAAGCTTATGCAGAGGCCATGGGGTGTTTCTGTAGTTGATGTGAGCTGAGTCAGCTTCCCCCCTTTGCCTGGAGAGTCCCCAGTCCCTGCCTCTAGCCTCCTAATCCAGGGGTCCTTGCGTGGAGCTAATGCTGCCACCTAACCGCCCCCCCCTTTCCCAACCATCAACGGCGAGTTTGGAAGTTTGTGGAGCTGTTTTATTTTGCTTTGTTTTGTGACATTGACCAGAGGGCATTACTGCATTTATTGAGAGAGAGCCAGAGATGCTCAACATTCTGCAATGTGCAGGGATAGCTCTAAACAAAAAAGAATTGTCCCATCCAACATGCCAATAGGGGCCCTGTTGAGAATCTACTTGGATGTTCTTAACACCTTGGCTTAAGGGTTTCTATAGGACATTCTTAAAACCTTGGCTTGGTCAGGTATGGTGGCTTCCACTGGTAATCCCAGCACTTTGGGAGGCTGAAGTGGCCGGATCACAAGGTCAGGAGTTCGAGACCAGCCTAACCAACATAGTGAAACCCCGTTGCTACTAAAAATACGAAAATTAGCCAGGCATGTTGGCGGGTGCCTGTAATCCCAGCTACTCAGGAGGCTGAGGCAGGAGAAACGCTTGAACCCAGGAGGCAGAGGTTGCAGTGAGCCGAAATTGCGCCACCACACTCCAGCCTGGGTGACAGAGCAAGACTCTGTCTCAAGACTCCATCTCAAAAACAAACAAACAAACAAACAAAAACACATTAGCTTAAGGGTTTCTATAAGAAACACTGTTGCCTCATCAGTCTAATTTAGATGTCCTTCCTCCTGTATATATACCAACACCAGGCTACACTGTATTTGTTTTACCTCCAAATTGCTATACTCTGATTCCTCTTCTATTTTGCCATCTGTTTTGGCTTCAAAATTGTTAGCTCTTTAAAGGTGGGGACCGTAGTTTTTTTTGCCATTGAACCCTGAAATGTAGCACAGAGACAAGTATATAACGTAACTGTTTATTGAATAAATAACTAATGGAAACCCCAATTTCTTTTCTTTTGAGACAGAGTCTTGCTCTATCACCCAGGCTGGAGTGCAGTAGTGCGATCTCAGTTCCTGCAACCTCCGCCTCCCGGGTTCAAGCAATTCTCAACCTTCAGCCTTCCGAGTAGCTGGGATTATAGGCGCCTGCCACCATGCCCGGCCCTTTTTTGTGTTTTTAGTAGAGACAGGTTTCGCCATGTTGGCCAGGCATGTTATTGGTAAACAATATGATGTTAGTCCTGCTTTTTGAGTGCCTCCTATGGACCAGATGTATACATTTTCTAGTTGAATCCTCACAATAATTCTGCACAGTAGGTGGTATCCCTGTCTAACAGAAGAGGAAACAGACTCGGAGAAGTTGAATGACGTGTCCAAGGTGGTGTGGCTAGAAAGTAGCAGAGACAGAATTTGAACTCAGGTCTCTCTGGCTTATGAACCTATGCTCTTTCCAGTCTAGTAGACCATCTGCCTTGTCCAATTGTTTTCTTGAACTTAGATTTAGGGCCCTAGATTTACCGCTATAAAATTTCAAATCTTGTTAAAATAGGCCTACCATTCCAGATGGTCGGAGTCTTTTTTTATCCTGAATTTTAGTCACTTGTATTGCCTGTTTCTTCTTGTGTCATGACGTGTATAAAATTGATAAGCAAATCTATATCATTATCCAAGCTATTGGTAAAATATGGCAATAAGAATATTTAATATATTTATTTATTTGCCTATTCCCCCTGCTTTTAGCCCTAGCACAGGGATCAGTGCACATGAAATACTTAGTAAATGTTGATAAATATTCATTCATGTGAATAAATAAAATAAATTGGACAGGCCCAGAGACTAAGCCAAAGACCTGCTGCTATTAGCTCCTTTCTAATTAACATTAATTAATTCAGTAACCAAGATCCTTTGAATAAGATTATTTTACTAGTTCTTAATCCCTCTAATTACATCAGGATTCAATTCCCGTATCTTCATCTTGTCTACCGGGATTTCTAGAGCAGCCTTGTGAGAGACATTTCTGAGACCTGTATGTCCTGTGTCTATGATTCTTCCCTGATCAAGGTAGGAATGCAGTTACTCTGTCATGACTTTTTCTTAGAGAAACCATATTGGCCTCTTGTGATGACTTAGGGCTGCCTCATACAGTTATACAAGCTGTACACTGCACAAGAGGCCACATCAAAGGGCGTTCCATTTATATTGTAGGTATTGTGGGTACATTTTTGTAATGACAGTGGCAGAGAAGGCTACTATGTCTTGAGCTAACCTAATCAGTATATTACAACATTTCTCTAAAGGAAGTAAAATCTTGAAACAGGGGTGTAATTTTCTGATTGTACAAAGGTGCTAAGTGGACTACAGTGGCCCATATGGACCTTTCCTGGGAGCAAAACTTCCATCCACTGGTCTTTAGAACCCATCTTTATTCTTATCTTTGAAAAATCAGGCTGGCACGGTGGCTCACACCTGTAATCCCAGTACTTTGGGAGGCTGAGGCAAGTGGATCGCCTGAGGTCAGGAATTCGAAACCAGCCTGGCCAATATAGTGAAAGCCTATCTCTACTAAAAATATAAAAAATTAGCTGGATGTAGTGACGGGCACCTGTAATCCCAGCTACTTGGGAGGCTGAGGCAGGAGAATCGTTTGAATGTGGGAGGTGGAGGTTGCAGTGAGCCAAGATCATGCCATTGCACTCCAACCTGGGCAACAAGAGTGAAATTCCGTCTCGGAAAAAAAAAAAAGAAAAGAAAAAAAGAAAAATCAAACATTTTGAAAATCTGAAATCAGGCCTTTGCTTGAGCCAGTTTTTCAGTACCTCTCTCATTTCTTAGGATTCTTTAAAGATCACCAGAAATGAAAACCACAGAGATGTTATTTTTTAGAAGCAAGCCTTCATAACTCAGCCAGCTTTTAGGAAACCATCATAGATTTTAGTTGTTGGTTGGCATAGGGCTCCACAGTGATTCAGACGAATCCAGGTGACTGTCTCTCAGATGAACAGAGGAATGGGCAACACTGTTGATCAATGGAGGTAACAAAAGGACTCAGAAGGAGGCACACTGCCCTCCATCCTTCTGGCAGTATTACTTCCTCTCTCCTCTTCCCCACATTTTCTCAGCTGTCATTATCCCTCCCATGTAGGCTTCTTAAACCCCATAATGCTGGTATCCAGTGCATCCATTCTCAAAAACTCAGGCTGACGGACACCAGATTGCATGTGAAGGTGAAGGTATTATAGCAGAAGGAAACCCAAATAAAAGAAAAACAGCTCCTAGAAGTAACCAATGAGAAGGACAGATAGAGTTTGAAGACTGTGGATGTGACTGCTTGTTCCCTGGTTGACCCACTGAAGAAGAAATCCCGTTGATTGAGAGGTGGCTCGAAGGTGAGGAGGACAACTCACCCATCATAGCAATTTTCCTAACTGCCAGTGTGATCAGCTGTTACCACAGAAATCACCTGAAAGCACAGTCACAGACCCATTTGGCTGACTTGATGACTTGATGTCTTGTGGAGATGTTAGTTTGGCTCAGGGACATCTTGACTCTAATGCAACTTTTAAAAGGAAGTGAGGTTTCCGTACCCAGCTGGTTTCCCTGTAGGAGTCCTGAGTTCTCATCTTCCGGTAGAGCCTACTCTTTCTTCTAAGTTTAGAACTTTTTTCCTTCTTTTGGAAGAGAAGGCTTTAAACCTCCCTATTTAACAGCCTTGCAGATTGTTTCCGAAACTCATGAGGTTGCAGAAGCATCATTTGTCTATAAAATGTACATTGGCTCCATATGCCAAAGCAGCCCCCTCCCCACTCCTGGTGATTTCCACCTCCTTTTTACACATCAGCAGCTAAGAACATATGCTGTTTGTCAGCGGGACTTGGTCATGTGGTTTGGTGCTTATTTTAATGACTGCCAGAGCTTGCAGCCCCGCAGCTGGGAAAATGAGAATAGAAGCCTGCTCTATGTGTTCCATTTTGGCCCAGAGAAGGCACTTCAGGGCCAAATTGCAGTTATTCTGGCACTTCTGCTAAGTGAATGGCCCCACATGGGCTCAGAGAAATCGGACACTGAGTGCTCGCTGCCCTTTAGAACTTGTTCTTTTGGACTTCTTGATGACCTGTAGTGGGAGACTGACCATTTCCTTTTAATTAAGCCTCTGTTGTGATTGCAGCGCTCTTTTGAGGGAGGTAGGCTTCAAATGAGGTGTGTTTTAGGCGGAGGAAATTTTCATAGTGAGCATGGGGAAGAGGGACCACATTAGTCAGGCATTGTTGGCTAATATGGGGCAGTGACAAGAAAAACTACCAGCAGCTACCATTTATTGACTGCTTGCTGTATGCCAGGCACTGTAACAAGCACGTCACAAACATTTAGCCCTCCCAGCAAGTTCTGGAGTAGGTATACCTGTCCTTATCTTACGCCTGAGTAAATCCATGTGCAGGGGGGTGAAGGAACCCGCCCTAACCTGCCCTAGGCTTCTCAGCCAATGGGAGGTGGAGGTGGAATCCACACTCGGGTTTATCTGACTAAAGACCGGATTCCTGACTGCATTACGTTACCTCTGCTTTTAGCATCCTTTCCCTGAACCATTAAAAACTCCCCTGCTCATGGTGGACACGGTGGCTCACTCCTGTAATCCTAGCACTTTGGGAGGCCAAAACAGGTGGATCACCTGGGGTCAGGAGTTCGAGACCAGCCTGGCCAACATAACGAAACCCTACTAAAATTACAAAAATTAACTGGGCGTGGTGGCGCATGACAGAGGTTGCAGTGAGCCGAGATCACGCCATTGCACTCCAGCCTGGACAACAGAGCGAGACTCCGTCTCAAAAACAAACAAACAGAAAAAAACTCCCCTGCTCTCCTAAAGCAAACAGACAAAAAACTAAAACACACGCTGAAAAATTAGAGTGTGATACTTTTTAACATTATCAGACTGGTTTATGGAAACTAGAGGCCTATGTGTCTAGTTTCCCCTAAAGACGGGTTCTTTTTGTTTTTGTTTTGTTTGTTTGTTTTAGACGGAGCCTCGCTCTGTCGCCCAGACTGGAGTACAGTGGTGCAATCACTGCTCACTGCAAGCTCCGCCTCCCAGGTTCACACCATTCTCCTGCCTCAACCTCCCAAGTAATGGGGACTACAGGCGCCCGCCACCACGTCTGGCTAATTTTTTGTATTTTTAGTGGAGATGGGTTTCACTGTGTTAGCCAGGATGGTCTTGATCTCCTGACCTCGTGATCCGCCCGCCTCGGCCTCCCAAAGTGCTGGGATTACAGGCTTGAGCCACCGCACCTGGCTTTGTTTTTTTTGCTTTTTTCTCTCCCTCTGTTGTTTATTTTCTACAATAACTTCTTCACTTTAAAGTGAATTACTTCTTCATTTAAAAAATCCTGTATTTCTTCATTAAAAAAATATCCTACATGTCTTCATTTTAAAAAATTCTACACTGGCTTGATATTTGCTGTGTCCAATCCTAGAGGGAGAGTGGTTGGGCAGTCTCACTCCAGGAAGCACTTCTGCTTCAATTAATTCCATAAGCAGCCAGGCCAAAATACTTCCATCCTTAGCTTCTTTAATCACAAAATGCCAGAAAACTTTATGGAAATGATTTCCCATTTAGGCTCCTTATTTAGAGTAATGAATTGCTTTTTGCCAAAGCTAAATTTAAGTAGGTCATCTGTTAACTGTTGGATGAATAAATGAAGGTTCTCTTCGTAGGACTGGTATAGTTTAAAGTTAGGAGTTTTATTCGACTTTTTAATTTTATTTTATTTTTCGAGACAGGGTCTTGCTCTGTTGCCCAGGCTGGAAAACAGTGGTGCAGTCATGGCTCACTGCAGCCTGGATTACCTGGGCTCAGGTGATCCTCCCGTCTCAGCCTTCTGAGTAGTTGGGACCACAGGCGTGCACCACTACTCCATAATAATTTTTTAAAATTATTTGTAGAGATGGGGTCTCACTATGTTGCCCAGACTGGTCTTGAACCCCTGGGCTCAAGTGATCATCCTGCTTTGGCCTCCCAAAGTGCTAGGATTACAAGCGTGAGCCACTGTGCCTGGCCCTTTTTTTTTTTTTTTTAAATTCCTTCCTGAGACAGGTTCTCACTCTGTCACTCAGGCTGGACTGCAGTGGCACAATCACGGCTCACTGCAGACTCAGTCTCCTGGGTTCAGGTGATCCTCCCACCTCAGCCTCCCAAGTAGCTGGGACTACAGGTGCCTGGCAAATTTTTTTATTTTTTGTGGAGATGGGGGCCCACCATGTTGCCCAGGCTGGTCTTGAACTCCTGGGCTCAAGCAATCCTCCTGCTTCAGCCTCCCAAAGTGCAGGGATTACAGGTGTGAGCCGCTGTACCTGGACCTATTTTACTTCTTTATTCATGGATAACATACATAAAGTGCACTGACTGCGAATGTTTAGCCTGTGGCTTTTTACGTAGGTATATGCCTTGTAACCACCACCCAGCTCAAGATATAGAATATTTCCATCTCCGCAGGAGCCTTCCTCATGGCCTTCTCCGTCAGTAGCCCCACCTCACCCTGTAATCACCATTCTAAATTCTGTCAGGTTGATTGGTTTTGCCTGTTGAACAAAGTATAAAGCTGTGTGTGTCTGGGTGATAAAATTGTTCTTACTATTTTATTTTGTAACAGTTTCAAACTTACAGAAATACTGTAAGAATAAGACAGAGACCTTCCACTTATCCATCTCCCAGAGACTCCCATTCGGTTTTAGTCCCAATAATGCCCTTTTATAGTGGAGCATCATCCCAGGATCACACGTGGCCCCCAGCTGTCACGTCTTTGTGGTCTCTTTCAATCTGGGACAGCTCCTTGTCTTCCTTTGACTTTTAAGACCTTGTCACTTTTGAAGACTATAATCCTGGTCATTTTGTAGAATGTTTTTCAGCTTGGGTTTGTCTGATGTTTCCTCCCATGAAATCCAGGTTGTGTATTTTCATCCGAACACTACAGATGCTGTGTTCTTTCCATGGCATTCTATCAGATAGCACACAGTGTCTGTTTGTCACGTTGCTGCTGGTGTTAACTTTAATCTGTTCATTAAAATGCTATCTTAATGACCAGATACTGTCACTATTAGCTAGCAGAACACTTTCAGAAGGAAACATTTATTCTTGACCACTTTCATATGCAGTTGAGTAAGGTTTTATTTGCACTGATTTGTGCATGCATGTTTCCTGCCTGCTAAAGTCTTAGTCCTGAAAAAACAATAGTAGGTTTAGAGACCTAAGTTATATGGCATATCGTCATATGTTCTTTATTCCTTACTCCATATTCTGTGGTCATTAGCTTATGGGGTTTGTTCTCATAGTAATAGAAGTCTGGGTTATTTCTTTATTTTGTTTCTTTTGGGGAGGACATCTATAGAAAGTTCCTTGTGTGTTTTTTTTTTTTTTCTTTTCTGAGACAGGGTCTGGCTCTATCACCTAGGCTGGAGTGCAGTGGTGCCATCTTGGCTTACTGCAGCCTTAATCTCCCGGGCTTAAGCGATCCTCTGCCTGAGTCTCCCAAGTAGCTGGGAACACAGGCACATGCCACCACCATTACCAGCTAACTTTTTAATTTTTTTTCATGGAGAAGGAATGTTGCCCATGTTGCCCAGGCTGTTCTCAAACTCCTGAGCTCAAGCTTTCCTCCCGCCTCAGACCCCCAAAGTGCTGGGATTGCAGGTGTAAGCCACCACACCCAACCTTTTATTATTATTATATTTTATTTGTAAATTAATTTTTTCTAGAGATGGTGTCCTGCTATGTTGCCCAGGCTGGTCATGAACTCCTGTCCCCAAGCAGTCCTCCTGCCTCAGCCTCCCAAAGTGCTGGAATGCAGGTGTGAGCCACTGTGCCTGACTGATAAAAGGTTTCTAAAATTCATCCTAGTAATGTTTGAGAGCTACTCTGCAAGGGACTAGGGACATTGAAAGGAATATGACCCAGGATCATATTTGTAGAATTTACAATCAAGTTTGGTGGAGGCAAACAGGTAAGCAAAGAGTTGAAAAACAATACCAATTGTCTAGGTGGCTTAGAGCCAGGAGTGATTAAGTATAGCTGCCAGGGGAGGAGTATGAGGGGAGTGAAGACAGGCGAGGCACCTCTGAGAAGGCTTTCCTGAGCAGGTCACCTCTGAGCTGGCTTTTCAAAATGCCAGGCAGTCACAGAAGCAAGGCGACGGAGAACAGGGAACGCTTTTCAGACATAGGGGTTGTCGGTTCTAGGTAGGCCATGGGGGCCTGAGAGCCGCTGTTAAGGAGCATCAAGTCACAGGTGAGGAGTGACAGGGCTGCGGGGTAGGACTAGGAAAGTCGGAAGGCAGCAACAGGGGTCTGGGAGAAAGCATAAGGAAACCATCAGAGGTGTAGTCATATGCCTGCTTAGGATGTAGAATGCTGCTGATGCAGTCTTTCCGGAACGTTATGAGCCTCAATAAATATCAAATGAGCTTCGTCTTGGCTTAATGATGCTGAGAGATGTGTGAATGTTTTGAGTAGACTATATTTACCAGTTCATAAAGAAGTATTTGCAGCGTTACAAGGTGCCTATTGCAGACCAGCAGATGTGGCCTTAGAATCGGGCCTTTGCCCTCAGCAGCCCTCACTGATCTTTACTGCCCTTTAAAAAGATTATGCCAAAAATGTCAGTCTCCCTCAAAACAAAATACGTTATTGGCACCTTCAAAGAATCAAAGGATAACAGGTTTGGAAGATCATTTAGTCCAGAGGTCAGCAAACTACAGCCTGTGGGTCAAATCCTGCCTGAGGCCTTTTTTTGTGCAGTCCAGGAACTAAGAATGTTGTTTGCATTTTTTTAAGGGTTGTAAAAAAATAAAATACACAACAGACTGTTTGAGGCCTGCAGTGCCTTAAAATATTTACTCTCTGGCCCTCTTCAGGAAAAGCTTGCTAAACCCTGGTCTTGTTTGACTGCCTGATACAGTAATGCTTTGTGCAGTATTACACGGCAAATAATCATCCAGTATATGCTTGAACACTTCTACTAATGGAGAGCTCATTGTCTCTCTGATCTATTTCATGTTTGGACAATTCAAGCTATTAGTAATTTTTAAACTCTGCTGAAATTTATCTTACTATATAACATCCATCCATTGGCCCTTTGTGGGAAAAGAGAGCTAATATTTCACTTCAACCTTTACTGAGCTCTTAATATGATCTAGGCACTGTGCTCAGTCCTGAAGAAAGGTGAGTAAGACATGGTTCTTGTTTCAGGGATCTTCCAGCTATGATTTCTTGGAACCAAAGCAGTCGAACTGCTAGTCTTTTTTCTCTCTCTTTGTCTTCTTCTTGCCATTGGGTTAGGACTTTTTTCTTTAATTATTTTAGTTATTTCTATATTGTTATTTTATATACATAATACAAACTTTAAGAGGCAAAAAAGGTCATGCAGTGAAAATAAGTCTCCCTACACTCCTCTCTCCTGACCTTCTAGCAGCCTTCTTGGGAGGCAAATACCACTGAACGTTTCCTGTGGGGATTTGATCTTAAAAAACAAAAGATTAGGTCCATTTGGACAGAAACTTTTGATAAGTACTCATTCAGTGACATTTTCTGAGCTCCTACTCATGCTGAGTGTGACTCAGTTTTATTTTCATTAAAGTCTGAAATTTGCACCAAGTTTGGGTGGCAGACACAGCCCCAGGGGGGTTGTATTGGTTAACCACACACCCTGCTATTTCAGTTTAATCTTGACTGAACTTCTTGGCCACTGCAGGCTTTTTTACGCTGCTAGAGTTCTTGTTCATTACGGTGTTGAATCCCTATCAAAACCTTTCCTGTTTAATTGGCAGTGACACAATCCCATCTTGTGTAACTCCTGGATTTCACATCCTGAAATAGTTTGAAATAAAATTGAAACACACTTACATTGATGCCTATGTTAATTTCTTCCTTGACTGTGTCTGAATATAATGTTGAAGTGTGATAGAAACAATCCTTTGTCTTTCTAAGCTAAGCAGAGGCTGAAGTTTCACTTGCACTGTCCAGGGTTATACAGGCAAGCCTTACTTTTTCAGGAAGTAAGTAATGTTTGGATTTAGATTAGTGACACATGAATAACTACCTAGGACTCACTTCCCCCCAAATTCCCCTCCGACCATTACTTCTTAAATCTTCCCTTCCAGCTTAAGGACTATAGTGATGTGACATAGATGTGTATGTTCCTAAGTGATACCTTTACCATAGATTGTCCTATTTAGGTATTTCCAGAAGATTCCTCATCATGCTGCTGTGCAACTTAA
Source organism: Rhinopithecus bieti (assembly GCF_001698545.2). NCBI lineage: Eukaryota > Metazoa > Chordata > Mammalia > Primates > Cercopithecidae > Rhinopithecus > Rhinopithecus bieti. The sequence continues at coordinate 488,469 of NW_016819103.1, forward strand.
GACTTTTCTGTTTTCAGCCTGTCATGGAACAGTTTCAGCAGCTGAATATCAACTGTATCCTCTTGTGAAGTAGGTCCTTGGGTTCTGTTCACAATTTCCCTAAGGCCAAATAAGTCAGAAATATTTAAATGATGTGCCTCTTATGCAAATTACTTTTGTGCAATCATGGTTCACTGCAGCCTCAACCTCCTGGTGGGCTCAAGCTATCTTCCTACCTCAGCTTCCCGAGTTGTTGGGACTACAGGTGTGCCCTGCAATGCCCGGCAAATTTTAAAAATTTTTTGTAGAAATGGAGTCTCACCATGTTGTCCAGGCTGGTCTCAAACTCCTGGGCTCAAGTGATCCTCCTGCGTCAGCCTCCCAAAGAGTTACGATTACAAGCATGGACCACTGCACTGGACCTTTTTTTTTCTCTCTGTAAAAGTAGTTTGTTTCTGTTTACAAAGTACAGTGAAGGAACAAGGGCAATACCTGGAACCCCTTTGGTTGCACATCTTCCCAGTCTCTGCTTCTATAAATAGTGTTTGTACAACAGCAAACTCATATCCTCCCCGTGTGTTTTCTCACATCCTAGCAGCTACAGTCTATAGTATATGACCAGGTGGGAAATAGATGCCTCATTCACAGGGTAGGGCTCCCCTCCAATTAGTGTTCAGCTCACTTTTGCTAATATTGAAACAGAAGTAACTAGTTGTTCTTATAAACTCTCTCATGAACAAGTAGGTCATGGCAAATTATGTCTGCACAACTCCTAGAATTGTTCCAGATAACTACAGAAAGGCAGTGACTAAGGCCCTTTCCTCTTTCTCATCTTTCTAAGTCCCGGGCTGCCTTCCGTACCTGGACTGCCACCTGGGTCCCCCACATCCCAGTGTGGTGATGGAGGAGGGGCAGGCCAGGCCAAGCGTGAGGAATAAGAAGTCTTTATTGGGCTCAGACCAGGAGCCCATAGTCTTGAGGACCTCTGTATTTGTCAGTTTTCTTCACATTCTCTTTTGCCTGTTTCTGCAGGCTCGTGGGCTGTTTTTACTCCTGGTAGTGGATCTTGGCCTTCTCCTTCCTCTTCTCCAGGTAGCTGTCACTGACTACCAACCTCGTGACCAGCACTGACCAGCCAACCTCATAAACCAGCCACCCCTAGATAGGCAGACTTTATTTTAGGCTTCAGATGTACAACCTTGAAGGCACCAGGAACCACCGTCTGCAATTTATATACAACTGTCTGTTATCTTTTTTTTTTTTTTTGAGATGGAGTTTCACTGTTGTTGCCCAGGCTAGAGTGCAATGACACAATCTCAGCTCACTGCAACCTCTACCTCCTGGGTTCAAGCAGTTCTCCTGCCTCAGCCTCCCGAGTGGCTGGGACTACAGGCATGTGCCACCACGCCCAGCTAATTTTGTATTTTTAGTAGAGATGGAGTTTCACCATTTTGGTCAGGCTGGTCTTGAACTCCTGACCTCAGGTGATCCACCTGCCTTGGCCTCCCAAAGTGCTGGGATTATGGGCATGAGCCACCACACCTGGCCTACTGGTTCTATTTCTTTGTACTCCCTAACTGTGGACATTCTCTAGGACTTTGTGGGGCTTTTCTTTCTCTGAGTAACTTCTAAGAGCTGATCATTGTCACCTGTGTTAGCTGTTCTCTCAGTATCCATGTCCAGTTTCCTTAGCTTATCTTTGCCCTGCTGTTGTCCACAGCTGAAAATGTCTTTCATTGTTACTCTTCTGAAACTTGCTTTGCCTCTCAAGGGTCTTGTCTTTCACTCAAGCTGCCATTCTCCTAGCCATTCATGGCTTGACACCCCAAGGACTTTATTCTCTCTTTCCATTTCTTGAGTCCACTAAGATATCAAGTTAGGTCACCTTTTCTTTTAAATCAGCCCCAACAAGGGTCCCCTCCTTTTCAGTCTTACTCCTCTGCTCTAATCCAGGTCTTCATACATTTTTGGGCTCTTAGCTGATTTCCCTGCCTGCCTCCTTCAAAGCCCTTTACCCACTGCAGAATCATATTCATTATGCCGGACTGCCACTGGCTTCCCACTCCGGAATTTGTTAGCCTTGCATTTGAGGCTTCTCCATAGGTGTTCACCCATGTCACCTGCTCAGCTCTGTGTGTGCTGCTCTTGCACAGCACAGACCCTCCACATGAGGACAGCTGGTTTCACGTGTCCCCATTTCTGCCATGAGTATTCCTCTGCTCTTCTTGTTCCTTCTGCCCTCCACCCATCCCCCCCCAACCTTACCCGTCCTTTTCAACATCACTCGGTGCCCATCTTATTCACGGTGTCTTTCCCAAGGTTCTGCCCCACATTCATCCCATTCTTCTTGATTTGAACACCTTTTATGTAGGAGCACTAGCTTTGTATTTCATTATACAGTTTCTATCAATCCAAAGCTCCTTATCTCTAATTCTAAATCCAACAAGTTTGGAAAACTGAAAGCTTTCTAATAGTCTTGGCACAAAACTCAAGCAAAACCTCCCTGAGTAGATATGAGCTGTCTTTTAAAAATGTATCCCATTTGGCCAGGCACAGTGGCTCATGCCTGTAATCCCAGCACTTTGGGAAACTGGGGTGGAAGGATCATGAGTGCAAGAGCTCAAGACCAGCCTGGGCAACATGACAAGACCTGGTCTCTACTGAAAATACAGAAAAATTAGCCAGTCATGGTGGCCCATGCCTGTAGTCTCAGCCACTCGGGAGGCTGAGGTGGGAGGATTGCTTGAGCTTGGGAGGCTGAGGTTGCAGTGAGCTTAGATTGTGCCACTGTACTGCAGCCTGGGCAGCAGAGCGTAACCCTGTCTCAAAAAAAAAAAAAAAGAAAGTATCCCATTTATAGTGACTGTTCATATGTTCTGCTGCAGAAATACTTGTATATCTGGTTGTGGGGTAATTGGACAGAATGGAAAGTGAACGGACCTCATCAATTTGGTTTTTGGAGCTGCCAGATTTCTTTAGTATTGTCCTTCTCAAACTGGGGTATGTTACACCTGAGAGTGTGGAGGGATTATAGAAAGTTACAGCATGATTGCCAGGAAGGTCAAATTTATTAGATGATATGAGGGGGGAAATGAAATAATAAAATATGTATCATGGCACAAAATACAAAATTTCCATGCATTGAAAAGATAAAATATGAGATTTCAAAGAAATTTAGGCACTGTGGGAGGTGGGGAGCAATGTATCCTCATTGTCTGCCTCAGCTAGAGGAGTTAAAGCACTGCTCTCATACAGACAGAATTCTGACAGTTTGGGTTGTTGTATTTCTGAGTGGCCAGATGTAAGATTTTGTACTTGCAGAGTTCTCCAGGACCACACAAGATGGCAAAAACTTCTGAGACAGTGTCTGTGTCGAAGAAGGAGTTACGGTAGTGCATCATCAGTCAGACTGACTCAAGGAAGAAAGAAGCATAAACATTAAGGCCACAAAGGATTACTTAGAAAAATCACTGTGTCATCGGTGAAACCCCGTCTCTACCAAAAATACAAAAATTAGCTGGGCCTGGTGGCATGCGCCTGTAGTCCTAGCTGCTTGGGAGACTGAGGCAGGAGAATTGTTTGAACCCGCGAGGCGGAGGTTGTAGTGAGCCGAGATTGCGCCACTGTACTCCAGCCTGGGTTAAAGAGTGAGACTCCATCTCAATTAAAAAAAAAAAAGAAAGAAAAATCACTGTCGTGAGGAGAATCGGCTTGACAACACAGGCCAATTAGGATGGTTTTCAAAGTTGTGTCTTAAGTGAAATAATCCAGTCACAAAAACACAAGTACTGTATGATTCCATTTACATGAAGTAGTCAGACCCGTATAAACAGAAAGTAGAATGGCGGGTGCAAGGTCCTGGGAGAAAGGAAATGGGGAGTTATTGTTTAAAGAGTATAGAGTTCCAGTTTTGCAAGAGGAAAAAGTTCTGGAGATCTGTTTTACAACATTGTGATTATGCTTAATACCACCCAACTGTACACTTCAAAATAATCAAGATGGTAAAGTATATGTTATGTGTTTCTTACCACAATCCAAAAAGAAATTGTGTCTTAAGGTAGCCTGTAAACATCTCATTACTTTTTGTTTGTTTGAATTAAGCTTTATTACAAGTGTTCTTTCTCATCAGGTTTTGCATGGATATGTTATTTTGCTGTGTTCTGTTTTGTTTTTTAGTAGGCAGGAAATAATGGCAGCAGCTACGGGGGATCCTGGACTCTCTAAACTGCAGTTTGCCCCCTTTAGCAGTGCCTTGGATGTTGGGTTCTGGCATGAGTTGACCCAGAAAAAGCTGAACGAGTATCGGCTGGATGAAGCTCCTAAGGACATTAAGGGTTATTACTACAATGGTAGGTGATTGTAAATTTCATTTTCCATCATCTTCTGTTATCCTCTCTGTTCTCTAGTATAGTGTCAGCTTTCCTTTAGAAAGAGACAGCCTTGTCTTTTGTAATCAGTGCTCTTCACTAGTTTCTATTTTACTTCCTGACTTTTTGATCTCAGTTCATTTTCATTTATTTTCTCTTGTTGTGGGGAAAAAGAAGAGAGTAGTGAAACTCAAATTATTAATCCAAATAATACCCATTACTTAGCATTGCTGGGGGAAGAGATTGGAAATATTTTTTTCCATTGAATCTTTTTTATATTCTTGGCAAATGTCTCATATTCACAAGAGCTCTGTCACATTCTGCCATTATCTATCCATACATATATTATCTATGTAGCATAGATAATCAGAAATTGGATGGGGCGCCTTGGGCTCAACAAAGAGAAGAAAACTATTCATAAGCATTTTTGTTATGAATGCTGCTATTTCTGACTTGTCATTGAAAATGTGATAATGCTTCTGTCCAGGTGACTCTGCTGGGCTGCCAGCTCGCTTAACATTGGAGTTCAGTGCTTTTGACATGTGAGTATTTATTTGTTCAAAATCTGAAGTAAAGAACACTACTTTTGGCAAGGAATGAGCATGCTTACCTCCCTCATATGTGGACCACAGGAGGACTAGGGAAGCTCCCGGTGAGCGGAGTCAGCCCCCTTGTGATTCTTTTATACCTCCCATAGAGATGAATGCTAGATGCTTAGGTCTGTCTGGTTCATTTTTCATCACGTATATCAGAGCCAATTAGGTGCCAGGTGCCTTCTAGATTGATTGAGACATAGATAATATCCCTCTTGATTTTGATTGTAGTTAATATTTTGTGATCTTTTCTTGATACCTCTCTCGATTCACTCCTTTAGTTGCTTGTCCATGGGCATTGATCAATGAATGTTTATTAGGCTACTTCTGTATACAAGCCACTGTGCAAGGCATTATAGTGCTATGTAAAGGCATATGATAGATATATCCTTGAAGAATTTTTTTCATCTGCTTGGGAGCTATGGGGAGTTGCTGGAGAGAAGAGACACTTTTTTTTTTTTTTTTTTTGAGACAGGGTCTCACTCTGTCACCCAGGCTGGAATTCAGTGGCACAATCTCAGCCCACTGCAACCTCCGCCTTCTGAGTTCAAGCTATTCTCGTGCCTCAGCCTCCCAAGCAGCTGGGATTACAAGCACGCGCCATCACACCTGGCTAATTTTTTTTTTTTTTTTGGTAGAGACAGTGTTTCACCATATTTGCCAGGCTGATCTCGAACTCCTGACTTCAAGTGATCCGCCTGCCTTGGCCTCTCAAAGTGCTGGGATTACAGGATCGAGCCACCACACCCAGCCAAGAGACACATTTATTGAGCACTTAATTAGACAGTTTCATAAACATCTGTTCTTTCAGACTTGCCAGCTGTGATTTTTCTCTTTTTCAGATGAGGAAACCGTGGGATGAATGGTAAAAATTGCTTGCCCAGGGTCACACCTAGCCAAATGTAGAAAGCAGGGGTGAGAGAAAAAAATGTATTTACAAATGTATTTCTGAAACCCAGTATGAGTAGCTACAGGGATTTTGCTATCTTCTACAGAAATAGAGAAACCAGGATGGGGATAGAAATTTAGGAGGAGACAAGTTTGGTTTAGAATATGTTGAGTTTGAGATGACAGTATCTACTAGAAATGTCCAGAAGGAACTGGAGTCGGGGAGAGAGGATCAGACTAGATTTGGGAGACATCCAGGTAGAGGAGAAAGAGAATAAAGATAGTCTCCAACTTATGGTGGTTTAATGACTTTTTGACTTTATGACGGTGAGAAAGTGATACACATTCAGTGGAAATTATACTTTGTGGACCCATACAGCCATTCTGTTTTTTCACTTTCAGTACAGTATTCAATAAATTACCTGAGATATTCAACACTTTATTATGAAACAGTCTTTGTGTTAAGATGATTTTGCCCAACTGTAGGCTAATGTAAGTGTTCTGGACACGTTTAAGAGAGGCTAGACTAAGCTATGTCTGGCAGGTTAGGCGTATTAAATAGAGTTTTTATTTATGATTTTTTTTTCAATTTATGGTGAGTTTATCAGGACATGGTAAGTCAAGGAGCATCTGTATAGTATAAGAACAAAAGGCGCAAACAGTGAATGGCTCTGATTAGGGAGGCGAAAGACGATACAGATCTAGCGAAGGACACAGGGGTTGTCAGAGGAAAACCAGAAAAGTGTTACAGAAACCAAAGAAGGAAATGCTTTCTGGAGGGAGAGAGAAACTAACAGTATCAGAAGCACAGGGGTCAGTGTGAGGGCCGTCGTGTGTGTTGATTAAGTCATTGTGGGCCTTAAGAATTCAGTTTGAGAAAGAGGGTGGAGCTGAAACCATGATGAGGGCCTTTAAGATTATTGAGAATTGAAAAAGGCTACAGTGTTTTTTCTGCTTTATTGTACCTCAGCAATATCAAGATGGGGAATTTTAGGAAGGTGAAGAAGTCTTTATAAGGTCTTTCTGACTTTTGAAAGTGGCAATAGTCAAATATTAGGATATTTAAAATAAAGTGTCCCTAGATTTTTTTTTAACCTCGGAAAATCAATACTTTTTTTTCCCTTTATCTCAATTCAGTTGCAAAATTTGAAAGTATGACGTACATCCACAATGATGTTAGTATTTGTATCTTTAAAAATGTATGTGTTGGTGTTTCTTGTTCCCTTTGGAGCTTTCTTGCTCCGTTGTAAATTCCTTGTGGTTGCCTGTCAAAAGAAATAAAATCCTAATAATCTCTCTCTTGTTTCGGCAAGCTAACTTATTTTGGAGCCATTAAGATACAACGAGGAAAATACTGGAAATGTGCAAGCATTAAGTTGTCTGAAGATGGTATGGGGGAGCATCAGTAGTCTGTTTTGTGTAATCTGGAGAGCCTCATATTTATCTCAGACTAACCTCACTCCTATCCTTATCCTTCTACTGGACTGCAGTTTTGTTTGTTTTATAAGGTTTTAATGATTTTATTCTTTAGAACAATTAATTAGAAAAACACAGTTCACAGAAGTTAAGTTTGAACTTATTACAAAATGTGAGCATCTTAAACTTCATTAATCTAAAAATTTTGGTTGAAGGAGATAAGAAAATATGTGATCCTGCAAGCTATAACTTTCACACAAATAGCTCATTTTCACTCATCATATTTTTTCTTTAACCACTGAATACCCTCAGTGTGCGAGGCACTGTGATAGACAGTGGGAGGTGAGTGAAAATAAGATATAGTCCCCATTGTGTGAAAATAGCCCTGGATTTGAAGTTTGAAGATTTGGAGTCTATGGCTAATTAACTGTGCTACTTCAATAAGCCCTTTTAGTTTTCTCGGCTTTTGTTTCCTCATCTTTAAAATGGATTCTTGCTTTCTAATGTTCTCTCCAGTTTTAAAAGTCTGTCACTTTCTGAGTCCCTATTAGGATGGCTGGGAAGTTTAATGAAAATGCTTGGGACTTCTCAGAAGGGGGATTTCTTTATTCCAAATTATTTCCTTTATTATTACCCCATCTTTGTTTTGATTGCTGTGTATCTGCATGGGTTGGTAGAGAAAGTCTTTATGAATTTTTTTTATCAAAGAAGGAATATCTACAATGTGCAGATGTGTAGGTGTTAGGAATACAAAGACTTATGAAATGTGTTCTCCAGAGCTCCTCTACTATATGAGAGAGAGAAGTAGAAGGCAAATATTTGCATTGTAGTGTGCTCAGTGCTGTAATAAGCATGGAGAGGTAATCATTATTTCAGGAAAACTTATTGATTGCTTCCTCTGTGTCTTGATAATAAAATGTGCTAGGTGCTGGGCATACAGACAGGAATGACATACAGTTGAATAGCTGACAATCCCAGTACTCACTTGTAGATGTCAAGAGTATCTCAGCTTTGCGTAGCACTGGATAAGTCCCTTCTACTCTGTGCCCCTGGGAGTCTTATGGATCTCTGCAGGCAGCAGCACAAGGATCCTGTTCTCTGAATTGTATTAGATAAATTGTCAGTCAAGTAGTATTTTATCAGGCACCAACTGTCTTAAACTGGAGGATGCTGTCTTGAGTTAGGGTATCCTGCTAAATCAGACACAAAAATGTAAGGGTCCAAACACAAAGGAAGTTCATTTCTTGCTCGTAGAATAGCCCAGGGCTGCTGGTCCAGTCTTCTTCCATGTTGTGGCTCCATTATCCCTGAGGACTTTGCATTTGTGTGCTGATTAAGACAATTGTTACTTTCAGGTAACAACAGATTAATGAGGAAAGACAGCCAAGGTGCGAAAAGGTGGAAGAGACATACCTGGTCTCTTAAAGGCCCTGGCGGGAAGGGAGATGCATCACTGCACTCAGATTCTACTGAGGACAACTCGTGGCCTTACCTGTCTAGCAAAGAAGACTGGGAAGCATGGAACCCAACTAAAACGTTATGTGTGCTTTCTATTTCTGTTGACAAGGAGGAAAATAGATTTTGATTGACAATCTCTATACCAATGTGAAGCTGATAAAGAATTTTCCACCGCGTGCGGTGGCTCACGCCTGTAATCCCAGCACTTTGGGAGGCCGAGGTGGGCGGATCACAAGGTCAGGAGATCGAGACCATCCTGGTTAACACGGTGAAACCCCGTCACTACTGAAAATACAAAAAAAATTAGCCGGGCATGGTGGCAGGCACCTGCAGTCCCGGCTACATGGGAGGCTGAGGCAGGAGAAAGGCATGAACCCAGGATGCGGAGCTTTCAGTGAGCTGAGATCGTGCCACTGCACTCCAGCCTAGGTGACAGAGTGAGACTCTGTCTCAATAAAAAAAAAAAAAGTTAAATAAAAAAAGAAAAAAAACCTTTTTCTTTCCTAAACCTCAAGTTGGACCTAATTAGAGAAATAGAAGGCATAATTCTTGCCCTCAAAGAACTGAAAATGTAGTGAAGGAAGTAGGAGTCTTACGCACACTCATATGTGTGGGGCAGAGACTGTGTCTTTCTTATTCTCTGCTGTGTCACCAGCACCCAACACAGATCTGGGGTGTACTGTTTGCTCAATAACTGTCTAATTGAATTACAATCGGTCTAAGCACATGGCTGTCAAAATGATATGTGGTGTGGTTGATAGAAAGACACCAATGGACTGTGTTCGAGGATGTTACAGACAGAAACTCTGCGATCGCTAGGGAAGTCAGGAGACGACAAAGAAGCATGACCCCAAACTGACTGTGGCTTTCTGGGTTCCAGACATTCCCTGTGGGCATGTGAAGCTGTGTGTGAAGTAGATTCCTCCAGGTATAAAGAGCACAGGTGCTCTTCCAGAGGATTTATTCCGTTCTGACCACCTGCCTGCCTGTTGGCCAAGTGTAAATAACTGGTGCAACACAGCCCCGGCACTTTCCTGAGTCACCACTGCGAGACTGAATGAAGTGAAGGCCAAGTGTCTAGCTGTAATGTCCCCAAAGCAGGTCCAGTCTTACGGCCTTTGTGAGATCCATTTTTACTAGGTTAGTATATGCATTATTGCAAGTTCACTGTTGGCCTTAGTATGTGGAGAAAATTTCTAATTCGGATTCTTTTTAGCAGCTATGTTGAGATATAATTCATATACCATAAAATTCACCCCTTTAAACTGTACAATTCAGTGGTTTTTAGTAGATTCATAGAGTTGTGCAACCATCACGACTAATTCCAGAACATTTGCATCTCCCAGAAAAGATACCCTTAGCAGTTACTCCCCATCCCCACTCCTGCATAGTCACCAGCCCTAGCCAACCATAACTTTACTTCCTGTCTCTGAGGATTTGCCTATTCTGCATATTTCATGTAAATAGAACCATAAGAAACTAAACTAGTAAGTGTCAGAACCAAGATTTGAACTAAATTCTCTTATCTCCAAGTTTCAGGCTCCTTCTCTCTCACTATCACTTTTTAAATTCATTTTCCTGCCACCTCTCATGGTAGAACTTTAGTCATGAAAGATGCCTCTCTGAAGCTCCCGATTGTCCTGGCTAATTAACTTGCATAAGTGCTGATGCTCCTAGGAGCCTAGCCGTCTTGCAGTTGCTTGAGCTCTTGGTATGTAGTTTTCTCCTTTCACAGAGTGAGGCTTTGGTATGGCTCTTACACACCTGGGAAGTTTGGGAAGAAGGGCACCTTCCTCCTCTGTGCTTTTGTCCAAATTAGATCATAGCATGCTTCCTTCTGTTTCCACATCTTTTTTCAGCAGTAATTTCATAAAGCCAAGTCTGAATGTAGAAGGCCTAGTTTACCAACTGCTCTGCTTTCTTTGCCTTTCCTCTGGGCTTAATCTTTTCCCTTTGTGATTTCTCTCTCTTCAAGACCAGCTTGGATGTCCTCATCTCACCTGGATGAAAAATATTCTTTTATTGGAGGAGCATGGTGACAAACAACTTGTGATTTGCTGACTCATAGCTTCCAAGAGAAGGCTGTGGCCATTGACAGCTAACTTTCCCTGAGGACTTGGTGTTTGAGCCTGATAGATGGCATTTGACAGAGTCATTGAGCCTGATAGATGGCATTTGACAGAGCCATGTCATTAATTGCACCCTTTCATACCTGTTCTAGGTTTAGATTTCTACTTCAGCCCCATAAACCCAATTTTACATGGACTCTAAATGAAAAGACACAGGTTCTTTTGAACTATGCAGCTATCGTCAGTGCAATCAGTAAAAAGGCATTCTGTCTGCATTAACTGTGACAACAACAGTAGGCTACTAATGAAATGAATATTTTCATTTAACATTTGTAAACTCTGAAATGCAAGTTAATCATTTCAGAGAAGAGACCAGATTTGTCCACATCTGAATTCATATTCAGAATCAACTCCTCTTCTCTTCTCCTGACTTTGCTTACTCTGAGGACTGTGAGGCCTTTGGGCGCAATGTAGAGTGTGTGATCCTGGTGGCATGACAGATTGACAGGTAGCCCAGGTGTGAGACGTTTTGTCTGTGAGACTCAGACAACCATCAGGGACTTACCCAGCAGCAGTTTTGTGCAGAGCCCCGTTTGGGGCAGGCTAGGTTTTGGGACAGTTAGAAGAACACGTACTTTCTATCCTCGGGGAGCTTACTGTCCTCCAACTGGGTGGGTATGACTGTAGTTCTTGAAAATGCTCGAAAATATTATGCTGAGTTTTGTGTGCCAACTCTTAGCAGAGAAAGTGGAGATAGCTTTCCAGAAGATGAGAGATTGGAGCAGGACCTTGAAGCCTGGGAGGGTCTGAGAGGTGGTGTAGGCACAGCACAGTACCTTGGGCTCAGCTAGTTCTGGTTTTAGATTCAAGCTCTGCCTATTATTATGTGACCTTAGGCAAGTTGTTTAAACCTTTAAATGGGGAAAAGAGCTGTTATGAGAATTCAAACTGTGCACAGTTCCTGGCTCAACAAACAATATTTCCCTCAGGTTAAAGATGGAAAGGAGAAAAAAAAGGAAATGAACTTCTCTTTGGGGGACAGTGGAAGAACAGCATCCTGATAGGTTAGAGTACAGGGAATATATAGATTTTCCCTATATAGTTGTCTGTTTTTTAGTTCTTGAGTGATGATATTCATCTTTTCCAAGAAAACATACAGTTAATCTTCTGTTTGCCCTACAGAACAATACCCTTTTTCTCCCACTACAGTGGTGGTTGACTTGTCTCTCCCTGGCTCTCTGAGTCCCAGCTGTGCCTGGCTAACCGTGTTTCTCTTGTATCTAGGAGTGCTCCCACCCCAGCCCGTTGCTGCCCAGCTGTTGGAACACTGTATAACACCAACACACTCGAGTCTTTCAAGACTGCAGATAAGAAGCTCCTTTTGGAACAAGCAGCAAATGAGGTTAGCTGGGAAAACGTGATGTATGTGTCATATTTCCTGTGGTCCTGGCAGGTGCAGTGTTTGTGATCAGGCACGTGGGTCTGCTGCAGAAACTGGCATATGATAGGAACTTAAAGACACTTGTGGGCTTTGGCATATTTCCCAAGAGAGAATACTCCAGCTGTCTCCTTCTGTATTGGCCCGAAGGTCAGGGAGAGGACATCCAGGCTCTCACCTGGGATAGGCTGGAAATAACATGGCAGGGCAGAGGTTAAGTAATCAGTTTGCTGCTCATCTCCAGCCAGCATTTTGAAGCAGCCAGACCTTGGAGAGTTGTGTTCCTGTGGCTGAATGCCTCTGGGCACTCTGTTTATTGTGCCTTGGGGAGGCTTGGCAATCCTGTGCACCATGCGGTAGAGGAGATTATCACGTAGTCTCTCCAGTGTCTTTGCTTATCTGATCTACTGCGTCTGATTTTCAAGGCCTCTGTGGCCTGGCCCTGTTTTTCTCTTGTCCTTTCTAACCTCTCACTCTTGCCCTTGCATTCTCTGAGTCTATCATATTAAATCACATGTAATTCCCTCCACCTACTTTCTGTTCTGTCCTGTCTTCTTGGGAACACAATATCCTCTCTGCCTGGAATGTCTTTCCTTTGCTTCTTTACATTGGAGTTAGTGAGAGGAATTAAAATGGGAGGCGGGGGCAGTTTATCCCAGTCCTGTCTAACCGCTTTAATCAAGTAGTCTTTATACCAGTCTTTTTTTTTTTTTTGAGACGGAGTCTCGCTCTGTCACCCA
>NW_016819103.1:501967-505490 GCF_001698545.2 Rhinopithecus bieti
CTGGCCTTTTTTTTTTTTTTGAGACGGAGTTTCCCTCTGTCCCCCAAGCTGGGGTGCACTGCCCAGATCTCCGCTCACTGCAAGCTCTGCCTCCCGGGTTTACGCCATTCTCCTGCCTCAGCCTCCCGAGTAGCTGGGACTACAGGCGCCCGCCACCTCGCCCAGCTAGTTTTTTGTGTTTTTTAATAGAGACGGGGTTTCACCGTGTTAGCCAGTATGGTCTCGATCTCCTGACCTTGTGATCCGCCCGCCTCAGCCTCCCAAAGTGTTTATACCAGTCTTTATTGCGACATGAATGTTGGTGTGGGTGCAGTGGTCAGGTCCTGAGGCAGGCTTCCCTCACATCCCCTGGGATGGATGCAGCTATGACTCAGGAGAGGATGGTCGTTTTTCTTAACCTGTGGCTTGACTGCTCCTGGGCCTCCTGCTTTGGCTGCACATTTAAAAGGGAGTCTCCAAAGAGTTGGGTCAGGCCTTAATCATCTTGGAAAAAAGCATCTTGGAAAAAAAAAAATCATCTTCCCTACCCCCACAGGAATATCCCACCCCTCAACTGGGGCCCAGAATTCTCCTGGCAGCTCCTGCCCCACGCTCCCTCGGCTTACCAGAAATTGGGAGCCTCTCTTCAGTGGTCCAGCTCCTCCAAGGCCAGTATGTCAGTAGCAGGAACTTACTTCTGCTTACTTATTTCCCTCTTCCACCCATACTTAGGGAATGATTCTTATTAGTGCAACTGTTTTGTCTTGCTTAGTAACACCAAGTTTAGCTACGAATCTTAGCTACAAAAACATCTTGTGATCCACAGCTGCTGACCAGCACCAGCGTTTGCTCCTAGTTTCAGTACTTGCTGAGTATACATAAATTTGAAGTTCTTCTTTCTTCATCTCTCAGGGCAAGATAATCTCAAACAAGGCTTCAAGAAACCCCTATGTGTATTTTACAGTACTTCCTTTGAGAACCCCTCCCAGGCTCTTCACCCTCCCAGTTCCCCAGCTGAGTCTGCAGAGAATTCCTCCCATAAATTCTACCCAATTCTGTGACAGCAAATCCTACATGGTGGTGAAGTTATACGTTTATGCCGGTCTCTCTCTGTAGACTGCAATTGTCTTGAGGGTAGGGACTGACCGTGTCTTTTATTTCTATAACCCTGATGTGCCTGGTATATAGTAGACAATAAATAAATATTTGCTGAAGGAGATTGTGAAGACATGAAAATGGCCTGGTTGCCTCCTCTATGCTGAGATCTGCTGAGAGGAGGCGCCTGGGCTTCCTCACTTGGCTTAGATGTTGAAGGGAGTGTGGCTGGGAGAGAAGCAGTGTAAAGTGGGCAGAGTGAGGTAACAACCCACTTCATTGTATGGGGTAAGTGGTGCTGGGCCTGTAGGAAAGAAGAACCTGGTGCTTTTCAGCTCCACACTTCGCCTGAGAGTGAGAAACTCAGAGATGCCTGGTAATCTGCCTTGACGCTTTTCTTCTTTTGGCAGATATGGGAATCCATAAAATCAGGCGCTGCTCTTGAAAATCCTGTACTCCTCAACAAGTTCCTCCTCTTGACATTTGCAGTAAGTAAATGGGCTCTTGGTTGCACCGAGGCTGGTGAGATCCCTTGGCTCAGCCCAGTGTACCAGTAGAACAGTGTGCTCTTCTCTCTGAAGCTACTACCTACTGTTATTTGAATAATAGCTATTAACGAAACGCTCATTTGATTAGTGGCCAGATAGTGCTGGCACCTATTACCAATGCTAACTTAATTCACCCCTATGGATCATACTGGCAGTAATGCATCCCTATGGATCATACTGGCAGTAATTGCATAGTTTATATAAAACAGGGCATCATAAAGTTAGGTTCAGGGAATGTTGTTTCATTGTTGCTAACGCCTTTGTTAAATACCGTCCTACAGAGGTCCATTGAAATAAAGGGAAGGGGCTTCTGGATTAGAGGAGATCACACTGCATAGCTTGACCACAAAATTGCTTGTTGATTTTTTTGTTTTTTGTTTTTTTAAAGACAAAAATGTTTTCTGTAAGCGAAATCTAATTAAAATGAATATTGAGGGTAGCCTTGAAAAGGAAATCGTATTAGGGTAACATGTGCTGCCCAGTGAAGAAGGGGTAGAATGTAGATGGAAGGACCTGGCCTTGGTGAGGGAAAAGTAGGGAAAAGGTAAGAGTTGATTATAGTGATACCAGCTATGCAAACACACAGATACCAGCTATAACACATGCACATGCACACACACAGCACACAGATGTGTGTGTGTGTATATATATATATATATATATATATATATATCTATCTGTGTATATAAAACTAATTTATATCCTTTATTATTATATTGACTATATAACATTCTGTCAAATGTATGTTCCATAGATTCCTGTTATATATTTAGGTGGTTTCTAATATTCACTATTATAAAAAATGCTAGTCTGGGCACAGTGGCTCATGCTTATAATACCAGCACTTTGGGAGGCTGAGGCAGGTGGATCACTTGAGGCCAAGAGTTTGAGACCAGCCTGGGCAACACCTTGTTACTACAAAAAATACAAAAATTAGCCGGGTGTGGAGGTGCCTGCCTGTGGTTCCAACTACTGGGGAGCTGAGGTGGGAGGATCATCTGAGCCTGAGAGATTGAGGCTGCAGCAAGCCATGATTGCACCACTGCACTCCAGCCTGGAAAACAGAGTGAGACCCTGTCTCAAAAAAAAAAAATATTGTGGCATATTGAAAAATATATAATATTAGTCATATTGGTCTTTTTTCCTGCTCATTTTACTTCTTTAGAATAAGTTCTTTGGAGCAGGCGTATAAACACCGTAATGTTGCTGTGGATTAAGTGTGCTGTTTCACCACAGTGTCATCAGCTTTGGATATTAATCCTCTTTCACACTTTTTGTTTTTTGCCAAGTTCTTCCTCGACCTCCCACCATTCCTCCTAGATTCCTAGATGCAAGGGAGGCCTCTGATTTATTGCCCAAGGCAAAGGAGGGTATGATAGCAATCAAACAAGGCCAGTGGGTGGCTATCTACAAGGAACACATTTTCTTTATTTTTTATTTTTATTTTTTTTTGTTGAGACGGAGTCTCGCTCTGTCGCGCGGGCTGGAGTGCAGTGGCCGGATCTTAGCTCACTGCAAGCTCCGCCTCCCGGGTTTACGCCATTCTCCTGCCTCAGCCTCCCGAGTAGCTGGGACTACAGGCGCCCGCCACCTCACCCGGCTAGTTTTTTTTTGTATTTTTAGTAGAGACGGGGTTTCACCGTGTTAGCCAGGATGGTCTCGATCTCCTGACCCCGTGATCCGCCCGTCTCGGCCTCCCAAAGTGCTGGGATTACAGGCTTGAGCCACCGCGCCCAGCGGAACACATTTTCTAACAGTTATAATGCTTTCTATGTAATAGTGGAGGAGAGAGAAAAGTGTTTACGTTTTTTGTCTGATTACTTGGCTCAATTTGGCATTTATCATTTGTCTATACGTTTGGGTAACTCTGTAGTTTTTTTTTTTTTTTTTTTTTTTTTTTT
>NW_016819103.1:507718-518968 GCF_001698545.2 Rhinopithecus bieti
TTTTTTGAGACGGAATCTCACTCTGTCGCCCAGGCTGGAGTACAGTGGTGCGATCTCGGCTTACTGCAAGCTCCGCCTCCCAGGTTCACCCCATTCTCCTGCCTCAGCCTCTTGAGTAGCTGGGACTACAGGCCCGTGCCACCACACCTGGCTAATTTTTTATATTTTTAGTAGAGACAGGGTTTCACCGTGTTAGCCAGGATGGTCTTGATCTCCTAACCTTGTGATCCGCCCGCCTCGGCCTCCCAAAGTGCTGGGATTACAGGCATAAGCCACCACGCCTGGCCTGTAGGTTCTTTACTGGGATAAATTGTAAGTATTGCTAGTTAAAGATTTCTAGTTACTTGAACGTCAGTACGCTTTCTTTACCAAGAATTCTCATTAGTAGAACATGCTGACAGTTTGCATTTAATGAGAAAAATAACATTAGCTCTTACTTAAAGTTTTAAGGTTTGCTAGAGTCAGTATGTGTGTTGGTCTTGTTGCCTTGTTTACTGAGCATTATTAGCCTGGCTTAAAACAAAATTGTAAGTATCTATTTTTTAAAATCTTCAGACACGAAGGACTTTGTTTAATTTAATGGAGGTCCTTTGTATCCTGAAAAGAATCCTAAGAAATGCAAGCCTTTTGGCTTTTGAAGATGACCTGATAAAGTTTCTTAGAATTTGTGAGGTCCGGCTGGGTGCAGTGGCTCATGCCTGTAATCCTAGCACTTTGCGAGGTGGGCGGATTGCCTGAGCTCAGGAGTTCTAGAGCAGCCTGGGCAACATAGTGAAACCCCATATCTACTAAAATTAAAAAAAAAAAATTAGCTGGGTGTGGCAGCCAGCTACTCGAGAGGCTGAGGCAGGAGAATTGCTTGAACCCGGAAGGTGGAGGTTTCAGTGAGCCGAGATCGCGCAACTGCACTCCAGCCTGTGTGACAGAGCAAGATTCCATCTCCAAAAAACAAAAAAAAGGATTTGTGAGGTTCTTCATCTTGAATTGTTTAACCTTTTACTAAAGATCAGTTATGACAAATCATTTAAGTACAAAGAAGAGAAAATAATCTCTGGAGGTGTTTTTGCTTTGCTTCTGCTGTTCTTAGGACTCATAGGACTAGATAGTTCATTAATTTCAGTTTTGCAGTTCATTTTGCCATTGTGAAGAGGGAATTTGTTCTTAGTTGATCAATGAATAGCAGAATTAGAGACCGCAGAATTAGAGAATTATAATGGTAGTTATAAAGTCTAATAACTACCGTTATTAGACTTTCTCATCTGTACACATGTCTACATATACATTTACATTTTAAAAGTCATCTAGTATGATTTCATTTATATGAAAAGTCCACACTAGGCAAATCCATAGAGACAGAAAATAGATTAGTGGTTGCCAGGGGATGAGAGGAGGGGGAATGGGGAATCTCTGCTAATATGTATGAGATTTCTTTTTGAAGTGATGAAAATATTCTGGATGGTACAACCATATCACTATACTAAAAAGAAACCACTAAATTATATACTTTAACATGGTGAATTTTATGGCATGTGAATTATATCTCAATAAAAAGTCATTTAACAACCATCCAATTTTAATTGTTAGCAAGATTCAAGAAAAAATATTAATTAGTCACATAAGCCGCATTCATATTCAGTGGTCACAGGCTTGTAGGCAAGCTGCCAAATATCCACATATGTCTGGAATACTACCATGAATTTAATTAAGGCCCCAAAAGCTGTAGGAATTCTGAAGCAAGAGCCATTAGCGTGAGTGGGAACACAGTCAAAGACAGCCTCACAAATCCTTTCCCCTGGGTCACCTACCCTGGTGGGGGATCGGTCGGATACACCCGTGAAGATGTAACCTCTTCTATTCACCCATGCAGCTTACTACTTAGAGCCTCTCCGTGGCTGTAATCATGCACTCACTTTATCTCTGCTGCATCCACAAAGTGAGCTGCCTGATGTCTGGGACTGGGGTTTATTGTCATCTTATTGTCAGTGTTTTATGTTTTGCATTGCACATACCAAGGGCTTGATAGTTGTTGACTTAAATCCACTAAGGCATTTCCAAAAGCAATATTGTATTATTTCAGGCATGCATAGGTATGTGAATAGCACAGCTTCCTTAATAACATGTACTTTATTTGATTGTGAAGAGAATGGTAACTATTTGGAAGTTGTGCTTCTGTAGATAGTGCATTGAGTATGTATGGTCAGTGGAAAAAAGCTTAAGTTTTGGAAGCAGAGTTATGATCTCTTCTCTGCCCTTTGCCATCTTTTTTGTTGTTGTTCAGGTTTTTTACCCCTTTGTAAGATTCAGTTTTCTGTTTATAAAATGGGATAATAATAATTACCTCCCAGGGGGGTTTTGTAGGTTAAAGGATGATGATGATAATAACAATTACATATTGCACATTTTCTGTTAGCAAGTGGCCAAAAAAGTATATTGTGTTTGTGATCATTTTATTAGTGGTGGTATATGAGACTATTTTGGGAATTAAAAAGTCCTTTATTGGATCATGAGTTCTGTTGGGGATGAGGATATTTGACAAGCTGGACACACTTGGTTTGCATCAGCTTTGCTATCTTAATTGGCCTTGTGAAGCTACATTAATAGATGCGTTTCATCTTAACTTAATGGTGCTATTCTAATAACCTATTTATATTTTTTATTCTAGGATCTAAAGAAGTACCACTTCTACTATTGGTTTTGCTATCCTGCCCTCTGCCTTCCAGAGAGTTTACCTCTCATTCAGGGGCCAGTGGGTTTGGATCAAAGGTTTTCACTAAAACAGGTATCAACAAATAACCAAAATGCACAAAAAATTGGGTTGAATGTGTGAGAGTAGTTATCTAGTTCTTTCCAAAGACAAACAGGTACTTCTCTGAATGAAGAGGTGGTGACTGAAATCCTCCAAAGGTTTTAGGAGCAGACTTATTTAGAAAATGTTTGTAAAGTCATTTTTTTGTATGTATATTTATATATATTTTGAGACTGGGTCTCACCCCCATTACACAGGCTGGAGTGAAGTGGCACGATCATAGCTCACTGTAGCTTCAACTTTTCAGGCTCAGGTGATTCTCTCATCTCAGCCTTCTCAGGGACTATAGGCATCCCACCACACCTGGCTAATGTTTGTCTTTTAACAGATATGGGGTTTTGCCATGTTGGCCAAGCTGGTCTTCAACTCCTGGGCTCAAGCAATCTGCCTACCTCAGCCTCCCAAAGTGCTGGAATTACAGGCATGAGCCACCCTGCCTGGTCTATAATGTCATTTTGAAGATGTAGTGAACAGTAATTTTCCAGGTTTTCAGTGGTATTTGGTGAAACGCTAAGCCAGTAAGGGGGAATTATGGGAATATTTTGAAACACCGAAATAATTTACCAAAATGTGGTCTTCATTTTCAATGTGGGGAAACATAAGGCAGTATACTCTGGGAACAAGTCTTTGAAACAAAACAGAAGGCATTCTCCGACCCTGGTACCAAGTTGCAGAACTTTTCTACCTGGCGCAGTACATGCAGAGTTAGTCGGTGACATTTGGGATAGATAATAAGGTCATTAGAGATGGTTCCCAGAAGAGCAGTTAAAATAATCAGGCTGGTAAAACAGAGACCCTAAACTAGAGAATTCTGATTGTTGTTAAAGTAAAGATTATGTGTCAAGATGACTTGAATTCATGAAACACATCAATCACTAAAGCCCTGAATACTGAAGCCATCATTCAGGGAGCTTTCTTGGAGCTGTTCAGGGAGCAGCCATTATTGATTTAAAGTTTTTTTTTTTTTTAATTTCGTACAAATCCAAGGTTGTGGTTTTGTGGAACTAATTTCCCAAGAAGAAATGTAAGTGGGGAAAAAGGATTTTGGATGAGGATTGACTGCTGGCAGGTATGGGGTTTCTTTTATTGAGGACAAAAATGTTCTATAATTATTATTTCTGTGGTGGTTGCATAACCCTGTGAACATACTAAAAAAACAACACATTGCATTATGTACTTAAAATGGGTGAATTGGGTCAGGCACAGTGGCTCACACCTCTAATGTAATTCCAGCACTTTGGAATGCAGAGGTAAGTAGATCACTTGAGTTTAGAAGTTCAAGACCAGCCTGGGCAATATGGTAAAACCCCTTCTCTATAAAAAATACAAAAAAGTTAGCCGGGCATGGTGGTATGTGCCTATAGTCCCAGCTACTCAGGAGGCTGAGGTAGGAGGATTGATTGAGCCCAGGAGGTTGAGGCTGCAGTGAGCTGTGATTGCCTGAGTGACAGAGCAAGAAAGGCAGCTTAGAGCCAGAAGGAAGACACCTGTCTCAAAAAGTAATAAATGGGTGAATTGTATGGTATGTTAGTCATGTCTCAGTAAACCTGTTGAAGATTATGGAAAGGTTCAGGGTAAAATTCATTGGGGTAGATTCATGTTGGATTATCATAGGAGAGAAAGAATGTTTGGTTACCTCTCTAAAACTCTGACAGTTTAGGGAACCACCATGTTGTACCATAAAATGTCCCTTTGTGCTCCTAAGACACACACCACCATGCACCTAGAAAGCGTTATATAAAAGCTAAGTGATATTATTTGGAGGCACTTCTATGTTCGTTTGCTGTAATAGAGTAAGAGGAGTGTGATCAGTCATTTCCAGTCTTCTGGTTTTAAGGTACCTTTTATTTTGAGTTAGTTTTTAGCTCAGAACTAGATATGTTATTTTTTAGAGAATAACGATGTGTTTTCTGTTTTCAGATTGAATCATTAGAGTGTGCATATGATAATCTTTGTCAAACAGAAGGAGTCACAGCTCTTCCTTACTTCTTAATCAAGTATGATGAGAACACGGTGCTGGTTTCCTTGCTTAAACACTACAGTGATTTCTTCCAAGGTCAAAGGATGAAGGTCAGATAAACTTTGAGTATCATTTTATTATATAGTTTTTTAAAAAATCTGAAGTTCATGTTACAAGAGACCACTGCAAAATTCAAACTTGTTTAGATTTCCTTAGCTTTCAAAGGATGTTTAAGAACATTTCCTTATCTCTACCCTCTCCCACCTCTGCAGTTATCGAATCAGCTCCTCCAGGTTTTTCTAGCTCTACTATAGCTCAGAGTAATTTTGATACCTTACTCTTTTTTTTGTTTGTTTGTTTGAGACGGAGTCTCGTACTGTCGCCTGGGCTGGAGCACAGTGGCGCAATCTTGGCTTACTGCAACCTCCACCTCCCAGGTTCAAGCGATGCTCCTGGTCAACCTCCCGAGTAGCTGGGACTATAGGTGCCCGCCACCACACCTGGCTAATTTTTTGTATTTTTAGTAGAGATGGGGTTTCACTATGTTGGCCAGGCTGGTCTTGAATGCGTGACCCACCTCAGCCTCCCAAAGTGCTGGGATTATAGGCATGAGCCACTGCGCCCAACCAATACCTTACTCTCTATTAGTGCTAAAGTTATTTCCTTTTTCCCTCCTGATGTATTTTACCCCTATGTTTTAATTTTTATTCCCAGAACTACCCTGTAGTTCAGGCCCCTCATATCAAACTCCTGTACACTTAGAATCTTGTTTCCATCTTGAGCAACAGTACTGTAGAAGAATCTCCCTTGAACTACCCACATTTAGTATATCATTCTAAATAACCAAGAGCCTAATAGTGTCTTCCTTCTGGCTCCAAACTGCGTTTCCTGCCTTATCTTCCACTATTTTCCTCATAAAGCATTGCTCCAGCTAATCTTATCTATTTTTCTGAAGAATCTCCATCCCCTTCCCATCAGATACACCTAAAACTTTTTTTGTATCTTTCTTTTTCTCACGTTATATCATCTTCCTAAAACATATTCTACTTATGAAAACCCTAAGAAATTCTCTCTGTCCTTATTGAAATTCTGTCTTCACTGTGAAGCATTTTCATGGTGTGGCCATGTATGATCTATCCCTATCTGAAGTCATTGCATTTATTCCCTGATCCACATTTGCAGGTCTAGTACCTTGTACAAATTTCTTTTTGTGCCATATTAGACTGTAAGCTCCAAGAGGGCAGGGCCCAAGCCTTACGAATTTGTGTCCGTATAGTGTCTAGTACTTATCTGAGGCCCTCAATAAAATTCTTTTGAATGAATGAAAGAGTACTGTAAGTGTCTTTTAGAAGTGATCAAATATATAGGAAGTTGTCTTAGCCATACAGGAGACTATGAACTAAAAATAACAAAGATTTATGAGTGTTAGGAAGTTCTGAAATCAAATAGAATCATCTCCATAGCCATGTGAATGTATCAGAGCTGAAAAAAGGGAAGCCTTTAACTGACGGTCTGGTTATTCTTTAGCCTGAACTTAGGATGGCTTTTTTTTTTTAAAGCACATTTTAAAATCAACTACATTTACATTTTATTTTTCAGAGGAAGCCCTTTTTTTTTTTCTTGTATTTTTAGTAGAGACGGGGTTTCACCATGTTAGCCAGGATGGTCTCGATCTCCTGGCTTTGTGATCCGCCCACCTTGGCCTCCCAAAGTGCTGGGATTACAGGCGTGAGCCACCGTGCCTGGCCCAGAGGAAGCTTTTAAATTGAGGACTGAAGTTTGAATTTTATTAAAATTCTTTCCCCAGGTGATTTCACAGAACCACAGCTAAATTAGTATAGCAGTAAGACCATTAATAGTTTAAAGTCCAATCTGGTGTGAAGTCCTGTTGTCATAGCAGGCAGGATTAAATGGCCTGTGTTTGGAAGTGACTGTAGGTCAGGTTTTACTTGGTAAATAAGTGGTCCTCCCCAAAGTACAGCTCTACCAAAATAATAACAGTTTGAACAATGCTTTACAATTAATTTAAAAGGGACTTCCACATACTTACTCCTTCTATAATAACTCTGTGGAACAAATGTTAGTTACTAACTGTGGTTAGTTAATTAGTATCTGCATTTTCTGTTTGAGACTCAAAGTCACGCAACCACGTTGTCTGATTACGAAGCCTATGCCATTTCTTTTTGTTGTTGTTGAGGCAGAGTCTTGCTGTTGCCCAGGCTGGAGTGCAGAGGCACGATCTCGGCTCACTGCAACCTCCGCTTCCCGGCTTCAAGCGATTCTCCTGCCTCAGCCTCCCAAGCAGCTGGGACTACAGGTGTGCACCATCATGCCCGGCTAATTTTTGTATTTTTAGTAGCGATGGGGTTTCACCATATTGGCCAGGCTAGTCTCAAACTCCTGACCTCGTGATCCACCTGCCTTGGCCTCCCAAAGT
This sequence comes from Rhinopithecus bieti, assembly GCF_001698545.2. Classification (NCBI taxonomy): domain Eukaryota; kingdom Metazoa; phylum Chordata; class Mammalia; order Primates; family Cercopithecidae; genus Rhinopithecus; species Rhinopithecus bieti. The sequence continues at coordinate 514,922 of NW_016819103.1, forward strand.
GTTGGGATTACAGGCGTGAGCCACTGTGCCGGGCCACAAGCCTATGCCCTTTATACCATTCCCTTGACCTTGGGGAAACTGCATAACTTTTCTTTGTATTAGTTTATCTGTTAAATGGTGGTATTGCCACCTCCTTATAAGGTTTTGTGAGGATTAAACATGATAATGTGAATAAAATGCCGAGCACATGGTAGATGCTCAATGTTTCCACTTCCTTTATATTTCAACAGCAGCATATTTTGAAAGACGGGGTCTCCTCTGAAGTCCTCTGGGCGATTCACCAGTGCCCTGTCCCTGAGTCTAACTGCCTGTCTGCTTGTCGGGTTCAGGCACATTGTCCTTCACTTGGTTACAGTTGTATCTCAGGAAAGCCTGGAATTACTCAGCACATGTGATGAACACCTCCTTATGGGCCAGAAATTTTGAGATACAATTGTACTTGTTCTCACACAACCTAAGGTCTTCTAGAGGAGATGAGACATTGACCTGTGGAAAGTTAAGTAGAAATTCAAGTAATGGAAGATAAGTTCAAAATATTGATACGCGTGGTACTTTGGTTGGTCGTCTATGCCTTATCTTATTCTAGAAAAGATCACCAGAAGCCTTAGAGCGTTTCGGCCTCATGGGAGTTTTATAGCTTTCATGCTGCCCTTCCTACCTGTGGCCCTGAATGTTCCTGTCTCTCCTCCGCACTGCTGTCCAAGTGCATTTTCTAATGTGTAAATTTGATCATGTAAGTCTTCTACTTAAAACCCTTCTAAGGTTCCTGTTGACTTCAGGATAACGTTGAAACTGCTTAGCTTGGCATTTGAGGTCTCTTCCGTTCTGGTTCCTGTCCATCACTAGCCTCATTTTATATTTCCCAAGATACATCCTGTGCTCTGGCTGCCCCTGTGCCCTCCAAATGCCACGTGCTTTCCCCCCATCTCTCTGCCTTCAGACATCTCTCTGTCTCCCTTCTGTCACCTGGCAGCTGCCTCACCTACCTTTCTGATTCATCATCCCAGGACGCACTGGCTGATTGCTTGCACCATTTCATGTCTCTTCTGTGTTCTGGTAGCAGCCTCCCTCCTAGCACTCACTGGTCTCCAAAGTAATGGTTGATTCACTTTTCTGCCTGCCCCATATCCCCAGCCTGTCAGCACCTTTAGCACTGAATCTTGTTTGTCCCCACTCTGCATCCTCAACATTTAGTGCAATGCTGGACACTTAAGAGACACATGATGCGAGAATGCTGAGAGGAGAGAGAGAGAATTGTGAACTGGTATGAAAATTAAAGAAGACTTTTGCCGGGGGCAGGGTCGAACCCTAGAGAAATAATTTCTAGACATCATTTTCAGTGATTCTTGCTTTTATTGCATTAACCTCATTCACTCTCTTTAGCATAATGCCAGTTTCCCTTTGAGCCATGACTTTTCCTTGAAGGTTTTCACCCTCTTTTTTTAAAAATAGGCATTCTTTTCAGTATAAATTCCTGCACTTGGGCTCTGGCTTCATGTTTTACTTGATTCTGCCCCCTCCTCCTCCCACCAGCACTTTGTTCCCTGAAAAGTCATGCTTCTCTTTGAGCCCTGTGTCCTCATGTGTAGGACAGAGAAATATTGGAATCCCTCTGAGTTTCTCTCTTCAACCTGTTTCTCTTCTGGGTTATCTCATTGTGCCTGCAACGCCAGAAACCATTTCCTCCCAAGTAATTCCGTTTTCTCCCACTAGCCTGAACCTCCCTCTGGACCCCCGGCCACATTATCCAGCTGCCTGCTTGCCTCCTTCTGCACCATATAATCTTTGTCCCAAGACTGGTCCTTTTCTGGCTTCACTGGCTCAGAATGATGCTGCCTCTATCCAGTCACACGAGCCAGAAATCTGGTCATCCTACCGGACAGCTCTCTTCCCCCTACCACCCATGTCTTGTGGATTTCATGTCCTGAATGTCTCTCAGCCTGCCACCTTGCATTTCTTCTGCTACCACCTCAATCTCTGCTATACTGCAGCAACTTCCTAACAAGCCTCTTTGTATATACTCTGGGCTTCTCCAGTTCATTCCCACATCATCCCCACAGTTTTCTTTAGAAAAGCAGATCTGATCATGTCCCTATCATAATGAAACACCTGAATGTCTTCTTCCCTGTGTTCTAAGAATAGGGGCTAAGTTCTTTAATATGGCCTACAAGAGTCTGTGTGGCCTGGCCCCTGTGGGCATCCAGCCCCAAGTCGTTCCACTTTCCCTGCCACAGGGCTTTTGCATGCACCTTTTGCCTGGAACTCTCTTCTCTCTCCTTTCTCCACTTCTACTTTTCCCTCCCCCGACCTCCCCTTTGCTCTGTTAAGTGCTCACTCTTTCAAGGAAACCCTTCCCTGACCTCTATAAAAAGGTTTATTCCTTCTGTATAAGCTCTCATATCACTGTGTATCCCTTCTTTTTTCTTCTTCTCTTTTCTTTCTTTCTTTCTTTCTTTTTTTTTTTTTTTTTGAGATGGAGTTTCACTCTTTGTTGCCCAGGCTGGAGTGCAATGGCACGATCTTTGCTCACTGCAACCTCCGCCTCCAGGGTCCAAGTGATTCTCCTGCCTCAGCCTCCTGAGTAACTGGGATTACAGGCATACGCCACCACACCTGGCTAATTGTTTTATTTTTAATAGAGACGGGGTTTCGCCATGATGGCCAGGCCAGTCTCAACTCCTGACCTCAGGTGATCCACCCACCTCAGCCTCCCAAAGTGCTGGGATTACAGGTGTGAGCCACCACACCTGGTCCATAATTTTACGGTTTTTTGAGTGATCTTTGATTAATGTATTTTTCTCTCATTTAAATGTAAGCTCCACCAGGACAGGTACCCTATCTTTGATTTCCCACCATTGTGTCTGCATCCCATAGCAGAAGGCCTGGTGTGTAAAATGCAATGGAAGGATGAATTCATGCATAAATGAGTTGCAAAGACTGGAGATTGCTCATGGGAAGCACCTGGTCAGTATCTGGCACACAGTAGGCCTTCAGTAAGTACAGGGTAGCTCTTAGTATTAGTTCATTGTAAGTGTTCTCTTGGATGTGAGCGTTCTGTTGTCTGGTTAAGGCCATGTAGTTTACAAAGGCTTTCCCAAATTGTCTGCACACCTCAATTTATGTCTAATGAGTTACACACATGGTTACTGGAGTGACAGGAGACAGAATACAGGGGAGGTATATGATCTGCGTGGCTGATTCAGAGCAGGGGTTCTTAATTTGGAGTAGGGTGCAAATGCATAATGTCTCAGAAGTTTTTGGAAGCAGTGGATCCTCACCCCAGAAAAATACACATCTACATGCAGTTCTGCATCTATTGTCAGAGATGCACAGAGCACTGAGACTCTCGGAGGCCCTGGCTTGGAGGAAGATTAAGGAAAAGACAGGAGTTAGCCTGCCTAGCAGGGAGCCTGTGGATTGTTAAGGTCAGGAGGTGAATGAGTCCTCTTTGTTCCAAGTCACAGTAGGAGCTTTGCATGTGGAGGTACTGTTCACTTGTGTGTGAAGCCTTGGTTGACTATGAGAGAGTGGGTACCTGCCCCTGAAGAGGACACATTGCCAGCCACCAACAGCAGGGACTGCCATGGTCTCAGTTTTGACCATGTGCCCAGCATGTAGCTGGTCACTCATACATGCTATCACTTATCCTTACACGCCCTGCAAAGTGAGTAGTATTGTCTGCATTTTACAGATGAGGAGAATGGAAAAGAGACTAGGGAATGGAAGCCTCTTCACATGTGAATGATCTTACTTCCTACAGCCAGAATGCTTCCTGTAGTGAAAAAGAAAGCAACCATTTTTTTCTGCTCAGCTCACAGTGTGTTGGAGCTGACTCCAACACAGTAGTAGGAGTGTTAGAAGAGTAGGAAGGCTAGACTTCAGTTCCCAACAGCTTAATGGGCCGAATCCTCTGAGCCTTAGTTTCCTCAGTGTGTATAAGCATACAGTAACAACATCCTCTTCCTTGTAGGTGGCTGGGAGAAACAAGAGTCATTAAGTTTCACTCACATGTTCTAATTGTTCCCACTGTTTTTTCTTTTTTTTTTT
>NW_016819103.1:523738-537241 GCF_001698545.2 Rhinopithecus bieti
GTCTCAGTTCCCCTGGCTAGGAAAACGGATCCCCTTCCCCCTTGCGCTTCCAGGTGAGGCGATGCCTCGCCCTGCTTCAGCTCTCGCTGGTCAGGCTGCAGCAGCTGACCAGCACCGATTGTCCGGCACTCCCTAGTGAGATGACCCCAGTACCTCAGTTGAAAATGCAGAAATCACCGGTCTTCTGTGTCGCTCGCGCTGGGAGTTGGAGACTGGAGCTGTTCCTATTTGGCCATCTTGCTCCGCCCTCAGTTTTCATTTTCAAAGGAAAATTTTCTTTGGATTAACCCCAGTTTCTAGCTATTCCATAAAAATGGAGTTTTAAGGTCTGGAGTCACACAGCCCACTCTGCCTTTACCAAAGGAAGGCACAAGAGAAGTCCCTCCTGAGATTGGCAGGGTTGCCAGTTCAGCAGCCCCTGGGACATCCAAGAAAGTTATACCAGTTCACTAATGGTACGATCTTTAAATGAAAGCTCAAAAGCAAATGTGACTGCGATTGGTTTCATCTCACTTCTTGGGTGATGTATAGTTCTTACTGTGATTTCTTAGTGCTCTAGTTCTTTGTCACTTACAGTTTAAAAATACCTGTTATAACCCAATATATGTCTTTGTGCACACATACACACATATAACAAACGACTTTTGCAAAATAATGCTTTCCTTTATTCTGTTTTATCTTTTTGAAAAATTCTAGTTGTGACCCAGTAAATTATTTAAGAATCGCAAATAGCTCACCACCTGCAGTTTGAAAAATGCTTTGTGATCATTTTATGACCATTTTGGGAATACTGGCAAATAAATGAACTGTACTAGGTGAGGTTCCATTCATTAGTTTTATTTCCAGCTGTATCTCTCTGTTTTTAAAATGTCACAAAGGTTTTCAGCTATTATTTTACGTTTTCAGGTTTTTTTAATGTACAGACTTTTTGTATACTTCTTCTAATCCTGTATATTTTTTAAAACTAAGATTGTACGGTATTTTGTTTTATTGTAGCATTTTAGCATAATAGTGTTATATTCATCAACATCCTTTTGAATGGATGTATGATAGTATTTTTGCCAAGGTTTTGACTTTTAGATTTCTCATAATTTCTTCACTATTGGGACTGCTTTTTGCATCAAATTTTCCTCTCTCTTTTCTTCTCCTTATCCCCGTATTTTAATTATTTCCATAGAAAAGATGTCTAGATGTAGAATTACTGCGTTACAGAGTTTGAGGCTGGGCGTGGTGGCTCACGCCTGTAATCCCAGCACTCTGGGGGACCGAGGTAAGAGGGTTGCTTGAGACCAGGAGTTCAAGACCAGCATGGGCAACATAGCAGGACTCTGTCTCTACAAAAAAATTTAAAAATTAGCTAGGTGTGGTGGCACACACTTGTAGTCCAAGATACTCTGAAGGCTGAGGCAGGAGGATTCCTTGAACCCAGGAATTTGAGTCTGCAGTGAACTGTGATCGTGCCACTGCACTCTATCCGGGCAACAGAATGAAACTGTCAAGAAAAAAAAATTCGAACATTTTAAGGTTTATAATCAGCGGTGTGCTGATAAATGTTTAACAACCAGCTCTTGTGAGGCGGGAAGAGTCCTGATTTTATAGTGTTTTCTTACTTGTGTGGTATCAGTACTCCCACCATGGCCAATTTCAAGCTACCAGTGTGAAGTCCTGGAATGCCGAGTTGGGGAGAGACATTAACAGTTGGCTCCCAGAAGCCTGTCTGGGCCAACTCCAACACACCACTGCTTATGATAAATGTTTCCTCAAGACCCTGCCAGCTTCCCTCCTACCAGCTGTGTACCCTTACCAGGATCAGATGTTATAGTATTATACACATGTGTTAGGTTGAAATTGGGCCTTAAGTTCTTCTCTCAATGAAATGTGGATTCCACAGTCACACTATATTGCTACAACAGATCATCATCTTTCAGGCCAGTTCTTATGATTACGTTAAAAATAGCTCATGACATTGTCCCATTGCCAATCTTTTGGGAAAGGTTGCTTGACTCTTCTACTTCATTCAGAACAGTTATTGAAGATTGAATATTTGGGAAATGTTGTGTAATTTCAACAACATTAGCCTTTAATTCTAGGGCTTTAAAATCTGTGGACAAGAGCAATAGCCAAGGAGCAACAATTTGTATGCTATTAGTTGGGCTCTTTCTTCACTTAGTGATCTCTCCGCATTTTGGCAGCTGTCTGTGACTTTGAAGTGCATTAGGTATTTCAATTCTTCCCCCATACTTTAAAAATGTGTAATCTCCTTTGTGCATTTCCTGTTATATCAAGTGTTTGAGTTATAAAGACAGCCATTTGTTAGATTAGCATGTTTTATGGGATCATTGTGGAAAATGTTCTTACTGGAGACAAGCAAGTTGGCAATTTTGCCCTCTTTCTCACAGTGTGCTTTTTCGGCAAATTGCTTGGCAGACTGATCATGACTGAATCATTTCAATGAATTATTTGCTCTCAGCCAAGTAGAAAGGAACATTTATTTCATAAAGTTTCTAAACAAAGTTTTTCTTCAGTTATGTTGTGCTTCTTTCTGCTGATTTGTATTACAAAAGGAAGTGATTTGCCCAAGTTCGCACAATTAATTTGTGGCAAAGCCAGTTCTAAAACCAGAACTCCTAGTCAGTGATTATTTATGAAAAACTTTTTTTAAAAAAATTCTGTTTAACCGTAGCATAAACTGGCTTACCTAGCATTGTGCCAACTAATCATTCCTCCAATGATTAAAATAGATTCTGAGTTGATTCTTAAAGCACTTGAAGATTTGGAGTCACTTTTGAATCATCAAAGAAAGATTAAATGATGTTCAGCATAGTGTTAAATGGATTTTGTCATTTTCCTATTTGATGCCTGCCTTCTGCACTTATGCCTCATATAGGTAGGAAAGTTACCTTAAAGTATTTTCAAGCTGACCTGCTTTTATGGGTAAGTGGTAGATTTTTCTCCTTAACAGATCATTCCTGCTCTCTATAGCCCATGTTAGGTCAGGTTGCTCTAAGAAACTTATTTGTAGTCTTTTATGCTCAAAAAAAGATTTTTTTTCACTATTCTACCCCATTGCTTTGCCTTAGGGTAAGAAATATGCTTATTCTTTGAAATTAGGCATCCACGTGTAGCATCTAACATAATATTCTAATTTATATAATTTAGATATCATTTAGTCCCAACTCTACATTTGCACGTGATAAAACCCAGACCCCAAGAATATTTGATAGACCAGAACTTATCCCTTTCTTTTCTTTGCTAATTAAGAAAAGATAACCTTGAAACTGAAGATAGCTAACTATGTACAGTCACATGCCACATGATGTTTCGGTCAACAATCACCACATATTCAGCAGTGGTTCCATAAGATTGTAATAATGTATTTTTACTATACCTTCTCTGTGTTTAGATTTGTTCAGATACACAAATACCATTGTGTTACAGTTACCTACAGTATTCAGTATGGTCACATGCTCTCCAGGTTTCTAGCCTAGGAACAACAAGCTATACCAGGTAGCCCAGGTGTGGTGTAGTAGGCTATACAATCTAGGTTTGTGTAAGAACACCCTGTGATGTTGGTATGACGGTGAAATTGCCTAATAATGCATTTCTCAGAATGCATCCCCATCATTAAGCAATGGCTGTCGTGGTGATGGATTGGATTGAACAAAGAGGTCAATGAAGTTACTGCAAGGGAGTGTATTTATGTTGTTTTTGTAGTTACCATTTGTTGAGTGCTGGCCTCATTCTCAGTTTCTGTGCTAAGTACTGTTAAAAATTATCCTATAGGCCAGGTGTGGTGACTCATGCATGTAATCACAGCACTTTGGGAGGCCGAGGTGGGTAGATCACCTGAGGTCTGGAGTTCGTGACCAGCCTGACCAACATGATGAAATCCCATCTCTACTAAAAATACAAAATTAGCCAGGCATGGTGGCATGTGCCTATAATCCCAGCTACTCGGGAGGCTGAGACAGGAGAATTGCTTGAACCCAGGAGGCAGAGGTTACGGTGAGCTGAGATGGTGCCATTGCATTCCAGCCTGGGCAACAGGAGCAAAACTCCATCTCAAAAAAAAAAAAAATTATCCTATAGTTGAGAAAATTAAGGCATAGAGAAGTAAAGTAAATTGCTCAAGGTTACACAAGAGCAAGTGATCCAGAATGTTTGATTAAGGGCCCAGGTTTATGAAGTCATTTGAAAATTGCAACTCATTGTCTCTGTAGGAATGGCATTTTCTATATTGATACTGCCTAGATTCTTCCTAAGTAACCCATTTAATAGCCTTTGTGTGTTTTTTTGTTGTTTTTCCTTTGCTGGTTTGAATAGCCTTTAGATACTCTGTCAGATTGAGCTTTGATATAGTCTGTGTTGTTTTGTGACCTATAGGATATTTTCCTCTTAAACATTCTCTAAAGTTCTATGATTTTGGAGCCCGAAGAAATCTTTTGAGATGAAAGGTTCAATCCCCCCATCTTGCAGGAGAGGAAGGAACTTCCCCCAGTGTCTTAGAATCAGTTAGCTGCAGAATTAAAACACATACCTGCTGACTGTTCAGCAAGTGCGTTTTTCACTACGTCAGGCCATTTTCTAATTCTAAGCTGTTTCAGTGTTTTGGAAGTAGAAATGCTAGTTTCTCCCTTCTCCCCCTTTTTACACTGGATGGAGTTGTAAATGCTTTTCCTTTCTTCCTTTTTCTTTCTTTCTTTTTTTTTTTTTCTGGGACGGAGTCTCGCTGTTTCACCCAGGCTGGAGTGCAGTGGCGAGATCTTGGCTTACTGCAACCTCCACCTCCCGGGTTCATGCCATTCTCCTGCCTCAGCCTCCCAAGTAGCTGGGACTACAGGCGCCCACCACCATGCCCAACTAATTTTTTTGTATTTTTAGTAGAGACAGGATTTTACCGTGTTAGCCAGGATGGTCTCAATCTCCTGACCTCGTGGTCTGCCCACCTTGGCCTCCCAAAGTGCTGGGATTACAGGCGTGAGCCACTGCGCCTGGCCTAGAGTTGTAAATGCTTTTTATGAATAAAAGCAATGTGAAATTGATGCAATGATTGCTAAATAAATGTAGTTTGTCTGGCAGATGCTATCTGTCATAATTGGCAGAGGGGAACAAAATAAAAAGATGTCCCTGATGGAAGAGTAGCAGGTGGGGTGGCCACATGAACCAGAAGAGCTCAAGGAAGACAATTTCTTAATTTGGTGGAAGCCCTAGACTGGAAATCTTGTTCTCAGAGTTCTCTCGCTTCTCATTGGAAGCCCTCTTTTTTTTTTTTTTTTCATCTTACTTTCACATTCTCACCTAGGAGAATCCCAGGGTTAAAATGCCATGAGACCCTGTATTGTTGAGAGAGGAAAGAAGGAAGGAAAAGGAACTTGCTGAGATGCTGCATCACAGTTTTGTATAGAAGCTTCAGGTCTGTGTCACTCAGGCATCACTTTTCCCCCTCTAGCTGCCTCCCAGGATCCCTGCTCAAGATCTTTGCAGAGGGGGAGTCCAAGTATTCAAGCCTGGAGAAATTTACTAGTCTGTCATCTATTCAATAGATACTTGCTGACTATCAGGCACTGTGCTTAGGTAACTCGTGATGGAAAGATGAATACACTGCTCCTGCCTTCACAGAGAGTTCTAAACCAGCAAGACATCAAACATAAAATGCATCCTGTGTTTTCTTTATTCTAAAATGCTTGTTTCTCCATATTTTAATTTTTCTAAAGTCAGGAATTTCTTACAATTGTGTGTATTTATGCAGTGAACCCTCTTTTAAGGAAATACTAATTTTCTTCTTTTGACTCTAGACAGCTAGTGCTAAGATGATAGTGTACATAAGAATCACATGCAGTAGTCACGGGACATGCAGGTATTGGTGGTACCTAGAGAGGTCTGGGATCAGATTGAGTGTGTGTATGTGTGTGGGTAGGGTGTTGTGCAAGTTCATCAAGCTTCTAGGCAATTCTGATGCAGGTGGTCTGTGCCAGACCATACTTTGAGAAACTGCTGCAAACAATCAAGAAGTTTGTAACCTGCACATTAGAATCATCTGAGGATCTTTTCAAATAACCAGTACTCAAGCCAAACTCCAGATCAATTAAACCAGAACCTCTGGAGGTGGGACACAGGCAGCAGTATTTTTGGTAGCTCCCCAGGTGATACCCAAGCATCTTCAAGTGTGAGACCCATGGCTATTAGAAGGTTGAGGAAGAACAGTGCTTCTGAAACTCCCCTGGGTTTATTAATCACCTGGGTTCTTATTAAAATGCAAACTCTGATTCAGCAGGTCTGGAGTGGAGACCTGAGATTCTGCTTTTCTGAAGCCTCCCAGGGAAGGCTGATGCATGCATGCTGCTGGGGCATGGACCACATTTTGAGGAGCATGGGAAGATGTAGAGCCAGTTCAGAGTTTTCAAGATAATGACAGTTCAGAGATGTTTTCTTTTGTCTGTAAGAGCACCCTCTCTAATATGCCCTAAATTCGAGTCCATGGAGTGGACCACCTGCACCAGAATTATTCAGGAGCCTGGTACAGATAAAGATACAGATTGCTGGGCTCACCACTGGAGATTCTGAGTCTATCACCAATAATAATATTAGTAGCACTATGTATGTGCTGGACTTTTCATATTTAGTATCAGTTCATTTAATCCTCACTGCAGCTCTATGAAATAAGTAATATATTATTTCCTCCATGATTAAACTGTGGCTTGGAGAGTTGAGTACTTTTCCCTAGGCCTCATTTAGTAAGAGACTACTCAGTGTAGTAAGCTCTATTTTTACTAGATGCTGTAAACCTTAGATGCTGAAACCTTATCTCTGTAGAAAAGGAAATCTCAAATAAAGATATTTCCTGAAAGGATGACCAAAGCTATGAACATGTTTGTATTAAATATGAATCTATTTGCGTTTAAGAAATGAACATGCATTTAGACAAAAAATGCTTCAATTTTAGGAATAAGAAAATTGTATATAACAGAAAAGGTAGCAAATATTTTAAAGAGTGTCTTTGAAATAATACAGTAATTATATGATAAGACCATAGTAAAATTCATTTTTGGAGATTGAGCAGATTAAGATTACTTAATTTTCCTTCAAAAGGAAATAGAAAAAAGTTTGGGACATCAATACAATGGAATGCCATTCAGCCATGACTCACAATGGTTGTAGAACATTTACTGGCATGGAAGACAGTTCACAATACAATAAGAGATATAAAACAATATTTAGGCCAGGCGCAGTGACTCATGCCTGTAATCCCAGCACTTTGGGAGGATAAAGCCAGTGGATCACTTGAGACCAGGAGTTCGAGACCAACCTAGCCAACATGGCGTAACCCCATCTCTATTGAAAAAATACAAAAAATTAGTGGGGCATGGTAGCACACGCCTGTCTGTAGTCCCAGGAACTAGAGAGGCTGAGGCACTAGAACTGCTTGAATCCCTTGAGGTGGAGGTTGCAGTGAACCGAGATCATGCCGCTGCACTCCAGCCTGGGTATAGAGTGAGACTCTGTCTCAAAACAACAACAACAAAGGCAGTATTTACAGCATCATCCCATGTTTGTTTCAAAGTCCTAGTAATTAAAATATATTTATGCAAAGAATAAGTTTATGGGCAATTATATACCAAGATATTAATAGTTCTCTCAGGATAGTGGGGTTATAGATATTCTTCTGAATATTAGTTAAGCTCCTACTTTGTGGCTGATACTATACCAAGCATTGTGGGAAATAAAAGGGAGTATTTAGGGTGATTCCATCCTTATAGAACTACCTGGATCTAGATTTAACAAAAACGTGTCAGCCGTGTTTTCATTTAACCCATGCTATGCTTATGAAGGAAACTTATGGGTCAATTTATGGTTCTCTGCCAGCAGTTTCTCTCCCTCACCCCTACTCACTCTACATCCTTCCTTTCTTTCTACTACCCATTTATCCATCCATCTACTTTGTTATCATTCAAAAACATTTACCGAGTGTCTGCTCTGTATTTATGAACTGATCATGGAGAGATGAAAAAGATACTCTCTGCTCTCCAGATGCTCTTTGTCTTCCTTTTCTTAAAATAAACTTTATTTTGGGATAATTTTAGATTTACAGAAGATAGTGGCAAAGACAGTACAGAGAATTACCATATACCTTCACCCGGTTTCAGTTTTCTCTAATGTTGTCACATTAGATCACCACGTTTCATTAGTCAAAACTAAGAAGCCAGAATTTTTACATTACTATTAACTCAACTCTAGACATTTCCAATTTCACCAGTTTTTTCCTATAATACCCTCTTTCTGTTTAGGATCCAGTCCAGGACACCACATTGCAATTCGTTGTCATGTCTCCTCCTTAGTTTCCTGTGATCTGTAATTGTTTCTCAGGCTTTCTTTGATTTTTTGATGACCTTGACATTTTTGAGGAGTACTGATTAGTTATTTTTATAGAATGTCCCTTGATTTGCGTTTGTCTGATGTTTTCTTGTGATTAGACTGGGGTTATGGGTTTTTGGAAAGAATACCACAGAGTGAAGTACTGTTATCACCTGATATCCACGTGACATCCTTGGTAATGTTAAATTGATTACTTGGTTAAGGTCATATTTGCCAGGTTTCTCCACTGTAAAGTTACTATTTTTTTCTTTGGAAGTAAATCACTAATTCCAGCTACCTTCAAGGAGGGGAAGGGTTAAATTTTGCTTCTGAAGAGGGCAGTATTTGCATATATTGTTTGGAAATTTTCTTTAAGGAAGACTTGTCCCTTCACATTTATTCCATTCTTTATTTATATCAGTGTGGACTCATAGATACTTATTTTATACTTTGGGTTATACTTCAACATCATATTATTTATATTGTTGCACAAATGGTGCCAGCCTTGGCCATTGCGAACTCTTTCAGTTGGTGCCTGTATCCCCTTGGCATGCCCCAATTCATTTGTTTTTTGAGTACCTCCTTTCCTGGTATTATAAGATGCTCCAAGCTTCTCTTGTATTTTCCCTGCCCGAGCCCTAGAATTAACCATGTGTCCAAGGAGCCCTGATTTCTTCTCTTGGAGAATGGTATTTAGAAGTCAGTATCTGGGTGCTGGATGCTCATTGTCTTGGAAAGGAAGGAGACAGAAAAATGAAAAATGTTATATACAAAGTTCAAAGAGCTATGGAAGCAGCAAGGACAGATCGACTACTTCTGCCAGGAGAAGACTTCACTGAAGAAATGGTATTTTAAATTGAGTAGAGTTTTCCAGATGAAGATCAGGATTGGAGTGGGATGGGAAAGGGGAGGGAGGAAATATATTTTAGCAAAATCAAGGGTAACTGGCTGGCTGTTTAACTTGATCTGATTGTAGACTTACATTAGTAGTGGCCCTTCTTTGATTTTCTCATTGCATAAAAATGAGTCAGTTTCACAGATTATATTTCTTTGTTTACAAGAGGATTTTCTCTGCAAGTCCTCTTGACTGTCCTCCTTCATTCTCCATCTTCCTTCCAGTCTTTTTTCCTTCTAAATGTATTTAACTCCTACTTTCTGCCAGGCCCAGTGCAAGGCACAGGGGTGCAGACAAGAATTTGATAACCCCTGCCATCAAGAAGTTCTATAGTCCAGTGTGAGATCCTGTGGCTTTCTTCTCCTCCCCTTAGCCCTTTACCAGATGTCTTATTTTTAAGGCTTTGCAGAAAGCATAAAAAAAGCAAAGAGGAAGTATGAACAACGTCTGTATTGTGAAGCTGAGATGATACTTGACTCACTCAGAAAGTCTTTTTTGTTCACAGATAACAATTGGTGTATATGATCCCTGTAACTTAGCCCAGTACCCTGGATGGCCTTTGAGGAATTTTTTGGTCCTAGCAGCCCACAGATGGTATTTACAAGAGTGTGTGTTTGTCTGTCTGTCTGCCTTTGTCAGTATGTGTTTTACAATGTGTCTGTTTCTATTTGTATCTCTGTTTTCCTAAATGCTTTTTTTTTTTTTTTTTTCATTTTGAGCATGGAAACCAGGTAATCAATAAATCAGTCATAACCCAATTTCCATACTAGTGAACTTTAAGCAGGTCTGTTAGGGACCTGCATACTCTGATCATTCTATGCTAAAGATGTTTTAGCGTATGGTAGAGTTGGTAGCCAGAGGTCCTGACACAAATTCTGTAGCCCTCCCTTCTAGCTGTCTGGGTTTCTTTCAGATAGGATTTTCCTACTGCTGTCATTCTCCATTTTTCTTAACCCTAAAACAGTTAAAACAGAGGATATCTTAAAAGCCAATATATATTTGAAAAGATACCCAACATCATGTCATTAAGGAAATAAAAATTAAAACCATAATGAGATGCTACTACATATCCACCAAAAGTATTTAACAAAAACGTCCATACCAAGTGTTGTCGAAGATGTGGAGCAAATATGGCTGGAAAAATGTTGGGCGGTATCTACCAAAATTAAAAATATCTATAGCTCAGCAATGTTACTCTCAAGTATATTACTCACTGAAATACATACATAGATAGAAGCAAAACACATATACAAGAATGTTTACAGAAGCATTATTCTCAATAACTAAAAACTGGGAATAGTCCACACGTTCTTCAATAATGAAATGAATAATAAATTTTAGTATATCCCTTATGATGAAATGCCATATTACAATGAATCTGAGTGAACTATTAATACAGAAATCAACATGGATACATTTTAAAAACATAATATTAAGTGAAATAAGTTGGACCTAAAATAATACATACTCTATGATTCCATTTATGTAAAGTTAAAATAGACAAAACCAATATATGGACTTAGAGTAGTTGTTACTTTAGAAGACAGTGGTTAATGACTGAGAGAAGGCGTGAGACAGCCTTCTTTATACTTGGGATTTGTGTAATGTGTCTGCTTTACTTAAATAAAAATGTTTATTTAATAAATGAAGATAAACAAATTATAGATTGTGCTCTGAGGGAGACAATCCACAATTATCCAGGTGATAAGTCTACACAGTGCAAATGGGCTTCCTAACTACTGACTGAGGTGCTACTGCTTAATATGGAAGTTCAGATGGGGAGAGCGGAGGGAACCAAAAGAACCCATGTCTTAAGAGTTTTTTTCAAAAAGTCTTGTGAGTTTTTTTCAAAAGTCTTTTTCCCTTGCATTTAAAAGATTTATTTGTCAGAATTATTTATGTGCAATATGACTGTAATATAAAATTCACCTAGAAAGAAATCACAGCCAATTCACTGTTCAGCCTCTAAACACTTGGACAGAGAAGCCATATATGAATATGTTCAAAAGAGTTAAGGCCATCTCCTGTGGGTATCAGAGAGGCACAATTACAATGCATTGAATTCTCTCCAACTGGTTTGCTGAATCTCTTATGTGAGCGTTTTCTTTTCCTTCCTTTAAAAAAAATAATAAATAAATAAAAATCCGGGCATGACAACAGGAGTAGCAGTTTCCAGTCTGTTGAAGTTCTTTGCTTCCGTGACCGTACCATGCAGGGGGCGCGAGACATTGCCCACAGCATCATCTTCGAAGTGAAGCTTCCAGAAATGGCATTTAGCCCAGGTAATTTGCCGGTCTTTGAAAATGCATATAATTATCATTTATCAGAAACGGAACCAGGTTTACTTTCTTTTCATCCCTTCACAATGGCAGAAAAAAGGAAGAGAAAAGTACAACTTGTACCTCTTTGCCAATGCAGACATCTACTTCGAACAGAGGGCACACTCTGCTATTCAGACTGGAACAAAGGCAAAGATTGTGACCAGGAAATTTTCTCTAGGCAGTTTTTTCACTATTCAGAATTTGTTCCCCTCTGCTCCCCCTGTTTTCAATTTTACTTTTGTTTAACACGAAATCTTTATTCCTGTCCATTCTTAAAGGAAGGATGAAGTGTTAATGCACTCAAATATTTGTTTGTTCTATACTTTAAAGTTGTATGTGATCCTGTTCTCTATATAGTAAACCAGTCAGCAAAAATGCCATTTCTCCTTCCACATTTAATATCTTCATTTGATCCTTATGTGACTACTATCAGCTTTTATCCCCATTTTCTAAATTCAGAAACTTAGACTGAGAGACATTTTATCTATAGAGAGATATATGTGTGTGTGTGTATATATACACATATATATTTTTTTACATATGTCACAGAGATGGAATACATACTCAAGTTTGAGTAAAATAAGGATATAATGCCCAGCTCTGGAAATATTTCTTATCAGGAATCCATGTCCTGTGTCAAAGAGCACAATGTCTGGCACATAGTAGGTGCTTAATAAATGTTATGTAAATTTCCTAGCTCGCAGAAAGCCCAGCACTTTTATGCTTCTTGCCAGAATAGTTCCTCATCTCTTCGTGATTTGTATGCTTTTGAGAGCACTTTCACAACATATATTATTATTTTTGAGGCAGAGTCTAACTTTGTCACCCAGGCTGGAGTGCAGTGGCATGATCTCGACTCACTGCAACCTCCACGTCCCAGGTTCAAGTGATTCTCCTGCCTTGACCTCCCAAGAAGCTGGGATTACAGGAGCCTGCCACCACGCCCAGCTAATTTTTGTATTTTTAGTAGAGACAGGTTTCACCATGTTGGTCAGACCGGTCTTGAACTCCTAACCTCAAGTGATCCACCCACCTTGGCCTCCCAAAGTGCTGGGATTATAGGTGTGAGTCACCGAGCCTGGCCTCACATATATTATTTAACTTCTTGTTCCTCACACCATCCTGATGGTGCCAAGGCACATTTCTTTCCTTATGCCATAGATATGCCTTAAAATGTGTGTGTGTGATGGGGGAGGTGGTGTCAAAATCTCTTTCAAGGCTGGGCGTGGTGGTTCATGCCTGTAATCCCAGCACTTTGGGAGGCTGAGGCAGGTGGATCATCTGAGGTTAGGAGTTCGAGATTGGCCTGACCAACAAGGCGAAACCCCGTCTCTACTAAAAATACAAAAATGAGCCAGGTGTGGTGGCGGGCGTCTGTAATCCCAGCTACTCAGGAGGCTGAGGCGGGAGAATCACTTGAACCTGGGAGGTGGAGGTGTAGTGAGCCTATTGCGCTGCTGTTCTGTAGCCTGGGTGACAGAGCAAGACTCTGTCTCAAAAAAAAAAAAAATCTCTTCTGAGATATCTTTTCTAGAGTGCTAAAGTCAAAAGAATTCAGGACTGGCCCACATGACATTTTTTCAGCAATTCTGTGCTCTAACATGGATGTCTTTACAGACTTCTCTGAAAGATTGACAGAGTACTTCCGTTTGATCAAAGGACGATGCTGCTTTTCAGTTTAGAGCCTTTGCCTTTCTGCTCTTTAGATATTTGCATTGGATGTAGCACCCTCTTCTGGCAAATTATAAAATAGCTCATGTGTAATGTTAATTTACATGCTGTACCTCTGTTTTATTAAACCACACTTAAAGATAGTCTCAGGGGTATCCAATCTTTTGGCTTCCCTTGGCCACACTGGAAGAAGAATTGTCTTGGACCACAAATAAAATACACTAACACTAACAATAGCTGATGAGCAAAAAAAAAAAAAAAAAA
>NW_016819103.1:537484-546080 GCF_001698545.2 Rhinopithecus bieti
GTTAAAAAACTAAAAAAAAAAAAAAAAAAAAAAAAAGCAAAAAAATCTCATAATGTTTTAAGAAAGTTTATGAATTTGTGTTGGGCCACATTCAAAGCCATCCTGGGCCGTGGGTTGGATAAGCCTGGTCTTGGGGAACGAGGTGAGAGTTAACTAAAAAGTAATGTGGGTCTGGTCTGTGTGTCTGACAAGCTGCCAGGCACTTTCCATGAGGCAGTCACTTAATTCTGCCAACCACTCTGCGGAGAGGCAGTTTTCTTTCCACTTTTATGACAAAGTCACTGAGTTATTCTTACATCCTACTCTATGATAAGGCTCATGCTTGATGATGCTGACATTTTCTTTTCTTTTTTTGAGATGGAGTCTCGCCCTGTCACTTGAGGCTTGAGTGCAGGTTCGCTTGTTGGCCAGGCTCGAACCCCTGACCTCGTGATCTGCCAGCCTCAGCCTCCCGAAGTGCTGGGATTACACGAGTGAGCCACTATGCCCAGTCCCTTTTTTTTTTTTTTTTTTTTGGAGACAGAGTCTCGCTCTATCGCCTAGACTGGAGTGCAGTGGCAGGATCTCAGCTCACTGCAACCTCTGCCTCCTGGGTTCAAGCAATTCTCCTGCCTTAGCCTCCTGAGTAGCTGGGACCGCAGGCGCATGCTGCCACACCTGGCTTTTTTTGTGTGTTTAGTTGAGACGGGGTTTCACCGTGTACCCAGGCTGGTCTTGAACTCCTGAGCTCAGGCAATCTGCCTGCCTCAGCCTCCCAGGGTGCTAGGGTTACAAGCGTGAGCCACCGTGCCCAGCTGATGCTGACATTTAAACCTAGGAACCACACCTTACATTTCCATCTGAAAAAGGTTTTCTGTCGTCCAATAATGCCTTTAACATATCTTCTTTATGCCTGATTTTTAATGTAGATTATTTAGCTTAGGAAAGGCAAATGAATTTCCTGTTTTTCATGTAAATTAATATGTTCCCTCTTAACTGTAAATAAATATGGTAAATACAGCTTTATAAAGAATTTTTCTATATCATAATGTAAACTGAAAATATAAGTATGGTTGTACTTTTCAGTACTTTTAAGACATCCCATAGTTGCCATGGTAATGGTATAAGGATTATTATTTTAAATTATTTTATTTTATTTTATTTTTTGAGATAGGGTCTCGACCTGTCACCCAGGCTGGAGTGCAGTGGCAAAATCATAGCTCACTGTAGCCTTGACCTCCCAGGCTCAAACCATCCCCCCAGCTTAGCCTTCTGAGTAGCTGGGACTACAGGCATGTGCTACCACACCTGACTAATTTTTGTATTTTTTGCAGAGACAGGGTTTCACTAGGTTGCCCAGGCTGGTCTTGAACTCCTGGGCTCAAGCAATCCTCTAACCTCAGCCACCCAAAGTGCTGGGACTATAGGTGTGAGCTACCTTGTGCAGTCGTGGAGTATTATTTTAAATATCCTGTGTCTTCTTTTGCTTCCTCATGGTGTGTTACAGCTCTGGCACCTGGTGGAGGAAGATGGCAGACACTACTGAGGGTAGGGATTCCATCATCTTAACTCTGGTTTTTCCTGTGCTCCTCCTGCTTGTCACTATGGGAGACAGCACCCAATTTTTCCCTAAAAAATATTTTCTTGGCCAGTCGCGGTTGCTCACGCCTGTAATCCCAGCATTTTGGGAGGCCAAGGCAGGCGGATCATGAGGTCAAGATATCGAGACCATCCTGGCCAATGTGGTGAAACCCCGTCTCTACTAAAAATATAAAAATTAGCTAGGCCTGGTGGCGCGCACCTGTAGTCCCAGTTACTCAGGAGGCTGAGGCAGGAGAATTGCTTGAACTTGGGAGGCGGAGGTTTTAGTGAGCCAAGATAAGTGCCACTTTACTCCAGCCTGGCAAGAGAGCAAGACGCCGTCTCAAAAAACATATATATATGTTTATATATATTTTTATATGTATTATATATTTATCATTTAATTTGGTGTATGTCTTATAGGTACAGATTATATGGAGGCAGGTATGGTAAATCAAATACTATTGCCATATGTGGTATTTTTTTCATTATTAAGTTTAAGGAGCATCTGAGTTTCTTAGAAATGGCTATAGCCTTTATTATTATTATTATTATTTGAGAGATGAGGTCTTCTTATGTTGCCCAGGCTGGCCTTGAACTCCTGAGCCAAATCCTTCCTCCTGCAATCTTTCCTCCTGCCTTAGCCACCCAAGTAGCTGGGACTACAGACATGAGCCCAGCATCTATAACCTTTTGAGTATAGAGAACTTTTAATTGAAAGTATGTTTTATTTTTGTCTAATAATTTCTTATCTGTAACAAGAGAAAACCTAGGCTGGAGTTATGGATTACAGTACTAGACTATGATTCTGTAGTTCTTGTCAAGTTCCTGTGCTATGTATCAGGGACACATTAAAAAAGAAACAAAAAAAACTTATATTTTCCGTTCAGGGTATATGTGATTTGTTATATAGGTAAACTTGTTTCACAGGGGTTTGTTGTACCGATTATTTGATCACCCAGGTACCAATACCTAGTACCTAGTATTTTTTCTGATACTCTCCCTCCTCCCACCCTTCACCCTCAAGTAGGCCCCAGTGTGTTGTTCCCCTTTGTGTCCATGAGTTCTCATCATTTAGCTCCTACTTATAACTAAGAACATGCAGTATTTGGTTTTCTGTTCCTGCACTAGTTTGCTAAGGATAATGGCCTCAACCTCCATCCATGTTCCTGCAAAAGACATGATCTCATTCTTTTTTATGGCCGCATAGTATTTCATGGTGTATGTGTACCACATTTTCTTTATCCAGTCTGTCACTGATGGGCATTTAAACTGATTCCATGTCTTTGCTGTTGAGAGACACATTTTTAATTCAAAGAATAGTAATAAAATCAAACAAAATATCAATTAGTAGCAGATGGGAACTGTTTCTTTTCCCCACAGAAAAACAATTCTGAAGTCTTAACCTCTTCATGAAACTCAAATCTGACTGGGTATGGTGGCTCATGCCTGTCATCCCAGCTGCTCCAGAGGCTGAAGCTGGAGGATCACTTGAGCCCAGGAGTTAAAGACCAGCTTCAGCAACAAAGCAAGACCCTGTCTCAAACAAGAAAACTCTATTATTTCAGTTTTAATTTTTCATGGCATTAAAAAATACCGCATTAGAGTGCCCAATTTAAAATGGGGAAGGATGTTTGCTTTCTGGCTTCTTGCTGTGAATGATACCCCCAGCCAAACTGGGGCCCAAGTAGCTTTCAAGGATAATTGGCCCTATGGTTTCTCATTGGTCATCCTATCCCAGAAACAAAAGATCGTGTAAAGGGAATCTCAATACCTTCTAGGTCCCATAATTATATTGGGCAATACTATTTTTTTTTTTAATGTCAAAAGCTAAAAAGTTTCCCAAGGAAAGGAAAATTGCGATCTTGAGAGAAATTCAGAAGTAGGAGAATGGACAAAGAAAACCAGTGTACAGGCCTGGTGTGGTGACTCACGCCTGTAATCCCAGCACTTTGGGAGGCTGAGGTGGGTGAATCACGAAGTCAGGAGATCGAGATCATCCTGGCTAACACGGTGAAGCACCATCTCTACTAAAAATACAAAAAATTAGCCAGGTGTGGCGGTGGGCACCTGTAGTCCCAGCTACTCAGGAGGCTGAGGCAGGAGAATGGTGGAAACCTGGGAGGCGGAGCTTGCAATGAGCCAAAATCATGCCACTGCACTCCAGCCTGGGCGACAGAGCAAGACTCTGTCTCAAAAAAAAAAAAAAAAAGAAAAAGAAAAAACCAGCATACAATTAGAAACAAAATTAAAATTCCCCCTCCCAGTCCCATACATCTTAATTTCAAGTCAAGGAGTTTCTGTTCCTGCAGAGTCTGTTGCTTAAGGCAGACTGGAGGTGATGCTGGAAGTGTAGGCTGTGGCGGGGTGAATTTCTTGCTTAAGAGTTCAGGCTTTATTGTGAGCAGTGGGAATTCAATGAGAAAGGGGGAGCAGCATAGGTCCTGAGATGTAGGGAGCCCAAGAGGGTGGGTGGATCCACTAGCAAGATTTACAAGGCTGTGGTTCCACCAAGGCAAGCAGAGCTTTCATTAACATGAGAAGGATGCAGGCGTGTCCTACAAAGCAATTGAGATGTTTAAGAGAATTTTGCAACAGTAGAATAGAGCAATGTTTCCTTTGAGATTGTGATTGGTATACAGGGAAATGAAGGGAGATACGGAGAGCCATGTAAGTTTGGGAAACACAAAGCCAAATCAAATCTCGTGGGTTCTGTACTGCAGGTTTCTCAGAGCTTTTATCTCCCTCATGTGCCATGTGAATGGCCAGGTTTGGGTGGTATTGGGGGGCTGGAGATAGAAGATAGATATAAGTATAGAAACATTTCCCAAGTCTGTTTAGCTACAGGATCCTTATCCTCTGAGATTATTGAATAGGACACACTTTGGGAACTGCTAGAATTGGAATTAATTGGAGTTACAGAGGCTACCATAGCAGGGATTAAAAGGACAGCGGGGAAGGGAGAAGTCAGGGAAGGGAAAGTTCTGAATGGATAAAGATGAAGTTAAAGGAAAGGGCAGCTTAATCAAAGGACAGTCACCTTGGACTATGACCTGCTCACAGGTGCAGTGACAGAAAGGCTGAGCAGGGGGATATGGTAAGGATGAGCAATAGAAGCTACATACTGAATTTAAAGATTCAGATCCCAATAGGAACTTCAGTGAAGGTGTGCTGCAGTTACATTGGCTTGGCTTGCTTAGATAGAAGCCTCAGTGGGGTTATACTTACCCCAGATAAGACTGTCTTTTTTTTTCTTTTTCTTTTTTCAGCAATTTCCAGTAACAGTGAAAGTTGAGGCACCTTGGGCCAGAGTTGAGGACTATTTCAGAAGCTCCTGTACAGGAAGATTGCTTGGGTTTGATGGTCCCTAAACAAGACTTCCAGTAGTTGAGAAAGATGGGGAGGCAACTGTAGCAAGTCCAAAATTCAGGCCCTCAAGTCTCTTTTAGAAAGAAGCAAACCAAAAGCTTGTCAATGCATGGGCCATTATGAATGTCGATCCTTTTTATGCAAGGTCGCTGCTTGATCTGTTTTTATTCTTCCCTCCTTCATTAAGCTTTGTGTTTTATTTGCCTTAAGATTGTCCTAAAGCAGTTGGATGGGAAAAGAACCAGAAAGGAGGCATGGGACCAAGGATGGTGAACCTCAGTGAATGTATGGACCCTAAAAGGTAGATTTGGGAAGCTGTTTTCTCCAGTCAGGCTTTTTGTAACCAAGACACCAAGTTCTGTCAGGCCAACACAGCATTGTGTAATTCAGCCCAGGGGGTGCCAGTCACGCTGCCATGTGTTATCCTGCTCTTTAATTGAAGTTTGGTTGTGAGAATTAATATTAACAATGCATATCCTGAAGGGCAGACTGTTCATCTGTTCTAGACATTTTAAATTTTGTTCTTGTTTCAAGCTCATGCTCTCAGACCACCAGTGTACCTGTACTGTCTTTCAGTCCTTTATGCATTGTCCTCTGGCTTGGTCCTATTGGCCCACTTCTCCCTGTGCCCCAGACGGAGTCTTGCTCTGCACAGGCTGGAATACAAAGGCGCGATCTCTGCTCACTGCAAGCTCCGCCTCCTGGGTTCAAGCGATTCTTCTGCCTCAGCCTCCTGAGTAGCTGGGATTATAGGCACACGCCACCACACCCAGCTAATTTTTTGTATTTTATAGGGACAGGGTTTCACTGTGTTGCCCAGACTGATCTCGAACTCCTGACCTCGTGATCCACCTGCCTCGGCCTCCCCAAGTGCTGGGATTACAGGCATGAGCCACCACGCCCAGCCCTTATTGGCCCACTTTGAAGGATATTAGAAGAATTATTTCATGGAAACCACTATTGTATTTAAGGTCGAATCTGAGTGCACTCTTTTTGTTTGTTTGTTTGTTTGAGACAGCTTCGCTCCTGTTGCCCAGGCTGGAGTG
The DNA here is from genome assembly GCF_001698545.2 of Rhinopithecus bieti. Classification (NCBI taxonomy): domain Eukaryota; kingdom Metazoa; phylum Chordata; class Mammalia; order Primates; family Cercopithecidae; genus Rhinopithecus; species Rhinopithecus bieti. The sequence goes on from NW_016819103.1 coordinate 543,460, forward strand.
CAATGGCATGATCTCGGCTCACTGCAACCTCCGCCTCCCGGGTTCAAGCGAATCTCCTGCCTCAGCCTCCTGAGTAGCTGGGATTACAGGCGCCTGCCACCACACCCAGCTAATTTTTGTGTTTTTGGTAGAGACAGGGTTTCACCATGTTGGCTAGGCTGGTCTCGAACTTTTGACCTCAGGTGATCCACCCGCTTCGGCCTCCCAAAGTGCTGAGATTACAGGGGTGAGCCACTGCCTGGCCTGAGTGCATTCTTTATTAAGGAGATATGAGAGAAATTTCTGTTTTCAGTACTAGGAAAAACTTTCCTCTTAATCAAATGGTGTGTTTTTATTCGTGGACACCATGATTCCTATAACTGGTCATGCTCTTCCCTTTTCACCTTAGCTGCTGGAACTCGGTATCAAATTTGTGGCCCCCTCATTGCAGAGGACTCCAATAGCATGCTGCTGGGTGGGAAACTTTCTCCTCCCTGCTTACCCTCCAGCTTCATTTTCTTTTTCATTTGATCCGAATTTCGTTATTATTTCTTATTTTCTCACATAGCCACTTGAAATCTTTCAGAACAAGATTATTGCACAAATGAGAGACTGAATAAGTAAATCTCTCCTTTTCTAGGTTAGCTGAGTCATCAGTGGATCTAAATCTCAAACTGATGTGTTGGAGATTGGTTCCTACTTTAGACTTGGACAAGGTTGTGTCTGTCAAATGTCTGCTGCTTGGAGCCGGCACCTTGGGTTGCAATGTAGCTAGGACGTTGATGGTAAGTAGGAGGTGGGGGGTGCAAATGGCACCTTTGAAATTGTAGCTTCTCTTCTTGTTTTACTCTTCATGATTGCCTTCCATCTCCCAGCTCTCCATCCCCTCCATCTCTCCCTCCCTTCCTTTTTCCTTTTCTTACCTGTTTTTTTTTTTTTTGAGACGGAGTCTCACTCCGTCGCCCGGGCTGGAGTGCAGTGGCCAGATCTCAGCTCACTGCAAGCTCCGCCTCCCGGGTTCACACCATTCTCCTGCCTCAGCCTCCCGAGTAGCTGGGACTACAGGCGCCCGCCACCTCGCCTGGCTAGTTTTTTGTATTTTTTAGTAGAGACGGGGTTTCACCGTGTTAGCCAGGATGGTCTCGATCTCCTGACCTCGTGATCCGCCTGTCTCGGCCTCCCAAAGTGCTGGGATTACAGGCTTGAGCCACCGCGCCCGGCCCTTTTCTTATCTTTTTAAGTGTAAAAGAAATACAAGCTTTTATCATCAGATAGAAACAGAAAGTCCTCCACACCCATCGCAAGTCCCATTTCCTGTTAAGCTGACTCTGTAGATTAGTATGCAGCCTCTTTCCCAGATGTTATTGTAGACATATCTAAATATAGAGAAATGTTTATCTTTGCTGATATTTATTTATATTTATAAAAATTAGATCATAGCATACTATCTATAACAGGTTTTTATTTTTAACTAGATAGAAAAATGACTGTGGCTACCTTTCTGTGTTTCCATAGTATGTATATGTGGTATTTTGTTGTATGACTATGTTCTTTATTTAATCAATTTCAGGTTACTTTCTATTTTTTTCTATTAGATACTATTCTCTGTTAGAGAACATTCTTATACTTGTATGTTTATTCATCCATAGGATTTTTTTTTTTTTAGGAAGAAAGCCCTAGTCATAGAATTGCTATGTTAGAGAGAGTTTAGAATTTGAATGTAAATATTTTATTTATGTTTGTCATTAATTTTTTTTTTTTTTTTGAGACAAAGTCGCACTGTGTCACCCAGGCCAGAGTGCAGTGGCATGATCTCAGCTCACTGCAACCTCGGCCTCCTGAGTTCAGCGATTCTCCTGCCTCAACTTCCTGAGTAGCTGGGACTACAGGTGTACACCACTACACCTGGCTAATTTTTGTATTTTTAGTAGAGACAGGGTTTCGCCATGTTGTCCAGGTTGGTCTTGAACTCTTGCCCTCAAGTGTTCTGCCTGCCTTGGCCTTCCAAAGTGCTGGGTTTACAAGTGTGAGCCACCACGCCTGGTCAAAAATTTTTTTCAAACGAAATTGCCTTCCAAAAATGTTACACATATGAGACACAGAACTTTTTTCCACACTTTTGCCAAAATTGGATATGTCAACTTTTGAAATCTCAGTCAGTTAAGTAACATTTATTGTTTCAATTTGCATTTCTTTAATTAGCAAGGGTGAGTTTAATTTTATTTCTTTTGTGAGTTTTATTTTTTTGATTCATGTTCTTTGGGTTGTGTCTTTTATTGATTTAGAGTTCTTTTTATTGGGCAATTAACCTTTTTTCTGTATTATGATGCAAATGTTTTTCTCAGTTTATCTAAGGTATCTTTAGCCATATAAAATTTTTTTTCAGCTTTATGTTATTATATGTATCAGTCTTTTCCTTTGTGGCTTATGGAACTCTTGTTTTTATGTTACAGCTTTATGAATATGGAAATTTTTTGGTTATATGATGAGGGGTAAAGATCTAGCTACTTTTGCACAAAATGGATTGTTAGTTGTTTTAATGGCATTTATTCCGTAATCTAAATCATTTTTCTGTCTTTATCAAATGCTAAACCCCCTTACATACCTGAGTCTCTATGGATTCTCTATTTTTTTTTTTTTTT
>NW_016819103.1:546218-556686 GCF_001698545.2 Rhinopithecus bieti
TTTATTCCGTAATCTAAATCATTTTCTGTCTTTATCAAATGCTAAACCCCTTACATACCTGAGTCTCTATGGATTCTCTTTTTTTTTTTTTTTTTTTTTTTTTTTTTTGAGACGGAGTCTCGCTCTGTCTCCCAGGCTGGAGTGCAGTGGCGCCATATCGGGTCACCGCAAGCTCCGCCTCCCGGGTTCCCGCCATTCTCCTGCCTCAGCCTCCGGAGTAGCTGGGACTACAGGCGCCTGCCACCACGCCCGGCTAATTTTTTGTATTTTAGTAGAGACAGGGTTTCACCGTGTTAGCCAGGATGGTCTCGATATCCTGACCTCGTGATCCGCCCGCCTTGGCCTCCCAAAGTGCTGGGATTACAGGCGTGAGCCACCGCGCCTGGCCTGGATTCTCTATTTTGACTCATTGATCTATTTTTTTATTCCTATATTCATACTCACTGTTTTAGTTGAAATTACAATGTATTTATAGATAAATTAGAAGGAATTGATGTATTTTTATGACATTAATCCTTAGTTCTGGGAGCATGGTGTATCTCTTAATTAGATCATCTTTGTCTTTCAGTAGTATTTTCTTTATATAGGCCTTGCATGTATCTAATTTAGTTTGAATATTGTATTTCTACATATTTAATGATGTTTTTTCCTTTAGAGATATTTTCTCCCATTAAACTTTCCAGTTGACTATTACTGGGATGTAGGAAAGATAGTGAATTTTGCATATTTATCTTTGGCCATCTTTCTAAGCTCTCTTAGTTCTAAGAGTTTTTTATTCTTTTGTAGCTTAATAGTATTCCTCACCAACACTTATATCTTTCTTTTCCTTGTCTTATAAGACTAGGTAGAACTCCACAGTAATGTAGACGAATGGCAGTGAGAGTTGTTATCTTTGTTTTGTTGCCGACTTTAATGAGAGCAACATTAAAGTCATTAAAACATTGAAACTCTTGTTTTTACCTTTAATTTTGATATTGGTTTCTGGTAAGTGTTCTTTATAATTTAAAGAAGCTGATTTCTGCTTCCGCATGTTTATATCAGAAATGTTGAGCTTTATTAACTACGTTTATCAAGACAAAGTATTCTAATGTTGAGCATTCCTAGAATAAACCCTATTTGTACACGGTATCTTATTCTTCTCATATACCCTTGATTTCAATTAGTAATGTTTTGTTTTTGAATGTTACATCTCGGCCGGGCACAGTGGCTCACACGTGCAATCCCAGCAGTTTGGGAGGCCAAGGTGGGTGGATCGTTTGAGTCAGGAGTTTGAGACCAGCCTGGACAACATGGCGAAATCCCATCTCTACAAAAAAAAAAAAAAAAAAATACAAAAATTAGCCAGGCTGTGGTGGCGCGTGCCTGTAGTTGCAGCTGCTCGGGAGCTGAGGTGGGAGGATTGCCTCAGTCCAGGAGGTTTGAGGCTGTAGTGAGCTAAGATCGTGCCACTGCTCTCCAGCCTGGGTGACAGAGCAAGACACTGTCTCAATCAACCAATTAATTAGTCAATAAATTTTACATCTCACTTCATAAGTCAAATTGGTTTATCATCATATTATTCCCTATTCTATCTGTATATTTTATAGCTACATTATGCTAGCTTTATAAAATAAACTTAAAACATTCTGCCTTTTTCTAAGCTCCAGAACAGTTTAAATAAATGGATTGTCTGTTCCTTGATGGTTAAGTAAAATTCAGTTATAAATCCGTCTGGGCCTGATGCATTTAAGCATTTTGTTGGTTGGGGCAGTGGGGGTGCTGGGAATCTGTGAACTTCTACATGTGTTTCTGGGTTGACTCACCTTTTTAGATTTTGTACTGCTTTTCTAGCTTTAACAATTAATTGACATAAAATATATATGGTATTCTCTTATTTTTTAAATCTTTTTATCTTTTAAAAAATCTTTTCATATTCCTAATGTTGTATATTTGTGTTTTCTCTTTTTTTCTCATATTCAGTCTTGCTAGAGAAGCTTGTCTATTTTATCAGTCTTTTCGGAGCATTACTTTATTTATTCTATAATTTTTGTTTTCTGTCTCATTTTGCTTTCAGATTCATAAATACCTACTTTTATCTTTATTAATTTTTTCTTCTGTCTGTGGAATTTATTTTACTGTCTTTTTCTAGGTTCTAGAATTATTAGATGCTTAGATTTTCCTAATATTTTTCAAAATTGCAAAGTCAACATAAAGCTGTTATAGAAAATTTGTAAAGTATAAAAGTCATAAAGCAGGAAAGAAGACACTCATTTTCCTACTGCTTTTTCACTTGTTACTTTTCAGTGTTTAATATGTATTTTAACATTTTATTAGATATATAATGTCCTTTATTAGATATATAATAATGTCCTTTGCTGTTACCAATTAACATGTCATTTTTGTGCCTGTCTATGAGGCCTTCTTTTTATTTTTTGAGACAGGATCTGGCTTTGTTGCCCAGGCTGGACTGGACCTTGTGATCTTCCCACCTCGGCCTCCCGAGTAGTCAGGACTGCACGAGTTCACTGCAATGTCTGCTAAAGCTTTATGACTGTAGAATATGCCTTCTTCTATGATGAAACATAACTTACTGAACCCTTCTCCTAATGTTTAGCATTAACATTGTTTCCAATTTTTTACAATTGTAAATTGTGCTGCAAAGAACATCTTTGTGACTGCATCTTGGTCAGTATGTCAGATTACTTCTTCGGATAAATTGCTGGAAATAGGTCATAGGATATGGGTATTCTTAAGATTCTAGAAACATACTGCCAAATTGCTTTCCAGAAAGATTAGACCGCTTTAACATTCTCAATCAGTAGGATGATTTTCTCCCTACCACATCCTCACCAGCATTGAGTATCGTGATTTTCTTTCATCTTTGCAGATTAGCCATTTAAACTGTGTAGCATTCCAGGAAACCAAAAGTTAAGTTTGTGCAAATACACCTGCATGTGACTAACCTATGGCATGTTTGTAATGTATCTAGCTTTCTTCCCACTACCCAGCACGTTCCCAGACCGCCTTCCTTGCTATCCACTCATCAGTTGCTTTAAGGAATGCAAAAATACTTCAGAAATAAACATTCCCAAAGCAAGCACAAGTGACTTTATTCTCCCTCCATGGTAGGTTGCTTAGATGATGAAAATAATTACAAAACTGGGTGGGTAGACCAAAAGGTTACCAGTGGGCTTCAAAACAGCCTGTCTAACCTATACCTATGAAAGGCAGATTCTGGCCTGTTGTGCTCAACACTGAAAACGAATCTTGGGTCCTCGAGGGCTGGACCTCTGAAACCTTCAATCTAATTGAGTCTCTCAATTTCTAATGGAACGATAATGAAATAAGAGAGACAGCAGAATCTTAGCCTTATAGCCAGTCATGGCAGGACATCTCTTAGGTCCGTATGCTTATTTATGATCTACTAAAATATACCCACTGTACCCTACCCCAAGAAGTAGTCAACTTCATTTGGTTGCAACTCTGGAGAGCTCATTCATTCCCACCATTAACCAGATGTATACCTTAGGCAAATCACTTATCTTTCCTGGGCATCAGTTTCCATATCTGTAAAACAAAGTAATTGGACTAAGGATTTTAGAGATCCTGTCTACCTTTAAAATTATATGGTTTTATAAAACTGTTATAGGAGACATAACTGAAGCCTATAAAACCGTGAAAACTGTTTCTAAGAATATAGACTTGTTCCCTAAATTCCAGGTTATTAATAAGGCTTTGTCTCTTGAAGAAATGGTACAAAATGTTCTAAAATATCATACAGTGGGAAATAATTTGTGAGTCATTTTTTTGAGGAGTTCATTCAGGCTTTAAGTGAGCTTCAAGAGTAGTTGTTATTTATATTTAATTATTCGTTAAGGGAAATCAAGGACATTTATGGGCTATTGCTAATCTTTTTAAAATGACAGCATAGACAATTCTTATGGCATTCACCTCCAAATCTTTGGTGACACTGTCAAAAATAATGAATTATTAGTCTGTCCCACTCTGACATTTTTTAGTCTCATTGCTCCAGTAAACCAGACACTAAGTATATAATTATGTTGTTTTTTAAGGAAAGTCAACATTCTGTTTATCGTAACCTGAATTTGCACAATCCAGTTTCTGAAGTTTCTTGTGTTTTGAGGTTCCCAAGCTTCTCCAAACCAATACTCCTTTTGAGATTTCAAGAGACAGCACCCTGTGAAATGTTCATCAGAAACACACTATGATCTCCTGTTTCCACACAGGGTTGGGGCGTGAGACACATCACATTTGTGGACAATGCCAAGATCTCCTACTCCAATCCTGTGAGGCAACCTCTCTATGAGTTTGAAGATTGCCTAGTGGGTGGTAAGCCCAAGGCTCTGGCTGCAGCAGACCGGCTCCAGAAAATATTCCCCGGTGTGGTATGTTGATGCTTTTGCAGAGGTTTTCTGTTATATCTATAAATGTTTAAGTCTTGGGAAATGAGGCCCTTGTGGCATTGAAGAAAGAGAATCAGACATCTGTCACTTTCTACCAGCCACTCACCATGTGGCTCAGCCTCTGTTTCCTCATCTGAGAGAGGGATAAAAAAACATAACCTGCAATCCCAGTGTGTCTGGAGTTGGTTCCTTCTGGTGGGTTCTTGGTCTTGCTGACTTCAAGAATGAAGTTGCAGACTTTCACGGTGAGTGTTACAGCTCTTAAAGATGGTGTGTCTGGAATTTGTACCTTCAAATGTGTCCTGAGTTTCTTCCTTCCGGTGGGTTTGTGGGGTTCCTTCTGGTGGGTTCTTGGTCTTACTGACTTCAAGAATGAAGCTGCGGACCTTTGCGGTGAGTGTTACAGCTCCTGAAGATGGTATGTCTGGAGTTTGTTCCTTCAGATGTGTCTGGAGTTTCTTCCTTCTGGTGGGTTCTTGGTCTCACTGACTTCAAGAATAAAGCCGCAGACTTTCGCGGCGAGTGTTATAGCTCTTAAAGGTGGTGCAGACCCAAAGGGTGAGCAGCAGCAAGATTTATTGTGAAGAGTGAAAGAACAAAGCTTCCACAGCGTGGAAGGGGACCCGAGCAGGTTGCCACTGCTGGCTGGGGTGGCCAGCTTTTATTCCCTTATTTGTCCCAGCCCATGTCATGCTGATTGTTCCGTTTTACAGAGTGCTGATTGGTCCGTTTCACGGAGTGCTGATTGATGTGTTTACAAACCTTTAGCTAGACACAGAGCACTGACTGGTGTGTTTTTACAGAGTGCTGATTGGTGGGTTTACAATCCTTTAGACACAGAGCGCTGATTGGTGTGTTTTTACAGAGTGCTGATGGGTGTGTTTACAATCCTCTAGCTAGACACAGAGTGCTAATTGGTGCGTTTTACATTCCTTGCTACAGAGTGCTGGTTGGTGCATTTGATATTCCTCTTGTAAGACAGAAAAGTTCTCCAAGTCCCCCATCTGACCCAGGAAGTCCAGCTGGCTTCACCTCTTACTTTCAAATCTCATTTTCCTACAGAAGAATTCCATAACTTCCCAAACTAAATTACAGATCCCTGTCACACCTTCTCATAGCACATTACATTTTAGTAGCATTTATGGTAATTAGTAACTACACATTTATTTTATGATAATTTGTTTGTTTGTTTGTTTGTTTGAGACGGAGTCTCGCTCTGTCGCCCGGGCTGGAGTGCAGTGGCCGGATCTCAGCTCACTGCAAGCTCCGCCTCCCGGGTTTACGCCATTCTCCTGCCTCAGCCTCCCGAGTAGCTGGGACTACAGGCGCCCNNNTGCTGATTGGTGCATTTTACAGAGTGCTGATTGGTGCATTTACAATCCTCTAGCTAGACAGAAAAGTTCTCCAAGTCCCCATTCGACCCAGGAAGTCCAGCTGGTTTCACCTCTCACCAGCACTTTGGGAGGCTAAGGCAGGAGGCTCACTTGAGTCCAGGAGTTTGAGACCAGCCTGGGCAACATAGTGAGACCCCATCTCTGTAAAATACAATTAGCCAGGTGTGGTGGTGGTGTGCACCTGTAGTCCCAGTTACGCTGGTGGCTGAAACAAAAGGATTGCTTAAGCCTGGGAGGTCAAGGCTGCAGTGAGCTGTGATCATGCCATTGCACTCAAGCCTAGGTGACAAAGCGAAACCCTGTCTAAATAATATAATAATAATAATTAATCTTTCTCACATATTCTTGTGAAAATGAAATGAGGAATGTCTGAAGAAATGGTTTGTAAGTTGCAAAGCATTATGAGTTTAAGTTGAGGAATTTAGGAGTGTATATATTTTTATATCCTGCCTGGTTCCAAAGAGATTTGCAGTGGCTCAGATCTAAGATACTATTTTTCCTCTATCACCAAAATACTTGGTAGTTACTTAGTACAGATTTATGAAATTAAATTGAATGCAACTCTTCATGTAGAAGAAAGATTGGGCTGAAAGTTTAGCTTTTGCTCTAGCTGCTTCTGGTTTTGAGTTATATCATTAGAAATACCAGATAACAAGAGAAAAGTCATTCAGCTCCTTTCATTTAAAATCTTGACAGTTTTCTTTTTTTAAGGTCAACCAGCAAACGATATTCTGCCTCTTGAATACTTAATTTATCTGACAGGAGTTAGATTAGGTGTCTCCAAAGCATTTGTTCATACTTAAAGTGCCAGAAGAGGTTGTCAGTCCTAACCAAAAAGAAAAAAAAAGCCCATTTTCTCAAAGTTTCTCTCTTTAGTCACTTTGTATTAGATTCATCCATTTTAAAAATCTTTGCTTTAGAAGCATTGTTAATGTTTTCATCCATTTCACTAGAGTCCCTGAGGAACATCATTTATTGGGTTTAACAGTATTGATTCACCACCCGCTATGTAGCCAGCTATGTGCTAGATGCTGAAAAAAATAAGTTGCAACCCTGTCATTGAGGAGCCATATTAGTTAGATTTCTGCTGGGACAATATTGCATATCACGCAATCCCAAAATCTCAGTGGCTTACAATTGCAAACATTTATTTCCTGTTCATGGATGTGCAGGTTGGCTGTGGTTCAGCTGTGTCACTAGGCTGAACTTACTCAATAAGCCACATAACTTGGAGTCAGGTTCCAGTCCATTGTATTTGTTATTTTCAAAATCTAGGCTAAAGGAGGAATAGTCATTTGTGTCCTACTCTTCCTACAGTAGAAGGTTTAAGCTTAAAAGGGTTGGTAATTATTATGCCTTAAAGTCTTAGCTCAACAATGGTACAGTGTGATGTATTCCATTTCTGTTACCAAAGCAAGTCACAGGATCAAGCCCAAAGTCATTGACATTAGTCAATGTACTCCTCCTAGTAGGAGGTCTTGCAAAGGTCACGTTGCAAAGAGTGAGGATATATAATTACTAGAGGGAGGAGGTGCCTAGTTGGGAAGAATAATCCAGTCTAGGCTGTGCAAGTGGCTGAAGCTTGTAAACCCAGCGCTTTGGGAGGCTGAAGTGGGAGGAGATCGCTTAAGGCCAGAAGTTCGAGACCAGCCTGGGCAACCTAGTGAGACCCTAGCACACACACACACACACACACACAAAGGAATAATCCAATCTATTATTGGAGAGTATTATGAACTCCCTTTAGGACCCAGACAGACCTGGCTTTGAACCTGAGCTCTGTCACTTATTAGATGCCTCAAATTTTTGTTTACCCAAATCCTAGTAATTGTCAGTGACACAATACAGTTCCCCCTTCCCACTGTTTATTTGTTTAGTTGTTCTATTACTTACTTGCATGTCAAGTAGCGTATTTAAGACCTACTATGTTCCAGGGACAGGGGAACTAGACAGACATGTGGAGCTTAAAGTCTAGTGGGGGATGGTGATTAACAAATACTTTCACAAATACTTATCATTGTAATACATGCGGGAAGCAGGAGCTCAGTTGCCATGAGAATGTATAACAGATAGACCTGACCTAGACGAGGGGTGGACTGGGAAGACTTTTGAGGAAACAAACCCCTGAAGGATGAGTGGGAGTTAGCTAGGTTGAGGGTAGTGGAGCTGTCTGTGCAAATGCCTGAGGTAGGATGAGCATGGTACTTTTGTGGAATTGGAAGAAAACCAGGGTGGCTGCAACATAGAAGTCAAAGAAGATGAGGAGGAAGAGAAGGCTGAGGTGGGAGCAAGGATCGCCATGCTGGGCCTGAGAGAGCAAGTCCAACTGTTCTTGGAAACAGCCCTCCGGCATCAAGCCTCTTCCTTCACACTTACATTGTGTTACTCTGTTTTCCTTGTTGGACTAGTAAGTCCCCCAGGCCAGGGTCCATGTCTTCTATACTTTTATTCTTCATGCCTTATAAATAATAGTAGATAATATATACAACCCATCGAAGTACTAGTATAATTCATCACATTCATGAAAAATACTTGTGAAACTATTTAACTTATTGGGTAGCCAGCCTTAAGGGGCTTTCCTTATATGCTTGATTTAGTACAGTTTCTTCATTCAACGGATACTTATTCATCACCTTCCTTCTACCAGGCTATGGAGAAAAGACTCAACCTAAGTGAACAAGACATGGTTCTGCCCTTATAGAACTTATATTTTATTGAATTATAATTGAAATACTAAATAAAAGGATAAGTAGACATTGCTCAGGAAATATAGAAGAGCAGGACCTGGACAGGTGTAGGGGGGCGGGGGCAGGGAAAGCCTTCTTAAGGAAGTGACATTTGGTCTGAGCTCTGAAGGAATTGATCAGAAGGGGTCTTGGGGAGGGAGGCAAGGACCAGAGAGTGGTGGGAAAGGCCAGGGACCAGGAGGAGCATTCCAGGGAAGAAAAGTGGACTTTTGAAGGTAAGAACTGTGTTAAATGCAGACTTCCTAGATATCTGGTTACCTGGAAAAGTTAGAAAGATTGGTTTTATTAATGCAAGATTATCTAATTTGGGCTATCCCTTACTTGTTATTGCAAGATTCTAATCTCAATGCTTGAAGTCGAGTGACATTTGACTTGGAAAAGAAAAAAATAATGGGTGATAGACCCTTTTAAAATGTTTAAATTTTGGGCTGGGCACAGTGACTGATGCCTGTAATCCCAGCACTTTGGGAGGCTGAGGTGAGCAGATCATGAGGTTAAGAGATCAAGATCATCCTGGCCAACACAACAGAGTTTAGTGAAACCCTGTCTCTACTAAAATACAAAATGAGCTGGGTGTGGTGGCACGCACCTGTAGTCCCAGCTACTCAGGAGGCTGAGGCAGGAGAATCATTTGAACCGGGAGGTGGAGGTTACAGTGAGCCGAGATCGCACCACTGCATTCCAGCCTGGTGACAGAGCGAGAGTCTGTCTCAAAAAAAAAAGAAAGAAAGAAAGAAAAGTTTAAATTTTGAAATAGTAAATTCATAGGAAGTGATTTGATTTGGATGTCCTCTGCAAATCTCATGTTGAATTGTGATCTTCACTGTTGGAGGTGGGGCTGGTGGGAGGTGTTTGGGTCATGGAGGTGGATCCCTCATGTATGGTTTGGTGCCCGCCCCACATTAATGAGTGAGTTCTCGATGTCTTAGTTCATGTGAGCAAGAGCTAGTTGTTTGAAAGAGCCTGGCATCTCTCCTGCTCCCTCCCTTGCCATGTGATGCACCTGCTCCCCTTTGCCTTTCACTATGAGTGGAAGCTTCCCTCATCAGAAGCAGATGCCAGCACTATACTTCTTGTACAACCTGGAGAACCACAAGCCAAATAAACCTCTTTTCATTTAATTGCCTCAAGTATTCCTTTATAGCAGTGTGAAATGGACTAACACAGGAAATGCAAAGAAGTGTACCAGGAGGTCATGAGCACCCTTCACCCTGCTTCTCCTGGCTGACAGAACTCAGGGACAGGGTGGTTTCACTGAATAGCTGGCCCGAAAACCTTAAACACTCCCTCAGAACTAGAGAGTTTGACTTTCGTTTTTTGCTCTAAAATATATTTATCCCAAACTAACTGTACTCTGGCCCCAGATCTTCCAGTATCTCAAATGTCCAGCTCATAAGAAACACTTGCATTTTATCTGTATGGTATTCTTTGACTAATTCCTTCTCTTCTACTCCAGGATATAGGTGTCACATTGGCCCTTTCCATGTGCCTTTAAAATGCTGTGATAAAATTATATGAAAAGAACTGCTCTGCTACAAATACCTGATCTTGGGGAAGAGTAACTTGAATAAGAAAACAACTGATCTTCTATAAATCAAATAGCTATTTGAGGCAATAAGATGTTGGATTATGAGACCAGGCACAGTTGCTCATGCCTGTAATCCTAGTGCTTTGGGAGGCTGAGGCAGGTGGATCATGAAGTCAAGAGATTGAGACCCATCCTGGCCAACAGAGTGAAACCCCGTCTCTACTAAAAATACAAAAATTAGCGGGGCATGGTGGCACACACCTGTAGTCTCAGCTACTCGGGAGGCTGAGGCAGGAGAATCGCTTGAATCCGGGAGTCAGAGGTTGCAGTGAGCTGAGACCACGCCACTGCACTCCAGCCTGGTGACAGAGCAAGACTCCGTCTCACAGGAAAAAA
>NW_016819103.1:558506-566115 GCF_001698545.2 Rhinopithecus bieti
GTCGAGTGACATTTGACTTGGAAAAGAAAAAAATAATGGGTGATAGACCCTTTTAAAATGTTTAAATTTTGGGCTGGGCACAGTGACTGATGCCTGTAATCCCAGCACTTTGGGAGGCTGAGGTGAGCAGATCATGAGGTTAAGAGATCAAGATCATCCTGGCCAACACAACAGAGTTTAGTGAAACCCTGTCTCTACTAAAAATACAAAAATGAGCTGGGTGTGGTGGCACGCACCTGTAGTCCCAGCTACTCAGGAGGCTGAGGCAGGAGAATCATTTGAACCGGGAGGTGGAGGTTACAGTGAGCCGAGATCGCACCACTGCATTCCAGCCTGGTGACAGAGCGAGAGTCTGTCTCAAAAAAAAAAGAAAGAAAGAAAGAAAAAGTTTAAATTTTGAAATAGTAAATTCATAGGAAGTGATTTGATTTGGATGTCCTCTGCAAATCTCATGTTGAATTGTGATCTTCACTGTTGGAGGTGGGGCTGGTGGGAGGTGTTTGGGTCATGGAGGTGGATCCCTCATGTATGGTTTGGTGCCCGCCCCACATTAATGAGTGAGTTCTCGATGTCTTAGTTCATGTGAGCAAGAGCTAGTTGTTTGAAAGAGCCTGGCATCTCTCCTGCTCCCTCCCTTGCCATGTGATGCACCTGCTCCCCCTTTGCCTTTCACTATGAGTGGAAGCTTCCCTCATCAGAAGCAGATGCCAGCACTATACTTCTTGTACAACCTGGAGAACCACAAGCCAAATAAACCTCTTTTCATTTAATTGCCTCAAGTATTCCTTTATAGCAGTGTGAAATGGACTAACACAGGAAATGCAAAGAAGTGTACCAGGAGGTCATGAGCACCCTTCACCCTGCTTCTCCTGGCTGACAGAACTCAGGGACAGGGTGGTTTCACTGAATAGCTGGCCCGAAAAACCTTAAACACTCCCTCAGAACTAGAGAGTTTGACTTTCGTTTTTTGCTCTAAAATATATTTATCCCAAACTAACTGTACTCTGGCCCCAGATCTTCCAGTATCTCAAATGTCCAGCTCATAAGAAACACTTGCATTTTATCTGTATGGTATTCTTTGACTAATTCCTTCTCTTCTACTCCAGGATATAGGTGTCACATTGGCCCTTTCCATGTGCCTTTAAAAATGCTGTGATAAAATTATATGAAAAGAACTGCTCTGCTACAAATACCTGATCTTGGGGAAGAGTAACTTGAATAAGAAAACAACTGATCTTCTATAAATCAAATAGCTATTTGAGGCAATAAGATGTTGGATTATGAGACCAGGCACAGTTGCTCATGCCTGTAATCCTAGTGCTTTGGGAGGCTGAGGCAGGTGGATCATGAAGTCAAGAGATTGAGACCCATCCTGGCCAACAGAGTGAAACCCCGTCTCTACTAAAATACAAAATTAGCGGGGCATGGTGGCACACACCTGTAGTCTCAGCTACTCGGGAGGCTGAGGCAGGAGAATCGCTTGAATCCGGGAGTCAGAGGTTGCAGTGAGCTGAGACCACGCCACTGCACTCCAGCCTGGTGACAGAGCAAGACTCCGTCTCACAGGAAAAAAAAAAAAAAAAAAGGTGTTGGATTATGGAGCCACACTTGAGGTTTTAAAACCTGAATTTGGACATCTGCTTCAACCCTGATGAGTAGTGGATACTGGACTAGCTCTGCCACCATAAACAATTACACACTGGGACAAAATATGTAAAATGATTCTTTTCAGACAGTGAACAGTAGGTAGTAAAAGACTGTGGTCCCAGACAGAGGGAAGGAAAGATTTGTCCCAGCTTATTACATGAAGGCACTTTCTGGCCCATGCTATAGCCTGTGGGAGCCCAGGGAGATACTCTTGGTCTCAGTGAGCTGAAGGAACAAGCAGAGTTCAGAGCAGCTGAGGTGGCTGGATTTTGCAGGACATAGTAACAGAAATGAGGGAGCTGTGCGCAGGAGTGCCTGGTAGCACCTTGAGTCTTTGACTGAATAGTGAGCTGTATGTACTCACAGCACAACAGTCAGACCAGGCAAAAACACACTACCAGAGAGCTATGAGCAGAATGGAGATTCCAGAGCTCACACAAGCTGGGAGACACTGGAGTCCTGTATACAGAGTGGAGAGACCTCACTGAATACTCTGAGCCTTTAAGTGACACCCAGAATGGCCCCTATAAAGTTTCTAGGGGAAAGCATCTTAGTGGTCTTGTAATAAAGATTTCTTAGGACCTAGTAAATACCATAAACTCAAAATGGTAACTTGGTTGACTTTATACAAATTTAAAACTTCTGCTTCTCAAAAGATGCCTTTCAAAGAAGGAAAAAACTGGCCAAACTGAGAAGACATATGTAGTCCTGTTTTATCCAGAATATGCAAGATAACTCCTACCACTCAATAACAAGACACACAAACCAACTTTTTTTTTAAGGGGAAAAAAGCTTGAACAGGTACTTAATTCATGATGAAGATCTATAAATGGCCATTGAACATGTGAAAATGCTGAATGTCAATAGTCATCAGGGAAATACAAATTAAAACCAGAAAGATATATCACTTATACACCTACTAAAATGGCTGAGATTAAGAAGACTGACAATGCTAAATGTTGTCAGGGTGTGGAGCAAGAAAAACACTTATACATTGGTAAAATAACTACTTTGGAAATCTGGCTGTTTCTCATGAAATTTAACATATGCCCACCTTGTGACCCAGAAATTGTACTTTTAGATCTTTACCTAAGAGAAATGAGAACATATATACATGAAAATACTTATACAAAATTGTCCACGGCAACTTTGTTCAAAACAGCCCAAATCTAGAAATAACCCAAATCACCATCAACAGGAGAATTGATAAATAAATAATAGTATAATTACACCACAAAAGGAATGTATTATTGATACTTAACAATATGAATGAACCTCAAAAGCATTATGCTGAGCAAAAGAAGCCAAACACAAACAATTGTATACCCTAGCATATCATTTATGTGATATGTTCTAGAATAGTCTAATCTATGGCTTATGAAGTCAGATCAGTTGTCATCTGGGGACAAGTGGGGACCGACTAAGGGGGAATACAAGAGCATGTTCTGGCATCACGGAAATGTTCTATATCTTGATAGTTGTATGCAGTGGTTAATCTCTCATTTGTCAGAATACATTGAACTGTGCATGTAAGATCTGTGTATTTAACTTTATGTAAATTATACCTCAACCTGGCTGCACCTTTGAATCATCAGGGGAGTTTTAGAAAATATTGGTGCCTGGGCTCATTCCTAGAGATTTCCATTTAAATGGTCTGGGAAAAAGCTTGGCCATTAAACTCTCTAGGTGGTTCTGATATACAGCCAAGAAGAAAACCACTGTGTTGAAAGTTGCTGAATTCCAGCCTCTGGGATGTGGACATAACTGATGGGCTCTTACGTTAGCTTACTGGCTGAAATTTTAGCAAGTAGAGATTTATTTAGGTTAGCAAAGTTACTTTATTATTCAAAAGTTCAGAATTGGTATTGCATGATTATGCTTCCATCTTGGTGTCATGAAAATACATACATAATAGTTCTTTGGATCAAGCTACCACCATTTAACATGCTTTGTCAACTGTAGTATGTCAGTAAGGTATTGCAGGTATTGCGATTATTACTGTAGTCATTGCTTTTATTATTGCTTATTACAGCATTTGGTACATGGTAGGTGCACAATGCTTAATGAATTAATTAATGAGATCCTGATAGCTGTGCTAGTCTCATTGTTAAAATAGACATGTTTGTGCACCTTTCTTCTTTCTGAAATCCTTTTTGCCTCACGTCCTTTCCTGCTTTGCTTGCCACTCTATTTTTCATTCCTTTTGAAATTGTTGTTCTTCCTTTTGAATTCCAGAGATTAGATTTAAAGTCGAAGATAATGAAAAAATATCCACAATCTACAAATTTGGTATTTCTTTTTAAAAATATCTGCTTGCCCTGTCCCTTGAGCTATTTTTCCAGTAAGTGAGGGGTTTTGGCAAATGAGTGAAAAAGGCGATGTTTTCAAACACTTCCCTATGGCCAGTGGTGTACCAGGGTTAAGGGTACAGTTTATGATTCTAGAACACATTCATCTTTTATGGAAAGTCAGTGTTCCTGGCTTCATTAGCACCCATATATGACTCACTGTTAATATGCCAAAATATTATGCGGTCATCAAGGGGTAGATGGTAAATTATAGAGCTGTTCTAAAGCGTGTGTAAAAAATCCCAATTCAGGGAACTCAGGTTGCTGGACAGCTTCTACTTTTGGACAGAGAGTGAAGCCTTACTCTGTCCCACACTCTGACATGACATCACCCACTGTAACTCCTTCTGCCCCATAAAAATATCTACATACTCATAAGTAGATCTTTTGGCTCTAAGTTAGCAAGTAATTTTTTGTATTTGAGATTTTTTAAAATGAATATACCCCTGAAAGGATTAAGGCAAGATCATCAGTCATTCTAACCTAATGTGAATGTATTAGATAAAATTATATTTGCTAGAACACTCCATATGGAGATGTTTAACACTGAGGAAACAGAAGGGAGGGCAATTTGGAAGCAAATAGGAAGATATAGCCCAGTTGGAAAGAGGTACTTAGTCAGAGTACAGTGGCTTATGCCTGTCATTCCAGCACTTTAGAGGCCGAATCAGGAGGATTCCTTGAGCCAAGGTGTTCGAGAGCAGCCTGGGCAACATAGTGAAACCTATCTCTACTAAAAATTAAAAAATCATCCGGGTGTGGTGATGTGTGCCTGTAGTCCCAGCTACTTGGGAAGCTGAGGTAGGAGGATCCCTTGAGCCCAAGAGGTCATGGTTTCAGTGAACTATGATTGTGCCAGTGCCCTCTAGCCTTGGCAACAGAGCAAGACCTTGTCTGGAAAACAAAAACAAAAAACAAAAAGCCCCAAAACACAGAAAAGAAAAGAAAAGAAAAAAAACAGAGGTACTTGGGTAGGCAGAAGGTGCTGTGATACAAAGTTTCTTGGCCTTGGATGACTGGAAAGAGCCAAAGATACACAGTTTTCTCCAGTGTCCTTACCTCAGGTAGGATGAGCCCCCTCCACTTTGGAACTGAGATCCGTATGTCTTTGCTTGCTGCCCTGCCCTGCCTCAGGGCCCTGGGGTGATAGGTCAAGGTGTTCTAGGATGCAGAGGTGAAGAAGAGAGAGGGCATGGGAGGGGTGCAGCATAATAGTGCATAGGGAGAGCTCATGTAAGTGACCATAAGTAAGCGCAGGCAGCTGTGGGAAGTGTGGGCTGTGAGATATTGCCTATACCATTGCTCCAGACATAACTACATCCTGGTGTTTCCCTAGAATGCCAGAGGATTCAACATGAGCATACCCATGCCTGGGCATCCAGTGAACTTCTCCAGTGTCACTCTGGAGCAAGCCCGCAGAGATGTGGAGCAACTGGAGCAGCTCATCGAAAGCCATGATGTCATTTTCCTGTTGATGGACACCAGGGAGAGCAGGTGGCTTCCTGCTGTCATTGCTGCAAGCAAGAGAAAGGTAGGCACTGTCTCTAATTATGATTTATGATTTAATGCACCACCACTCCAGACGGAGGAGTGTCCCTAACCTTCCCTTCCCCAGAGCAGAGATGTGGTTTGTGTGACCTGGTAGCATAGTGCCAAAGGGCTTCTGCTTCAGACTGTGTCTTCACCTCACACACCATCACCCAACGTAATAGGTATCATTTACTGCTTAATTTTCATAATAGTCTTTTGAGATACTCTACACTGAAAGGTATACTGTACTTACACTGAAACGTAAGCTCCAAGAGGACAGAGACTTGGTCTTATTCACCACTGCTTGGTCAATGACAACTTCGAGGGCCAACAGTGTTGAATAGTGAACTAAATCATGGTGCATACCTATGATGGAATAGTATGCAGCCATTCACAGTATGTTTTCTTTTCTTTTTTTTTTTTTTTGAGACGGAGTCTCGCTCTGTCACCCAGGCTGGAGTGCAGTGGCCGGATCTCAGCTCACTGCAAGCTCCGGCTCCCGGGTTTACGCCATTCTCCTGCCTCAGCCTCCCGAGTAGCTGGGACTACAGGTGCCCGCCACCACGCCCGGCTAGTTTTTTGTATTTTTAGTAGAGACAGGGTTTCACTGTGTTAGCCAGGATGGTCTCGATCTCCTGACCTCGTGATCCGCCCGTCTTGGCCTCCCAAAGTGCTGGGATTACAGGCGTGAGCCACCGCGCCCGGCCACAGTATGTTTTCAAAGGAGTTTTAATAAGATGGAAAATGCCGCATTATATTAAATAAGGAAGATACAATATTGTATATATTTTATAGCAATTATGTTAAATATATATGTCTTCCTATGTATCTACTTATCTGTCTATTGAGAGAGGAGAGAGAAAGAGGGCAAGAAGAAGGGAGAAAGACGGAGAGAATGGGAGGGAAAGAGAGAAAATAATAGGAAAAAATACCCCAAACTGTTAATAATTTTTTGAGCTGTGGGTTAAGTGATTTTTTCTTTTGTAGTGTGTTTATCCTTTATTTTTCAAACTTTCTATATTATCAGAAATTTGGGATAATAAGTTAAATTAGAACTATGAAAAGTTGTTATAGTATAATGAAAAAAATGTTTTTTTAAAAATTCATGTGTTGGGCTGGACATGGTGGCTCACATCTGTAATCCTAGCACTTTGGGAGGATTGCTTGACACAGGAGTTTGAGACTAGCCTGGGCAACTTGGTGAGACTCTATCTCTAGAAAAAAAACAAAAAATTAGCTAGGTGTGGTGATGCACACTGGTGCTCCCAGCTACTCGGGAGGGTGAGGCAGGAAGATCATTTGAGCCTGGGAGGTTGAGGCTGCAGTGAACCAACATCACGCCATTGCATTCCAGCCTGGGCAATGGAGCAAGATCCCGTCTCAAAAACAAAAAACAAAACAAAACAAAATACTAACTATGCAGAGCCAGGCAGGCATGGTGGCATGTGCTTATAATTCCAGCTACTGGGATACCAAAAAAAATCTACATGAAGGGTGAATTATATGGTATGTGAATTATATCTCAATAAAGCTGTTATAAAAACAAACCTATGTGGACATGACAGTATAGTATAATGGTAGAAAGAATGTGTTTGAGAACACATTCTCAAAATGTGTTTTCTTGGTTTTATATACCTACTTCTTGCCAGATAAGTGACCTTGGGCAAGTTATAGAACTAACTTCTCTGACTTTCAGTATCCTCATCTATAAATAAGAAATGTTTGTTATGAGTTTTTTTTTGTTTGCTTTTTTCTTTGTTGGAGATAGAATCTTGCTCTGTCGCCCAGGCTAGAGTGCAGTGGTGGAATCTTGGCTCACTGCAACCTCCACCTCCCAGGTTCAAGCGTTTCTCGTGCCTCTGCCTCCTGAGTAGCTGGGACTACTGGTGCATGCCACCATGCTCGGCTAATTTTTTTGTATTTTTAGTAGAGACAGGGTTTCATCATGTTGCCGGGCTGGTCTTGAACTCCTGACCTCAGACAGTCGGCCTCCCAAAGTGCTGGGATTACAGGTTATGAGCCACTGTGCCTGGTCTGTTTTGAGTTTCAAATGAAATTAAATAAGATAATTTATGATAATTGTG
>NW_016819103.1:566679-572977 GCF_001698545.2 Rhinopithecus bieti
TTTTTTGAGACAGTCTCGCTCTGTCACCCAGGCTCGAGTGCAGTGGCACGATCTCAGCTCACTGCAACCTCTGCCTCCTGGGTTCAAGTGATTCTCCTGCCTCAGCCTCCTGAGTAGCTGAGATTACAGGCATGTGCCACTATGCCCGGCTAATTTTTGTATTTTTAGTAGAGATGGAGTTTCACCATGTTGGTCCGGCTGGTCTCAAACTCCTGACCTTGTGATCCCCCTGCCTTGGTCTCCCAAAGTGCTGGCATTACAGGCGTGAGCCACCATGCCTGGCCAATAATGAATAATTTTTTAGTATATGTCCCATGCAATATTCAAGACCGACTTATACTAAAAATTTATTTATCTGAAATTCAAATTTAACTGAGTGTCTTGTATTCTCCTTGGCAATGCTAATAGGGGAGGAAAAAATACTTGCCCTGTCAACTCACAGTGCAAAGTGGGTCAAGTGCGACAGTGCTTTGAACAGCAAGACTACACTGTACAAATTAAGATTCTATGGCTTTCAGAACTTCACACAAGTCTGTCTGTGTGTAGGGCTGTTCCTTTATCAGAACAGATAAAAAATTTCCAGTGAGGCAATGCAGAGATGTTTTCTGTAACCTCCCCTCTATTTTTCCTTTGTTTTAAAATTTTTCACTTAATAACTCATATCTCCTTTGGATGACTGGCTTTTATGTCCTCCCAATATAAAGAAAAGAAGATGACCATTCTCTTATATGAAGAAGGATGGCTTGATGATCTCTGTCATGGTGTTATAATATACAGCTGGTCTTGTTATTTACTATTGTCAACAAATACGATTAGTGGTCCCTTGCAGTAAAGTCCCATTTGCTCATAAGGTAAAATTTTCATAGAGTCAAAAATATTCCTAACAACCTCTTTAATTTGCCCAGAGTGGGATGGTTAGACTCTCTTTGGTTGAACCAGCAACATGTTCAGAGCCATGTTGTAGGAAAAAAAAAAATACTTGTAGTAAACCCTAGAATCACCCAGAGAGGTGATGCCCATGTTGTGAGAGGAACATAGGAACTGAGGGCTGCAATAATAGTAAATTGTTGCTCCCATCTCACGGTCACTTTGAGGTGTTAGTTAAAATGGCAGGGCAGAATCATTTGCACTGTTCTAATCATTGTTCCTTTCTGTGTCTCTGTCACTTAACTACCAAGCACAGAACTGAATTGAGTCACGTAAAGGAACACATGATGCAGTGCCTTTATATGAGGCAGCTAAGCCCTCATTTTGGTTGATATCCCCAATCTGTTTAAGCTGCTGATCCTTTTAGCATATTACCTCATTTAGTTACCTAAATTGTGTATTTTGTTTATCTTGATAATCTCAAGAAATGATGTACTTGAAGCTGGATGTTCTTTGCTAACAATGAGCATCTGGTTATAATTTAAAGCTTTGTCACAGAGGATTTCATACTTGAGACAGCTAGAGTTGAATGGAATAGAACGTTCAGCACACACCAATGATTGTTTCTTTGCAGTCAACCAGAGACCGGACCTTGGACCAGCAGTGTACTGTGAGTCGTCCAGGATTGGCCATGATTGCAGGAGCCCTGGCCGTGGAATTGATGGTATCTGTTTTGCAGCATCCAGAAGGGTGAGTTTGCTAGTGGGAGATGAGCATTTAAACAAAGCTTTTGTAGGCAGTCATTCATCAGTGTCTCCCGTGGCCTTTTCTCAGTCTGACTTTTCAGAGAATTTCACTACTTTACCCTCAAAAACACAAGACTAGAAAAAGCAGGTCTGGTTCTTTGGGCTGAGATAACTTGGCACGTTTCCTTTGTGGCCACATTTCTGCATCCTTTTGGACAAATTATGGTTTATTTTATTTTTCCAACGCTTATATAGGGCTTACTTTGTGCTAGGCACTGGTCTAAGCACTTCAGAAATATTGCCTCCTTCAATCTTTTTTTTTTTTTTTTAATGAGAAGGAATTTCGCTCTTGTTGCCCAGGCTGGAGTGCAATGGCACGATTTTGGCTCACTGCAACCTCTGCCTTCTGGGTTCAAGTGATTCTCCTGCCTCAGCCTCCCAAGTAACTGGGATTACAGGCATACGCCACCATGCCCGGCTAATTTTTGTATTTTTAGTAGAGACGGGGTTTTGCCGTGTTGGTCAAGCTGGTCTTGAACCTCTGACCTCAGTGATCAGAGGTGATCCACCCGCCTTGGCCTCCCAAAGTGCTGGGATTACAGGCGTGAGCCATTGCACCCGGCCTCCTTTAATCTTCATAGCAAACCTGTTAGGAAAGAACTATTATTATTAGTCCCGGTTTTGATGGGAAAATCAAGGCATAGTGAGGATAAGTAAGTGGCCAAATTAACATAGTAAATGGAAAAGCCAGGGTTTAGTTCAATCAGTGTGGCTCCAAACTATGTTTAATCACTTTGTTATGTTGTTTGCAATACAGGCAGCAGAAAATCGAATTTTGAAAGATTTATTTTCCAGTTCTCAGAAAGTCAATATGCAAATTAACATGAATATTCTATTTATTGTGTGACTCAAAGCTTTCCTCAGCAGTTAAAAATTGTGGTTGTATATGTAACTAGTATGGGTACTCTGAGATAAATGAAAAGCAGAACTTTTTTGTCTTCCTCTTTGTCATCCACCTTAGCTATCTGTCATTTCAGTTTATTGCCATCCTCTGACAGGAAGTATTTGGGACAAAATCTTTGAGAGTGACTTTATGCTTCCTTGACGCTGACCATCCGTCTGCCACATTTACCCTGGTCATAGTTTAAACACCAGGTCCTGTGTCACATCTCTTTGGTGACAGAAGTATCACTCCATCGTTCAGAGAGTAGTGCATTAGTTTTGCCCAATTCATTCTTTACTTTTATTTCCTACATTTCATTACCATTTATATCAGCTCAAGAAGTTAAGGCTAGAAAATTTTCCTCTTCAAATTTTCAGTGCAGAAATGTTCTGTGATGTTTGATAAGACTATTTCATAGTAAGTGAGTTAATGTTTATTGGCCTCTGATATGCCAAACATTGCACTGGCGATTGGTATAGTAGATTCCTCGTTTATTAATCAGAGCTCCAGAGCTCCCTCATTCCTACTTTCTAGATGATGGATTTGAAGCACAGAGAAGTTAGGCAACTTGCCTATGGTCACAAGCTCAGGTCTTTCTTACTCCAAACCATGCATTTTTAAATTACTCTTCTTGCCTTTTGTCCCAGGGAAATTATTTTTTTGCTAACTTACACTGCCCAGCAAGGGGCATTTTAGTTATCCTTATGAATCTTATGTAGACTTCTGCTTAGATCATCCTCCCATGTGTTAAACTTGGATTAAATGAGCAGCTCTGATTGTTTCCTGTCCTCAGGGGCTATGCCATTGCCAGCAGCAGTGACGATCGGATGAATGAGCCTCCAACCTCTCTTGGGCTCGTGCCTCACCAGGTTAGTGATTTGGAAGTGAAATCACAATTCTTTTGGTGCAGGGGGAAGGCATGTGGGGTCTCTTTGCCATTCCATCTGCCCAGCCCACTTCATATCCACCCATTTACCCTGCAGCTGGGATTTCAGTGGGAGAACTTTCTGACCACCTGGAAGGTATTCCATTCTGCAGGATAGTGATGGGAAGAAATCACAAACGAGAAGCATTGCCTAGAGTCTTTGATGCGTTTTGTAAACTGACTAGAGGCCTCATAATGCAATAGGAACAGAAAAAAACATGCTTTGGAATCAGCCATACAATGGTTTAAATCCCAGCCCTGCCGTTATTAAGATGGCCTTCCTTGGCCAAGTCACTAAACTTCTCTGAGGCTTAGTTTTCTTATCTATAACGTGGAGAAAGTAATACTGACCTCACCTGGTAGTTGTATGGATTATGAATGGTTGCTAGAAAGGGCTCAGCAACAGTGTATATCATAGGCTCTCAACAAACAATACCTGCTGTTTCTTTGCTGCTGTTCGATATTATTATTGACTCTGAACCCAAGTAGAAAACCTTCATAGGCAGGCATGGGAAAACCACTAGAAGCATGCAGGGTCGCCAGAAAGCGGGGTGTCTTTTCATAAAAAGAATTCAAAGCATCATGAGGAAGTTCTATCCCTTAGGGAGTAAAAAGAAAAAGGCAGTGGGATTGAAGAGGTTTTCCAGTCTTACATTTTGGAAATCATTTTTTTAGATTCCATGTATGTATTCTCTCCTGTAATGTGACAGCTGCCCCCATGAGTGAAATGGTGATGGTGCCTGCCAGTCCTACCTGGAGATTTGCAAGGACAGACTCAGATGAGTGCAGAGAGCAGAGTGACTCAGCTCATGCTTGTCTCTCTCTTCCTCCTCGCCACCCACCTTCTGCCAGCTAGGATGGCACTGTTATATTCAGTTTAGAATAAGAATCAGAAGAGGGGAAATGACTTCTTCATGGTCACAGAGACTTAGTGGATGAGCCACAATCCATACCTAAACTTGGCAGTCTGACAAATGTTCTTTCAAAGGTCTTGTGAATCGAAAGATCCGTGGCCTGCATATTGGGAGATTTTGCTTCCTGTTGGGACCCCAGCCCACTTGCACAAAGCTACCCATAATAGAACTTGTGGGCTGGGCGCGGTGGCTCACACCTGTAATCCCAGCACTTTGGGAGCTGAGGCGGATGGATCACGAGGAGAGGAGTTTTGAGACTCATCCTGGCCAACATAGTGAAACCCCGTCTCTACTAAAAATACAAAAATTAGCTGGGCGTGGTTGTGTGCACCTGTAATCCCAGCTACTCAGGAGGCTAAGGCAGGAGAATCGCTTGAACCTGGGAGGCGGAGGTTGCAGTGAGCCAAGATCACGCCATTGCACTCTGGCTTGGGCGACAGAGTCAGACTCCATCTAAAAAAAAAAAAAAGGAACTTGTAGAGTTCACTTAGCCTCCCAGAGCCTCAGTTTCCACATCAAGAAAAGCAGGTGCTTTACTTTGTGTCCAGGATTACATGTGACACGGCCTTGAAAACCACAAAACACTCTGAAAATGTGTCCCCCATCCACCGTCCCCCACACACGGTGGCATTTTTTTTTTTTTTTGGACATGTGTTAGTCTTCTCTACAGAGACATTTCACATAGGACCCAAAAGACAC
Organism: Rhinopithecus bieti; assembly: GCF_001698545.2. Classification (NCBI taxonomy): domain Eukaryota; kingdom Metazoa; phylum Chordata; class Mammalia; order Primates; family Cercopithecidae; genus Rhinopithecus; species Rhinopithecus bieti. The sequence goes on from NW_016819103.1 coordinate 571,774, forward strand.
AGTAATAACCATCTATCATAAGGAAGCTGACCTCCAGAGCCGACCTCTGCCATTTATGCTCTCACATCTCATTTGAATCTTTCCCAAGTTTCCCCCTTCTTCTGACCTTGAGATGTGCCCTCATCTCCTTTACAGACTTTATACTGAGAAGGGCCTTAATTAAATTTTCAGTCATGCCCCTGTACTGGTTTCCTTCTTTAACTCCTTTATGTTAAATTACTGCAGTTGTAGTTTTCTCAGTGCTGAGGCCAGAGGGCAAAACAGTCTCTTTATAGAAGGGGCCCAGTGTCAAAATGCATGTGCCCATGTTTTTAAAGTGCTATGGCAACTAATCCCTCTCAGTGTTATTTATCCCCATTGAGCCTCACAATTGTTTGTCATTCACCAACTCTTCTAGTTCTTTCTCCTCGTTTTCAAATGTCTGAAGGATTATTTTGGTTGTTGGCCATCTCTTCATTTGCCCTTTTCAAAGACTGAAGAATAACGCAGCCATATATGGGAAAAGCCCTGTGTGTGTGTGTGTGTGTGTGTGTGTGTGTGTGTGTGTGTGTGTGAGTGATTACTTGCTTACATTATTTCAAGTTTCAAGCCTTTATTTTTAGCTACTTTCTAAAAAAGAAAGTGGAGAAAGAACTTTAAAAATTAATCAGGGTTGTGTGGTCCCCATTTATAGGCTTTAAACAACTTTTTTTTTTCCTAAGTGGAGTGAGTCCATTTATGCAACCGTGTTTTGATTAGGGGAACATCGTTTCCACAAAAACACTGGGCTGTGTTGCAATGCCCTGTTGCAAACTCAGCATTTCCCTCCTTCTCTTCCTGGCTCTTAGAGACAAATGATTTCCTGTTGGAGAGGAACTTGGTAAACTCCTTTGTGTACTTTGTATGCAAAGAATGACCAGTGAAGTTTACTGGGCTCATTTTTCTCAGTTCCCCAGAGGAGAAGTTTTATTAATTGGCCCCTGTGGAAGAGATATAGTAGAAAAGTGATAGTCCTTGGACTGAGAATCACAAGGCCCCCCACCAGCAACTCATTGTGTAATTTGGAGAAAGTTCCTTAACTTTTCCTGTGCTCTCTGGGTCTCTGCTCTCCTCTGTGTCAGATCTAGGAGGCCTGAGGATTACTTAGTTGTTCTGTCTCTGGATCCACAGGCAGAATTTGGCCTATCCAAAGATTGGCCAAGTGCCAAAAAAAAAAAAAAAAAAA
>NW_016819103.1:573356-613823 GCF_001698545.2 Rhinopithecus bieti
AAAAAAAAAAAAAAAAAAAAAAGGCCTCATTAGGCCCTGAAATTCTGCCTGAAGAAACCTCTTACTGAATTTGAAAACCATAAAAAACCATTTCAGGTGAGCAAAAGGCTTATGGGTTTGTTTTGGGGTTTTTTTTTTTTTTTTAAGTCTCTGGCACAATGTATGTGGATTCGATTCTGCAAGCAGGCAGCAATAAGTATAAGCTAATTTCTGTCTATAAAAAGAATGATTTTTCAAAAAATCATTTTGTTGATGTGTGGAATAGATATAGATTATCACACACATCATTAAGTGGTAATGTGATGAATGATCACAAAATGAACAGTCTTATACCCAGCACACAGATCAGAACAAATTAACTATCAAGCACCTTCAATGCCCCCCCTCATGCCTCTTCGGATTATTATTGCCTCCTTCCTATAGAGAGGTAAGCACCCGTTGATTATCAACACCGTGGGAGATGTTTGTCTGATTTTGAACTTCTGTAAATGAAATTATATAGTATAATCTGTTGTATTATATTTGGAATCTGTTGTTTTTTGTAGAGGGAACTTTTTCATTATAAATCTTAGCATAGTAGTGTTGTTCTTTCTGCTTCCCATCAACAGTGTTCTTTTACTTAAAAAAAAAAAAAGAAAAGAAGAAGAAAGAAAGAAAGAAAGACTGATTTTTCCTGGCTGGTGGCTGAGCTCTGCAAGGCCAGATCCTTTATCTGCTTCTTTGGTACGAGGCACCGTTCAGGATTTATAAAATGTACAGGCCACTCTTGATATCTCCAGGAAGTTGGTTTGCTGGCTGGCGAGAGATCCTGGATGTGACAGAAATTAACAGCCTGTTGGCCTGCTAATTCTTTGGCTGTACATCCTCATAGAATGTAACGAGGTGACGAGGCTAGGCACAGTGGGTCACTCCTGTAATCCCAGCACTTTGGGAGGCTGAGGTGGGAGAATTGCTTGAGCCCAGGGGTTCAAAACCAGCCTGAGTAACATAGAGAGACCCTGTCTCTACAAAAAATTAGCCAGGTATGGTGGCACGCACCTGTGGGAGTTTGAGGCTGCAGTGAGCCAGGATCACACTACTGCCTTCCAGCCTGGGTAACAGAGGGGGTTCCTGTCTCAAAAAAAAAGGAATCAAGGTGACGCTACAACAGTTGTCCAAACACCAGGGTAATTGATGGAGCACTCCTGCTTTATCCCACTTGTGGACCAAGCAGTGCACATCTTTTGTCTTTAGGTGAATGAACTCTTGGTTCTAAAGTACTAATAAAAAAAAAAGGCCCTGAATGTGTATGCCATTCTTCTGAGCTTGGAATTGCCAACCCCAGGGTTTTCTCAGCTTCATGAATTCTTTTAGCTTCAGAAAGGTAATACAAAGCCAAAACTAGGGCAGGACCTTGGGAGGGATCTGGCCTGGGAAAATTCTAATTGATTCACATGCTGAGGTGGAGCTGGGATCTCAAGCCATATCTCAGGATATTTGCCCTTTCTGCACAGTCTGTGCCCCCCAAATCCTCAGGCCTTTAGATTTTGAAAAAATGTCTTTACTGTGTTCAGAAATACTTATCTCTGTGCTCTTAGGGACATGACTGATGGACTGCTGAGGAGGGAAATCTTAGCAGACAAGCAATAAGAACGTATTTCCTGAGATGTAGCCCAGGAGAGGAGCCTCCTTTCCCCTCTGGTTCTATACCTCTCTGGTTGATGATGATGGATATAGCAGAAAAAATGGGCAGGCCTCATGTTTCACTGTATCAAGTGTTATGGTTTGTGGCCTATTCATCTTATCTCCTTCCTTCCATCCAGCCATCCCCTCACCAGGTAATCTGACTCTGCCAAGTGCCAAGCACTATGAAGTTCAGAGAAGTTAAGTAACTGGTACAAGATCCACCCAGTGTTGAGTTCCATTTGTGTTTGGGGTAATCTAAGGTGATGGATGTATCCCAAGTCATTTGGATGCAGTAGAGTCTGGTTCCAGCGGGGAGGCCTCTGAATACAAGGAAGGATCTGGGTATAGGTCTAACAATGTCTGAGTTTCCTCTGTGAGATTCCAGAAGCAGAATCAAGATTGCTGTTTCCCTGGAGGATAAATTATAATGTCAGCATTCAGAAGCATCTCAGTTTGCATCTCTTGTCCCAAGAGGAGTTGGGCCTAACTTTGTAGGTTGAAGGATGTCACTTTGCCCCATGAATTTTACCCGCTGGATAAGGCTGTCCTGTTTAGGAGGTGCCTGTTTAGGAAGGCATCCTAAAGACTTTGTGATCATACAGATCCGATTAGAACCCCAGCTTTGTCTCTTAATTTCACATTCACTATCTCATTTTACAAAACCATTTGAGGCAGCTCTTAGCACTTGCCCCTGTGTGACCTTGGGCACATTACATATCTTCTCTGAACCTCATGTTTTATATCTGTAAAATGAGGATAATATAATAAGCTCCTGGAATTCGTGGATGGATTAAGTCACATGTACTAAGCATTAGCACAGTTCTGGGCACATAAGAGACACTTGTAAATATTGGTTTCATCTTTCACTTTTAATTAAAATGGAAACTTATCTACTCTCCTAAAAAGGAATTTATGAAGACTCTCATAAAGCTCTGAAAGCAATGAGTAGAGAGGGAGTGGTTGGGAAGATTTGCTCCATTCTGCGGTGCTTTTCTAAGGAAACACTGGCTTATGTCCAGCTTGGTTTTTCTGCCCCCCTTGGTGACTCTAGTTTAAGAGTGAGAGGTGGGTCAGTGGTGAGAGCTGAAGCTCTTAGCTGAAATAAAGACCATTCTGGTGTGCTTAGGGTTTTGCAATTGCTACACTCTCCATTTTGGCATTGAACTTGATTAAGACTCTTTTCAACATCCAAGATCGATTTGGAGTTTGGAGTTAGTTTTTATTTATGCAAACTCCAAGCTTTAGAAATATTGCCAGGCCTGCTGGAAGCTAGTGTGAAGTTAAAGCAGCAGGTTCCAGTTGTGGCTGCAACTGTGCTTTCTCAGAATGGCTGTTTGTTTCTGGGCGTTGGATCTTAGCCTCCCGTCGAGGCCTGGGTCTGAAGCTAATTTTACTCAGCTTAGGTGAAAACACCACCAGGGGTGGGTGGCCCAGAAAGAAAGAGGACCCTTTCTATTCCTGATCTATATTTATTTTGTGGCCAACTGGGCATAATTGACTAAAGATAACTGAATCCACCTGATAGGTGTTAAGCCATCTAGGCGTTGAGTTTTTGTTTGGGAGTATTTTTTTATTTTAAATTCCTCTAGCCTCTTTCTTCCTTTCTACCTCTTTGCTTTTCAACTTTGTTCCTCAGGCTTTAGAGCCAGAAAGAACAAAATTCAGATTCCTGGCTTTACCACTTGGTAGCTGTGGACCGTTGGGCAAGCATATCACTTCCCTGAGCCTCCTGTGTTCCTATTTGGAGATCGGAGGAAGGTCACAGGATGGTAGTGAGGCCAAAATTGGATGCAGTGTATGAAAACACCCAGGAGCCCTGAACACAGGCATGGAATTCAGTAAATTTTAGTGCTGTCCTCCCTTCATTCTCTGGGGTATCATTTTCCACATTATTCCAGGACATGCCTTCCTGCCTGGCTTCTAGGGTTAGGAGGGAACAGTTGTTTATTTGAAAGGGAAAAGGGAGAGAAGTAAGTGCTTTAGCGGGGGGATATAGAAGAGGCAGAAATGGTGGCTGGGAAAGGTGCTCAGAGAGTTTGAGGAAGGGAAAGGCCAGTTTACCTGTGAGACAGCAAGTAGAAGGGGCACAGCAGAGAAGGCAGGAATGCAGAGGCCATTGGAAATGCTTGGACCTTCAACCCAGGGGCACTGGGAGGCCACTGAACGCTGAGGCGTGATATGATTAGATTTGGTTGCTGGGTGGAGAATAGATGAGTTGATACAAGTGGCTCTGGGAATAGAATTTGAGTCATTTGGTCTTAAATCAGAAGACAGCCTAATCCAGGGATTCCCATACCTGACTTTCAATCGGAATCGCCAGAGGAGCCATTTCAAAATACGCATTTCCCAGCCCATCCCAGAGCTACTGAGCGAAAACCTCCAGGGACGTTAGGCATTTGAGGACCACTGCTTCTGTCCATGAAAAAATGGCTTCTTGATGGCATCACCTGGGGCAGAGTACTTAACTTCTTAAGGCAGCAGACCAAATCCTGCTTTTTGAATTTTGTGCTTCCACCAACACTAGTTGTGTTTCTAAAAGGACCCTTGACACCTTGTCCCCAGTGCACATCTCCAGCCCCGACAGGTGTTCCTGCCTGAGAGCCTTTGGAAGCTAATTAGATAAGCACAGGTGTGCCTAATGAATTCCTGCCGGACCACACGCTGTCCAGCTGGGAACAGCCCGGGAGTGAGGCCAAACGACCATATAAAGGCCCTATTCTGATGCTTTTTGCATCCTGTCTGCTGTGTTTTCGTTCCCCACGGTGAGGACAGTGTGTCCTGTCTCCTAAGGCCCTGTGAGCCAAGCTCAGCTACAACCTGGTGCCCCACATCTGACAACAGGGATTTCCACTCAAAGCGTGTGGCCCTTTGGGGCCTGGGGGTGATGAGTGGGACTAGAGCCAAGAAACCACAGGTAATTGGGCTTTTTCTAAGCTCTGTAATTCCCAGGTGGGTTTTTTAATATTCAGGGAGTAGCAAAGATACAAATATTCTAGAGCTAGTTTAGGCATACATTTTTTTTTCTAGACGTTTCTATGGAGCACTAATGTTGGTGATTATTTTGCAGGGAGAGGTAATGGAGGTAACAGGGACTTAGGGTTTTCATTTTGTACCTTTCTGCACTGTTTTGAAAAATTAAGATTATAAGCCATTTTTTAAAATCACCTTTTTCAAGACATAACATATATAGTAAAATGAACCCACTTTAATATGATTTGACAAGTGTATACACTCATATAACTACCACTTCCACAAATGAGATACAGAATTTTCTGTCACCCCAAAAGTTCCTTTGTGCCTTCTCCCAGTTCATCTCCCCACCCTCAGCCTCAGGCAACCGCCAATCCAATTTCTATATGGACCATTTTAATTTTTTTTCTGTATATTTTTCTGTGCTAAGGAAAAAAATTATAATGGAAATCTTAAAATGTGCAGAGGGAGGCAAGGTTTGGCCACTCTGAGGAATCCCTCTTACTAGCTACAAAGTTGTAGGTAAGGGGGAGGTGTGTGTGTGTGTGTGTGTGTGTGTGTGTGTGTGAAACTGGCAGTGTTTTCCCCTTGTGGGGAGAGGGGGGAATGAGAAAACAATATTCAGGGGAGGCTGTTTAAAATAAAGTTAAAAGTTTAGATAATTTTTTTAAAATAGGAAAATGGAAGTAAATATGTCATGGGAGTATGGGTTATTGTTTTATTTGCTTGTTTTCTGTCATGTGCTTATCGTTTTTATTACAGGAAGAGTTAACTTTTTTTTTTGAAAAGCAGTTTAATGCTTACCCGACTATAAGGAGAAACTGACAACAAATAGGAGTAGAACAAGAGTTGAGAGTAAGCTGTGTGAGACTTCCTCCACGTTATGACTAAATCCAAAAGGTCAAAAATTTCCTTTGAGCAGGGGCTTTAGTTCCCTGTGTGGATGGAAAAATACCTTTGATATCACTTTATAAAGCCTTTTAATTTAAATGTTCATTAACATGAGCTAAATTAGGTGGTGTGGTGGTGCTATTTTTAGAAAATGCACAAAGAATTAGAGGCTTGCTAAGTGCTTCCATCCGTTTTCTGACATGACAGAAAACAAGCAAACAGAACAACCCATAATCCCATGACATATTTACAGCTAACAGGTGATGCTGAGTGGTACAGAGCAAACCACAGGAGGGTGTAACTAAGGTTAGTAACAAAGCGTCCTGTTTCCCTTGCTTGCCTGATGGGAACCACCTGGAGCTCTTGTTAAATCTGCAGATTCTCAGGCCTTTCCCCAGACCTTTTGAATCAAGTTCCAGGGGCTTCTTCTGATGAGGCAAGTTTAGAAAAATGCTGAGCAATGCTTTGCTTTATAGACTTTGCACACTTCTAAGTAGGAAGGTCATGGTGAATTTTTCTCCACCCAAGCAAGGGACAAATCTTTTTAACTTATTTGGGAGTTGGGGCCTGGCCTCTCTCAACAGATATGTATATATTTATTTGCATAAGGTACTTGGATTTTAGATTGCTGCGGGATTTCTATGCATATGTAAGTAAGGTGCTAATTTTAAGTAGCAACCTCTGCTCCTTAAATTTTATGCAGTTCTTATAAGATTGAGGGAATGCAATGCAGAGCATATGAATGGTGGCAAGTCAGAGTTTTTCTTGTGGTTTGTGTGGGACCTGTTTTCTCTGTATAGTCCAGATTTGAATAATTTTGTAGGCCTTGGGTTGTTTTTGTTTACTTGTTTATTCATTTCATAATTTATTGTCTTATGAGTAAATCGCTGTGCTATGAGTAAATACAAGTAGCTCAGCCTGTGTCTCTTGTCCTCTAAAAGAAAGAAAGATAAAAACGTTTCTTAAAGTAATTATAGTATTCAGACTGATCCTAAAATTCATGTGGAAATGCAAGGGACCCAGAGTAGCCAAAACAATCTTGGACATGAAGAACAAAGTTGGAGGACTCATACTTTCCAGTTTCAAACTTAGTACAAATCTACTGTAATCAAGATAGTTAAGTACTCGCATAGAGATAGATATATAGATAAATGGAAAGAATCGAGAGTCCAAAAATAAACCCTTCATGGCCAACCAGTACAGTTTAATTGGGAAAGAATACTGTTTTCAACAAATAGTATGGAGACAACAGGATTTCACATGCAAAAGAATGAATTTAGACCTTTATTTCATACCATATTAAAAAATTAACTCAAAATAGATCATAGACATAATGTGAGAGCTAAAACTGTAAAAATTTGTAGAAGAAAATATCATAAATCTTTATGACCTTGGGTTAGACAATGGTTTCTTATATAAGATGCCAAAAGACCAAGCAATGTAAGAAAAAATGGTAAGTAGGACTTCACTAAAATAAACTGTTGTGCTTCAAGAGAGGAAAAAAAAAAAAAAAGGCTGGGCATGGTGGCTCATGCCTGAAATCCTAATGCTTTGGGAGGCCAAGGTGGGAGGATTGCTTGAGCCCTGAGTCCAAGACCAGCATGGGCAACACAGCGAGACTTCATGTCTCTTAAAAAAAAAAAAAAAAAAAAAAAAAAAAATCAAAAGAATTAGCTGAGTGTGGTGGTGTGTGCCTGTAGTCCCAGCTACTGGAGAGGCTGAGGATCACTTGAGCTCGGGAGTTCAAGGCTAGAGTGAGCCGAGATCACACTGCTGCACTCCAGCTTGGAGAACAGGGCAAGATGCTGTATCAAACAAATGAACAAAAAAAAACAGAATGGGAGAATATTTTTGCAGATGATATATTTGGTAAGAAACCTTTATGCAGAATATGTAACGAACTTACAATTCAGCAATTTAAAAAATATTTAAAACTTGGCAAATGATTTGAATAGACATTTCTCCAAAGAAGATACACAAATGGTCAAGAAGCACATGGAAAGATGCTTGACATTACCAGTCATTAGAGAAATGCAAGTCAAAACCATAGTTAGATGCTGTTTCATACTCACTAGGATGGCTATAATCTACAAGAGATAATAACAAGTGTTGACAAGGAAGTGAAGAAATTGGAGCCCTCACACTTGGCTGGTGAGATTTTTTCCCCCCTGCTCCCAAGATGGAGTCTTGCTCTGTCATCCAGGCTGGAGTCCAATGGCGTTATCACGGCTCACTGCAACCTCTGCCTCCCGGGTTCAAGCAATTCTCCTGCCTCCGCCTCCCGAGTAGCTGGGATTACAGGCACGTACCACAACACCCAGCTAATTTTTGTATTTTTACTAGAGATGGGGTTTCACCATGTTTGCCAGGCTGGTCTCGAACTCCTGACCTTGTGATCCGGCTGCCTCAGCTTCCTAAAGTGCTGGGATTCAGGTGTGAGCCACTACGCCCGGCCAAGATTTTAATATGATGTGGTCACTTTGGAAAACAAGTTGGCAGTTCCTCAAAATGTTAAACAGTCATATGACCCAGTAATTCTGCTCCTACGTATATTCCCAAGAGAAATGCACATCTACTGATGAATTGCTAAATAAATGTGGTATAGTGACACAATTGAATATTATTTGGCAGTAAAGAGGAATGAAATACTGACATATGATACAATGTGGATGAAAATATGCTAAGTGAAGCCAGTCATTTGTGGTTTCATTTATAGTAAATAAGCAGAATAGATAAAACAAGAGAAACAAAGTAGATTAGTGGTTGCCAGTGTCTGAGAAGAGGGGAGAATGAGGACTAATTGCTGGGTTTCTTTTGGGGGTGATGAAAATGTTCTGAAATTAGATAGTGATGATGGTTGCAAAACTGTTCGTATGCTAAAAACCACTGAGCTGTACAGTTTAAAAGTTGAATTTTATGGTATGTGAATTATATCTCAAGCCTGTTACGAATTTTAAACTCCCAAAACTATTCCTCAAAGCATTTTGGGCATAAAGATCAAAAGAAGGATTTCAGAGGGTAGAGATATTATTTCTAGGTTGGGTGGTAGATTGAGAATTTGTGAACGAGGTGTGTTTGAGCTGAGTGGTTTTTAAGGAAGGTGAACACTTAGATATGTAGCTGTCACCAAAAGGAAGAGTTTTGAGTCACAGAATTCAGCATGAGGCAAGCTCAGGAAATCAAGAATATCTTCAGGAGGGAAGTTGTAGTTCAGCTTAGCAGTTGTACAGAGTTTGTGAAAAATTCAATCCAGAATTTAATTGGAAAGGTGAGCTGTGCCCAGAGCAGAGGGACCTTGGAGTGCAAGGAATTCTGTCTAATTTTGTCAGCTATAGGGAGTGGGTAAAAAATGATAGGCCTCAAGAGTTGTGTATTAGGAAAATTGACAGCTCAGCCTTTGCATTAGCTAGAAGGAGGGAGCCCACCTGTGGAAGTACCCCCTTAGGAGTCTCTTGCCATCAGCTTGAGAAGAAGGGTTTCCTGTCCTAAATTATCTAAAACTGGAATTATTTTGGTAAAATTCTGGGCCTTCTGATACCAACTTGGTGAATTTGAAAGTCCTCACACAAATATTATTCTACTTCATTTTCTGGGAAAATAAATCTGTTTCCTAGTAAAGAACTGTCTGGGGCTGCTGAACAGTGGTGTTTGGACCCTCACTCAACCAATCCCGTGTACGGCATCTCCTTTTTGTTCTATTCCTCGCCACCGGTGTTGTTGTTATTTTTCTCTTCCCTTCTCTGTTTCCTCTCTTCCTTTCTACCCCAACTGGATGTACTTTCTCCCTGTCCCTCAGCTTTACCTGCTCACCTCCAATGGTAAGACAGTATCAGAGAAAATTACCAGTATTTGTGCAACATAAAGTTGGATGAAAACTGTATTAGAGAAAACAGCGTGCAGAAACCTTTCCATGAAACATAAACGGACACATGACATGTCGGCCATGTTAAATAACTTTAATGGAAAAATATGCTAAATGTGATAAAGTTCTTTTCTAAGTAAACTTAATATAAAAGTAATTGGGGTATAGAGGAGACTCACCGTAAGTATTCTCAAGCCTGTAACTTCCAGAGCTCATGAAAATTTCAGCATTCCTATTTGTGACTTGCTATGAAACTCTTTTCTGCTATTTTGATGTCTCCTGTTTTGGTGTCCTGAATAGCAAACTTACGACCCTGATTATGGCTCAAGCCGTGGATTATGAAATGGTTACCACATTCCTGAGATATTAGGAACTAAAAGGTTGTCGTATTTTCATATGTTTATAATGAGGCTATCTAACTTATACCAGTTACCAAATTTCTTTTCTTTTTTTTTTTTTGAGATGGAGTCTCGCTGTCACTCAGGCTGGAGTGCAATGGCATGATCTCAGTTCAGCTCACTGCAACCTCCGCCTTCCGGGTTCAAGTGATTCTCCTGCCACAGCCTCTCGAGTAGCTGGAATTATGGGCGCCCACTACCACACCCAGTGAAGTTTTTTTGTATTTTTAGTAGAGATGGGGTTTTGCCATGTTATCCAGGTTGGTCTTGAACTCCTGGCCCCAGGTGACCTGCCTGCCTCGGCCTCCCAAAGTGCTGGGGTTACAGGCATGAGCCACCGCCTGGCCCAAATTTATCATTTCTGTCAAACACTTGATCTTGGATTGCATTAAAAAACACATAGCATATTGATAAGGACATTTAAAAATCGGGCGGGGCACAGTGGCTCACATCTGTACTCCCAGCACTTTGGGAGGCCAAAGTGGGCTGATCACCTGAGGTCAGGAGTTTGGACCTGCCATGGACAACATGGCAAAACCCCTATCGCTACTAAAAATACAGAATAACTGGGTGTGGTGGTACGCACCTGTAACCCCAGCTCCTTGGGAGGCTGAGGCAGGAGAATCACTTGAACCTGGGAGGCAGAGGTTGCAGTGAGCTGAGATCACGCCACTGCACTCCAGCCTGGGCGACAGAGCGAGACTCCATCTCAGAAAAAAAAAAAAAAAAAAAAAAAAAAAAAAAAAAAAAAAATACCGTAGGCATTTTTTTCCAGGTTAGATTTTTTCCTGAGATAAGTATGTGCAAACAATTAACACTGTTACAGTGTGAACGTCAGGATGGAGTTATCCAAAACTCAGAAGAAGCCTTTTTCTTTAAAGAGTTTGTTAAGTTTTTTGTTTGTTTTTTGGGGTGTGGGGGTATGAGGGAAAGAGCATGGTGTTAATAGGATGGCTAAAGGGCAGTAGGTTGGGTTTTTTGTTCCATTCAAGTGAGTGTTAAAGTTGTGAGGAGACCTAGTGTTGACAACAAATGCTGTGATATTCTGAGAGGGAGGGAAGCTCAGACCTGGGCCAGGTTTGCATCAGGAGGTCCATTTTTGAGTCTTGGCTCCATTACTTACTGTTTACCTGAGCCATGTTGCCACTCTTCCTGAGCCTGAGGTTTTTCAACATAAAATGGGGAATTTGAAAGGTCAAATAAATTAACTCATAAGATTTGTGTTGTCTGGTTTATTATAAATGTTGAGTCCTGTGGAGACTTCAGAGATTTTACCATTCGTATTTTTATGGTATATAGAACAGCTTAAAACTCCCCCTTTGGTGTAAGTATAGTATATAGAGGTATAATGTTCTGAATAAATTACTTCAATCGTAGTTTGTGAAACCTAATTATAGCTGATACTCTGGAAATGTAACTGAGTTGTAGTCCAGAAGTTTATGCTCAAGGTGGTGCTGTTTCTCCATAAATCTGATGATGTTTTACATTTTATCTATCTGTTCCAAATTAAGTAAATTACTGGATATATGCTTAGGGCCATTTCTGCCTTCCACAGTCCCCAGGCCACCCAAAATCATGCTGTAGAAATGTGTATTTCTACATTGGGTGGGGTGAGACCCCACCCAAAATCATGTCGTAGAAATGTGTATTTATCCCATATTCACTGGAACACACGTGGGAGCTAATTGTTGAGTATACCAGTGGACCTGTTACATTTTGGAAGATGTTTGTTAATACTTTAGATATTACAGCTTGCATTTTGTATTTTACAGTCAGTTTGTTTTTAGGTCAGAAATATTTGAAAAGCTTGTAAGCCCTGGCTCCTAATGGAATAAAGGACCTAATGTAGTTCTTCTGCAAACTGATTACAAGGGAAAATACTCATTTCGAACTTATTTTGCTCATAATCTCTATCCGGACCGCCATATTAATCATTTCCTACTTCTTGTCAGAAACCAGACATGCATTTCATAGATGTGGTCATTGTGTGTTTGATGTGAATTGTTTTGTTTTGTTTTTAGATCCGGGGATTTCTGTCACGGTTTGATAACGTCCTTCCTGTCAGCCTGGCATTTGACAAATGTACAGCTTGTTCTTCCAAAGTAAGTCATTTTGTATTGGAGGGACTTGTTTTTAAAAGTGAGCTGATCAACATTTGACCACAGCCTCACCAGCTAGAGCCACCGAAACCAACTAAGAGCTTTTTGTGGGGGAAGGGTGGGGTCTAAACACTCAGAAAGGACTTTGTTTTCATGGATCCATATTCATTCTCACAGTAGTTTAAAACCAGCCTGAGAAAATGTGTAGGGAGATGAGTTAGAATATTTCAACTCTGTATCAATACTTACATCATGCTAATTTTGTCTTGAATTTGAACTTTACTGCTCTTTGTTCCTCCCCAGAGGGTTCCCTCCTAGCAGGGACCCTCACAGAGCAATTTTTTAAAGCATTACTCTGAGAGTGAGGCAGCCCTGGCTATGCGTCTTCTGCAGATCCACATAATTACAAAGAAAAAGTAAACAGAGATTAGGGGTCTGGATGGGGAGCCACTAAAAGGGCCCCTTCAGCTTTGATCTTTCCAGAAGCTCTAAAAATAGAGCCGGTATGTTAGCCATCATAATGGGAAACGGCTGATATATTGCAAAACCACAGTGATGGCATCTCATGTTTTAATAGGCTTTCAGATACCATCTGAGTGACTTTTACATGTTCACTATATGTGATAGCTGATTTCCTTTCAAGTGTCCCTTTCAGCCTTCTAATGCCCAGTGACTTGACCTGGGCTTTTAAGGCTCATGATTGCTGATAAGTAAAGATTTTCATGTTGAAGTGCTATACAAAATAATGTTGTTGGCCACTAATCCCCAACTGTGGCTTCTCAGTTATAATTTGGGACTACTTTTCTGTGTAGCCTTCATCCGTCTGCCACTGTGGAAGAAAGAGAATTCTAGGGACGTTTTTCTCTATTCTGAGTTGACAAGCTTCCTTTGAAAACTGTACTTGGGCTATATTTTATGGGAAGCACAATCCTGACCAGTTTCTCTAAAAAATCGGATGTAGAATTGACAAGCAATGTTGATAAATTTGGTTACATTTAGATGGTCAAAAATTTAGACTAATTATTTTCTTTTTGCTTCCAAAGTAAATTAAACCCATTTTATTATGCATCCCAAGTGCCTATGTTGAGATTTCAGGCTTAGACTTTGTTAGTAGTTACCCATGAGCCCATTCTTTCTATAGTTTCCTTTAAGGTATATCTGTTCAAGCCAGGGCCTCAAGGATGTCTGTCTGCATGCACCTCCATCTTCAGAAATGCAAGTTTTAGGATTATATACTACATCTTTAGTGGAGTAGATTTTTTTTTTTTTTCTTTGAATGGTTGAGCTAACTGGTCTCAAAATAACTTGGCAGTATTAATTTTCATACCGAAATCATTTGGCACAGGTGCCAGAAGGTTTTCTATAGCTTTATGTTGGTCTGGCTAGTCAATGAAATATAATTGGGTTCTCTAAGTGAAATGCAAACACTCATTCTTTTTTGTTCTATTTCTAATTAAATTAGCCTTTGAGATACTGTTTATAAAAGAATCACAAGCATACCAACTAACTGGGCATTCCTTATATACTTTAAAAGAGAATAGCTTAGCATTTTTCTTTCACACATTGTAAGCTTTAAATCAAATACAGGTATCACTTTTTTGTTAGCAAAATTATTTCCTCTTGGTGATTATTCTGAGAGTCCTGCTTTACATAAACATATCGGACGATTTAATACAAACTGACTTGGATTTTTACAGCTGTGCTATTCCCATAGCGATCACTTTTCATGTGGTCTGGGTATTAAATTTCTTTTGTGCTGGAAAGGTTGCTTCATTGGTGCACGTATTTCCTTACAGTAGAAATGCAGCATTTACTTACTCGGCTACCTTCTTTATTCGCTTAGGAGATTGTCATTCTCTATTATCTGCAAACCCAACATTAATACTTTAAAATGACAAATCCAATTACATTTTCATTTCTTTGTATGTGAATTTTTCTTAATGTATATTTAGCATAATACATTTTATACAGAGTCATGTCATAGTTGTTATTGTTTCAAAAGATTCTTTGGGGCTAAAATGACTTTTAAAATGTTTCCTTTGACATTCATGAAGTAATTTTTTCCTTTGGTAGTTTTCAGTATGTTTCCTCCTCCCCACCAGGATCAAGGCCATGCTTGTGTCTTGATTTAACCACAAATAGAGACAGATTGGGGAAGTAGAATAAGTTCTGCTGGATAGTAAAACACTTGTTCATTACCTTATTTATTAAAAACAAAGCAATACCGTTATATACATACATATAGAGAGAGAGAGAGAGAGAGAGCACGCGTACACACGAGCGAGAGCTTTCTGTGTAGCCTGAGGTGGGGAAGAATACAGTGCTTTGCTTCTAAAGCAGAAAAGTTGGAACATTTACCCACAAATCATTTCTTATCCTATTTGATCTTAGGTTGGCACATAAGGAGGTGAATTGTTCCATCTTAGGGGAAAAATACTGAAGAATGGTGGGGAGAGGTGGGTGGTGAGGAGTCACTTTCATTCCAGTTTCTACTTACTGTCTTGCAGAACTTTCTAAACAGATGGTATTTGTCAATGAAATTTCAAAAGACCTTATTTGAAGTTTATATGAGTTGCTCTTTACTTCTACAAAGGAAATCCAAGCTAACCTAGAGTATTGTGGCATTACTACCAGAGGGAAAAGTACAATTTTTAAAATCAATATTCCTGGAAGACTTTCCTGTAGTGCTTTAAATTACTTTGTTATTGTTAGACTTTCACCTAAATATTTTTTGGCAGTAGAGTATTTTTGGGTAACTTTCTATTTGATATAATTTTAAGCTTAATAGAAACATTGCAAGAATAGTACAAGGAACTCCAGTATGCACTTTACCCACATTCATCTATTGTTAACATTTTGCCCCGTGCATATGTGCTGTCCTCCTCCAAACCCTCCTCCTTCCCTTCCCCTCCCCCATTTTTTTCTTGAAATTTTGAGAGTAATTTGGAGACATTGTGATCCTTTACAACTGAATGCTTCAATGTAAATTCCAAAGAACAAAGACATTCTCTTACCTAAACACAATACCCTTTTACCCTTATCAAATTCAGGCAGTTTAATGTTTGCACAATACTATTTTGTAATCCACAGTCTGTGTATTCAATGTTGTTGTTTATACCAGTTAATGTTCATTATAGGTTTTTTCCTCCCAGACCAGGCAAACATTGCATTTAGTTGTCGTGTCTCTGGCTTCCTTCAATCTGGAAAAGTTACTTCATCTTCCTTTGTCTTTCTTTGGTGTTTTGATATTTTGCCAGTTATTTTTGTAGAATTTCCCTCAATGTGGATTTGTCTGATGTTTCCCTATGATTTGATGCAGGTTATGAATTTTTGGTAGGAATACCAAAGAAGTGATGCTGTCTCCTCATGTCAGGAGTTATATATATTATATCCCTTTTGGTGATGCTACTTTTTTGTTTTCCGTATTTCTGACTACCTTCAACAGTGAGAAACCTGCGATCTTAGCTCGCTACAGTCTCCATCTGCCTCCCAAGTTCAAGTGATTCTCCTGCCTCAGCTCCCCAAATAACTGGGATTACAGGCGCTTGCCGCCATGCCTGGCTAATTTGTTGTATTTTTAGTAGAGACAGGGTTTCATTCTGTTGGCTCAGGCTGGTCTCTAACTGCTGACCTCGTGATCCGCCCGCCTTGGCCTCCCAAAGTGCTGGGATTACAGGCGTGAGCCACTGCGCCCAGCCCTATCCTAGATATATTTACTCACTTGCTGAAGTCTAGAATACACAGGAAGTAGTTTCAAAATTGCTAGCCCATACTACTACAGAAAATAAACCTAGAATCTAGAGTTCCTATTTGTGTGTAGTTCTTTTATTCTAGGTAAAATTTCTATATGGTGAAATGTATGAATCTTAGAACAACTCTAAGTTTTAACAAATGTATACACCCATGTAACCCATACTCTTCGCATCAAGATATTAGAGTTCTGCCATCACTCCAGAAAGTTCCAAGGTACCCTTTCCCAATCAATTCTGGGGGAAGGGGAAGTATGTTGTATATTATGACTAGTCCTTCTTCTTTTTTTTTTTTTTTTTTTTTTTTTTTTTTTTTGAGGCAGAGGCTCTCACTCTGTCGGCCGGGGCCTGGAGTGCAGCTGGCCGGATCTCAGCTCAGCTGCAAGCCTCCGCCTTTCCCGGGTTTACGCTTCTCCTGCCTCAGCTCCCGAGTAGCCTGGTGGACTACAGGCGCCGCCACTTCGCCCGGCTAGTTTTTGTATTTTTTAGTAGAGACGGGGCTTCACCGTGTTAGCCAGGATGGTCTCGATCCCCCGACCTCATGATCCGCCCGTCTCGGCCTCCCAAAGTGCTGGGATTACAGGCTTGAGCCACCGCGCCCGGCGACTAGTCCTTCTCTATAAGGAGTAAAGCTAGGCACCTTCAGGTGTTCTATGCAATAATAGCCTTGTTTCTGGGACCCAGAAGTTGACCAAAACCTTTTTTCAGACCTGCAGAGTCAGGAGCAGGACTGTGCTGGAGGAGACTGCATGCAGAGTATTCTTGCTCTTATTGCACAATTCTGTTGCAACCTTTGTGATATTGCAGGAACAGCCTGTTATGAAGAATCAGGCTCCAAACTTGGTTTGCATACCATCTGGGACCCGCGCAGATGTAGCAAGATGTGCCCAGAAACCTGATCTTGAGATTTTAGTGATTAGCAACCCTAATAATACACTCATTCTGGTGTTGCCTGTGCAGTAGGTTCTTCTGTTGATGGGTTATGATTAAACTCCTCAAAGTGACTTGCTATTAGCTTTCTGTGTGTATCTGGGCATATGTCTTGAAGAGTGATAGGGTAAGGGTTGGGTAGGAATAATAAATGTCAGCTGGTATATCATACTTTGTTTTGGCCTTTGTCATAGCCAGCTTGCCCATTCATTTTTTGATATTATATAATCCTACCTTTCTTCTATCATATTTTCTTGTTACTTATGAAGCATGAAAGGCTAGGCATGGTGGCTCACACCTGTAATCCCAGCACTTTGCAGGGCTGAGGTGCGCAGATCCCCTGAGCCTAAGAGTTCGAGATCAGCATGGGCAACATGGTGAAATCCTGCCTCTACAAAGAATACAAAAATTGGCCAGGTGTGGTGGCACATGCCTGTAGTCCCAGCTACTTGAGGGACTGAGGTGGGAGGATCCCTTGAGCCCAGGAGGTTGAGATCATGCCATGGCACTCTAGCCTGGGTGACAGAGCAAGTCATGCTCATGCCTCCAAGCCCCCACCAAAAAGAAGCATGAAATACCAAAAGTCAACTTAGCTACTTAAATGGGGTGTGTGTTTGTTTTTGATGGAGTTTCTTTCTGTTGCCAGGCTGGAGTACAGTGGCATGATCTCAGCTCACTGCAGCCTCCGCCTCCTGGGTTCAAGTGAATCTCCTGCCTCAGCCTCCTGAGGAGCTGGGACTACAGGCATGTGCCACAACGCCCAGTTAATTTTTGTATTTTTAGTAGAGACAGGGTTTCACCATGTTGGCCAGGATGGTCTCAATCTCTTGACCTTGTGATCTGCGCACCTTGACCTCCCAAAGTGCTGGGATTACAGGTGTGAGCCACCGTGCCCGGCCAGCTACTTAAATGTTTTTTAAGAGAAACCTCTGTGCCGAAGCAACTTGTCACCTAAGGGCTTTGCAAATGCACCACTTGGAAGACAGGCAAATCATAGATTTGAAAGGAAGGGTTAAATTGTTACCATGTGTCTGTTAGCAGACATTCATTTAATTCAACTGACATTTGAGTCCCTGCTGTGTGCCAGAGATACAAAGATGATTAAAATAGCCACTGTCCTCAAGGAACACTGTCCAGAGGGTGAGGCAGACTCATAAGTCAGTAATGATCTGTTCCGTTGTGAAATGCCCTACAGCAAGGTCTGTCCTCTTGTTATGGCATCCCAATACCAATTAATTTTGTAAATGTGGATGACCGGGGAAGGCCTTGCAGAGGATGACTTCTGAGTTGATGTTAAAGGGTCAAGTAGGAGTTTCTAGAAACACCTGGGGGAGAGAACACGAGGAATTCCAGGCGGTGGAGAATTGCATGTATAACAGCCAGAGACAACAAGACATGGCACAGTTATGAAGTTGCTCAGTAGAGCAGTTGTGGCTGAGCCTGGGATAACCAATTTTCTGCAAATCGTCCTCTTGTCTTTGCGAGTGCTGTTCTAATTGTGACCATCCTTAGAGTTGGAATCTGGTATATGTTGTCTAATGCTTAAAGCTGCTGCTTTGAATTTTACAATTCCATGTAAAACTCTTGCTCACCTAGCACCGAGCTTTTTAGGGGGTTTCCTAGCCTAAGGAATCCAGCAGCTGCAGCAGGGTGGTGTGGAAGTCAGGAAGTCAGGGGATTTCCAGGGTCCTGGCTCTGCATCCCTTGCTGCACTGCCAAGTGACCACAAGCAAGGTGCTCCCCCACTCTGCCCGCCTCCATTTCTTTTCTTCAATGAGTCAGTTGAATGAGATAAGTTCTGGCTCTCTGTTGACACTTTATTAGCTTTTATATTTTATATTTCCTTTATTTCACAAGCAATGGATTGTTAATTGCAGAAAAATCAGAAAACATATTTAAGAAAGAAAATAACCACGATCCAGCCATTTAGATCACTGTTAATTGGTGATGTCGACACTTCTTGACGTAAAATATATATGTATATGTATATAGCTATACATAGACATCATTTTTCCCTGAACATTCCTACTATAAGGGATTTATGGGGCTGTATTGAGGATACTCCCTGCTTCTCAGATTTGATAGGGTTTTAAATCTCAATCATTTACAAGGACTGGCCAGAGCCCAATCGGAAGAGCTCTCCACAGCCTGTGCCAGGAATCTTTGCATACAGCTTCTCAGTGGCAAATATTACTCAAAACTGGGCCACAGCCAGATTTTCCTTCTCCTTTCCAAAAGGGATATAAATCTCTGATTTGGAAAATGATGAGTAACCCCCAGGTTCTCTTTTCCTATCTCATTTACCCAGCAAGGCCTCAAATCTTCTATTTTAATGTGTGATGGATTCCATATGTATGGTTGTGTGGTGTAAAATGTATCCCACATCTTGTCCTTAGCAACTAGTGTTTTCTCCAATCTCTAGAACTGCTTGGCTCCCAAAAGGAGATGGAATATACAGCCAGAGCTGGTGAGGAGTATTTAGCTACAAGCCTTAACCTCAGAACTCTTGGCTCTTCACCGCCTTGAAAAACCTTGGACGTTTCTCCCTTTGCTTCTATTTCCTCATCCATAGAGTGGGGAAAATATTTTCTGTTTCCCAGGGAAATTACAATGGCTGACGTGTATCCAGTTCCCTGTGGCCAAGTACCAAGGCCTTTGCCCACTCCTGGGACTGGTGTTGACATCAGAAATAAGAAAACAAAGACCCCTGTGATCGCATTAGGTCCTCCTGAGATATATGCAACCTTTTCTGGGCTCACTGTCCACACGCAGGTATAATGGGAGGGATTGAATCAGGGATTTGAAGGCCAAGGCTGCCCTGGCTTTGAAAGGCTGCAGAAACCTTGCATTCATGTCTCTTGACAATGACAGCCAAAACCTTTTCCATGATTCCAGAGAATGCAGCCTTGCTCGTTACTTTGACCTGTGGTTTTTAAGACCACTTAATTAGTAGTTAGAGCTTGTGATGATTACTCCTTTCCGTGTCACCTGTGGTCCCAAACACATCTAGTTTTCCCAGACAAATTTTTTCTTACAGGATCCCTTTTGCCACTCAGACCAGAAAGTTTAGGGCTGTGTTCTCCTTAGATGGTTCCATTGGCAGCCTGGCCCAAGCATAGTCTTCAGGGTATTGAAAAATTGGGTTCCTTTTAGTTTGGAATTAATCTCATTCACTTCTAGTCTTATCCCCAGCCTGTTCTTAAATATTTTGAGTCATGGATTATGTTCAGACTGATGAAAATAGTCACCACTGTTCCCCTTAAAAATGCAAAGCCGGCCGGATGTGGTGGTGCACACCTGTAATCCTGGCACTTTGGGAGGCCGAGGTAGGTGGATCACGAGGTCAGGAGATTGAGACCATCCTGGCTAACACGGTGCAACCCTGTTTCTACTAAAGAGGCAAAAAACTAGCCAGGTGTGGTGGTGGGCGCCTGTAGTCCCAGCTACTCAGGAGGCTGAGGCAGGAGAATGGCGTGGACCTGGGAGGCAGAGTGGAGATCGTGTGCTCCAGCCTGGGCAACAGAGGAAAAAGAAAAGCAAAAACAAAAAAAATGCAAAGCCACGCAGTTTTACAGACAATTTCAGAGGCTTCATGAAGTCCCTGAAATGTGCCTGCGGATACTAGTAAAGCACCATTGCTCTGAGTGTCTCTTTGGTACCACTCCCAAGCTCTCCTAGATGAGATACTGGGATATTAGAGTTGTAACCAGTCCCACCATGGCTCCCCCTATGGCTTTGGGAACTCACCATCTCTCTCTGGGGACTCCTTTTCCTCAACTGTAGTAAAGGTAGATGCAGGGGCTGATTTGCCACTAGTTTTTGTGTCTGAGATTGTGTAGTCTCTTGGTCAACTATTTCATTTCTTTAGGCCCAGCTGTATCCAACTGGATGATGGAGGACAGTACTAACTTTGCTCAGAGTTCAAAGGGTTAGTTCTCCCTCTGCTAGTAGGGTGCATTGATTTGACTCCTGATGGGCAAAGGTCCCCAACTAGCCACTGCTCATGTTCCTTCCTTTTTTTGGGAGATGGAGTTTCGCTCTGTCGCTCAGGCTGGAGTGCAGTGGCGCCATCTCGGCTCACTGCAAGTTCTGCCTCCCGGGGGGTTCATGCTGTTCTCCTGCCTCAGTCTCCCGAGTAGCTGGGACTACAGGCGCCCGCCACCACGCCCGGCTAATTTTTTGTATTTTTAGTAGAGACAGGGTTTCACTGTGTTAGCTAGGATGGTCTGGATCTCCTGACCTCATGATCCGCCCGCCTCAGCCTCCCAAAGTGCTGGGATTACATGTGTAAACCACCGTGCCCGGCCCCTTCTTTCTTTTTTTTGTTTATATAGTACGTTCATCTTCATCCTCTTGCCTATACCCTCAATAACTTTGTAAGATAGGGAGGGAGGAACATGGACTTGTAAATGGTACCTAGCTGCTAAAACAAGGGAACCATCAGCTGAAACTGGGAAAGCTTTTATGGACATGTGAGCTCTTACACAGGCTTTATACCATATATATATCACTACTTAAATAGATTGTTTTAAATACCTAAATATAGACCAGGCATGGTGGTTCATGCCTGTAATCCCAGCACCGTGGGAGGCTGAGGGGGACAGATCACCTGAGGTCGGGAGTTTGAGAGCAGCCTGGCCAAACATGGTGAAACCCTGTCTCTACTGAAAGTACAAAAATTAGTCACACGTGGTGGTGTGTGCCTGTAATCCCAGCTACTTGGGAGGCTGAGGCAGGAGAATCTTTGAACCCAGGAGGCGGAGGTTGCAGTGAGTCGAGATGGTGCCACTGTGCTCCAGCCTGGGGAACAGAGAGAGACCCTGTCTCAAAAAAAACAAAAAAAAGGAGATGTGAAATAACTGTTTGAGAATGTCTTATTCCTGAAGTTACCTTTATGACTCGTTCATATAACATCTTATATTGTATTTATGATAGTGATACGAACTTAATCTTAGTTTTCTAGAGTGTCTGACCTTCTCTAGTTTTACATAATTCTTTCATTATGAAAGTTTTGTTAGTGCTTTTTTTAAGACAGAAAAACCTACATGGTTCTCTTCTCTAGAATATCTAATGTGACTGGTTAAATCACATACCAAAGTTAGACATCTTGAATTTACAGCCATCAGACTAAAATGGGAAAATACCGCCTGTGTGGGCCTTAAGCTACTGCAAGTGTGCCAAATGTGAACAGTCAGTGGGAGAATACACATGAGCAAGTTTTGCAAATTAGAGGAGCCATCTTGACAGTACACAAGTGTGCATTCAGCAGAGTCTTGGGTAAGGGCAGTATCATTGGAATATATGCTCAGCCTCCCATGAGGACTACGTAATCGGAACTCACCTGTTGTCATAAGTCTAGGCCACTAGGTGTCTTTGTAATTAACTCTGGATTCACTGAAGCATTTGGATATTTTAAAGAACTCTATTGGCCTTCCAACTTGGCACAGAAATCCATACAAAAGCATATTTTTGTGTTATGTTTGAAGGCCTGGGAAAAATTTGGATTTCTCTTAGTTCTCAGTTGTACTTTGCATTTTCCTTTCTTTATATGTCAGCTCTTCCACAAAGGGCCTTGAAGGGAGAGGGTAACGAAAGTGGGGATTGAGACAAGTTGTAATTACTCACTGTTGTGCTGAAACCTCCTACATATCCCAAAAGTGGAATGTGAGCTCAATCAACATCGCTCTTAAGACCATTTATTTGTTGCCTGAGTAAAACCTTCCATAAAATTGCTAATACGCCTAAGTACAATATTTTCCTTAGTTCAATTTGACCAGACTGATAAAGAAGATTGATTTTAATCATAAGGTACACAGATTTTTTTTAAAAGAGTGCAAAATGACTTGCTAATAGACTAATGTCAGAGTAAGAAAACAAAAACATATGTGTGTCTTCCAGCTCTATTGGAGGAGCAAGAGTTTGATTTAACAATATCTGCTGTCTTTGTCTAATCACTCACTAGTTGCATATTTTTGAGAATATTCCAATAGGCGCTGAAAGTATACCTGGAAAATGAGACCTTTGTCAGCCTATCCCACTCAGCAAAAGGACTGCAGTCCCAACAAATGGACCCTTTCACAGTGCTCCCTGGGGATGACTGCATGTTTCTGTTAGGCTGTGCTAGTTTGATATGTTCTCCTTGGGAAATTGCTTCCACTCTCACAGTATTTTCCTCGTGATAGCCTCAGCTGTGGTACCTTTTTGACCTTTGTGGGTGGGTTTGATTTTTTTTTTTTTTTTTTTTTTCGGAAAGTAATTTGAAGCTGTGTGTTGTGAATAAAGAGAATGAGCAATTTGTAGGAAAATTTTAAACTGTTTAAAGTACTACAGGGCTTAAAATGGCACATGGGTGTGAACAAGTGAGAAAGTTAGAAGAGAATTCAAAAGTATCCCATCTTTTGAGCTAAGACCTGGCAGGACATTTTGATATGGCTAGTGCAGCAGCAGTGAGCACTGGCTTTATCTGCTACCCACTAACCGTGTGACCTTACGCAAATATCTCAAACTTTGAGCTTCAGTTTCCTCAGGTATAAAGTAGTTGCAGTACCATAGCCATGAAGATGGAATAAGAGCTCGTGTGATGGGTGCCATGTAGTTGGCACTCTGTCAGTGTTTTCCATTGCTCGTTGGTCTGAACAGAGATCAGGTGCCATTCCCATTTTTTTTCCTGAATACACTCATTTTTGTCATTTACAGCCATAAAAAACTTTCCGTCTTTAGAAGTTGACAAAAAAGGAGGGGAACAGAAAAGGGCCTGGCCTCGAGATGTGAGCAAATACTAATGTGCAGGTTTTAGATTCTTTGTCTTTTCTTTCCTTTTCCCTTTTCTTTTCATGTCAGCTCTAAATCTAGGAGCTTAATTATTGACCGAAATGAAGCTGAGGTTTCATGTTCCCCGGAGCATGCATTGATGGGAAGGATGAATTCTCATTTCCTGGAGGCTGAAGATCTGTGCAGGTATCTGTGGCCAATGTTAAGCCTACGACTTTAGATGAGCTGGCATAAATCTTGGGAGAGGTTTCTTGTCTGTGTTCCCTCTGAATTTCTCTGTGCTGTTAGAGGCAGGGACAGAAGAGAACCAGCATGGCAGTGCTGGGCTCAGGGTCATGCCTGCTGCCTGCCAGCGCAGCTGTTCTTGTCCCTGTCCCACATTGCTTCTTGGAAGCCTTTTTACAGCCTCAATCATCTTGCTCTTTCTACCGCAGCTATAAATGGGTTGGAAGCCAGTGCAGCATGGGCAGGGAGGACTCGGTTTAATCTTTTCAAGTGCTACAGCATTTCTCTGTTCCTTTGGCATCATTTTATGGATGTTTTCCCAGTATCCCTTTCCAGTGTCCTATGAATTGGCTAGCAAGAGTGCTTCCCAGTCTATCAGATGGAGAGAAGCAGCAGGCTCAGAGAAATTACATGAAAGTCCAGATTTCCAACTTGTTCACTTTTCTACCATATTAATCATCTCTCAGACAGTGATGTGGTAGGATTAATTCATATGCATAGAATTCCATTGTACTATTTAGCAGGGGAAATAATTTCACTTTAAATTTTTAGCAGCTTCAAGGACTGATTGATTAGGCTCCTTCAGGCTCTTTGGAAATCTTGTCCTTTGAAAAGGGAATTCTGATACCCAGAGGAATGTATTTCTTATGGTCATGTTTCAGACTGTAGCATCTTGAAAGTCATGTGGGCTAGAGCAACTTCTAGGTATCCTTTAGCACAGATGCAGGCTGAGAGTTGAGAGTTGAAAAGCTTTTTCTCAAGAAACTGTTTATGACAAACATAGTTCATCTCCCATTTTGGTTAATTTTCAGCTTAAGTATTTTAAAAAACATTTGGAGGGCAGGGACATGCAGCTGCTAAGAATCCAAGACAGTACTGTTTTGAAAATGCAAATATTTCTGGTTTGCATTTACTTGAAGTAGGGTAGTTGCCTCCCATACAGTCCCTTGAATACAGATATTCTTTAAATGATATCATTTTGAGTAGAATACAGAGTCCAGGTGATTTTGGGGAAATCACTTAAAAAAAAAAAAAGCTTAGGTATCATTGCATTCTAGGGGACAAGAAACAGAACGATGGTATTTTTGGCAGGCGCCCCAGCCCAGCAAAACCCACACCCCAAGGCTGTCTCTGTAGCTTCCTGTGGTTTTCCCACTGAAGAGAAACAGCCTTTCTCTTGGAGGGCCTGGGATGGCAAGTATGTATATCAGCTTGATCAGAATCATAATATTCCTGCTTTGAGGTTATGTCCCAACAGGCTTCATTTAGGAAATTTGATGCACCACAATTGTTGCAAACTGAGTTGAACTGATTTTGTGGCTCCTAATGGTGCAAGTTTTTTGTTTGGTAGAAACTGGTAACTTCCTATATTAAAATTATGCTACCAGGTGATCTGTAACAATAAAGTCAAGTCTCAGACTAAATTTTGCGACCGATAAGAACGTTAGCAAGCAGGCACAAAAGTTAGTCATTCAGCATGTTCCTGTGGACTGGGAAAAGCCCCAACCTGTCCTTTGGATATGTATCTCACATCAAAGGTTAGGTAGAAACAGATGCAGAAAAATTCTCAATACAGGACACATCTAAACTTTTCATTGGCGCAGGTGATGGAATCCTCTGTTAAGTGTCCAGACTCAGGACCAGAGTTCTAGGCCCAGAGTGCCACCACAGAGAGTGTTAGGCTGCCTGGTTTGCCAGATTCTTATAATCCACATATATATGCAAGGTTAAGAGAACCCTGTACAGTATTTCCAGCCAACACATACATATATTGAATTCTGTTTTCATCAGAAAAATTATTTCTACCATCCTTTATACTTGTGAGGGAATCCTCTAGTATAGATTTCAAAGCTGTAGCTGATGCTTTTGTAATAGCCACACCTGGGGTATGTATTCCTGATTGGGGTACCTCAGATACTAACTAGCTACCCATAAGAGGAAGGGAGGGAGGGAGAAAGGGTTTGGGTGTGTTCCCATATACTTGCATGCATTCACACTGTGTATTCAGAAATATTTTAAAATACAGATAATAGGTATCTCTTTATTTGACCCTGGAAATACTGTGTCTTGTATAATGTTGCCAGCCATTCATGAATGACCTGAAATGTCAACTGACTTTTGGCCTGCCATGGTGTCTTAGAGCCATTGATGAACGGCTCACCATGGGGCAGAGAAAAGAGAGAAGAGAATGATAATTTTTGTTAGTTTTGTGGGGTGTTTTTTTCTTTTATCTTTTTTTTTTTTTTTTTTTTTGAGACAGTCTTGTTCTGTTGCCCAGGCTAGAGTGCAGAAGTACGATCTTGGCTCACTGCAACCTCCGCCTCCCAGGTTCAAGGGATTCTCATGCCTCAGCCTCGCAAGTAGCTGGGAATACTGGTGCATGCCACCACACCAGGCTAATTTTTGTATATTTTGTAGAGATAGGGTTTCACCTTGTTGCCCAGGCTAGTCTCAAACTCCTGAGCTCGAGCAGTCCTCCTCCCTCGGCCTCCCAAAGTGCTGGGATTACAGGCATGAGCCACCACGCCTGGCCAGTTTTGTAGGCCTTTTCAAGCTTTTTTGCATTCTTTCATTTGACGTTCTAGTATATGTGGAGATGTTGTATCCCCCACTCAGTTTTGTACACAAATCGTTGTCCAGGGTCATAGAATGAGTAAATTACAGGAACTATAACTTGAAAGAAATCCTATCCTTTATACTTCCTCTGTACTACCAAGAAGAGCTATTACTATTCAAAGAATACCATGGAACTTTTTCACCTTGGGGCAGTTATTGCCAAGGTAAGACCATGTACTAAGGATATATTATATAACAGAATGCTGGGAGATTTCGACCTTAACTAGTGATAGGCCAGGTGATTCAAACCAGCTCTCTTACTGAAGCCACCTTAAGAAACTGGATCAGTTGTTTCTAAAAATCTTCTTAAACATTAAATCACTATTATAAGGAGATACTGAGTTGAGCTTTGAGAGAGAAGGTAAGCACAGAGGAGCAAGCCTTAGCATTAGGGCCATTTTTTGTTTTATGGCCATTTGCTGATCAGGATAAAGGAAGTTGAGAGCATGAGCCCACACCTTTGGTGTCCTTTCAAGGTGAAGGAGATAAAACTTGTAGTCTGGGTCCTTTCAAGCCTGGGAACCCTTATAAATCATTCTTCACTTCGAGTTTGAACTCTATCGAGAGATACACCTAGGAGTAAGGGTGAAGTGAAAGTAAACCATCCCTCACACTGGTAGTAAAAATTTCACGTGATCTAAGTGGCTCAGAAACCTTAAGGCTTACTTGCATTACGATAATTCTATTTAGCGAATGCCCATAGGTGCCAGGTAAAAGCAGTGAAATCTTAGAGGGAAATATGATCCTAGGCCTAAAATTATTTATATAGAAAATTTTGCTGTTATAATATGCTGCCGCAGAGGTATCCAGGCACACAAGGAGAGAAGGTACCATAAGTGAGAGTTGGCAGAAGCAAAGACAAAAGAAATACAGACATACAGATTCTAAATATTCTACTTACTAGACATACACTATGAAATACTATTATTACAGCATTAAAGGAAGTAAAAGCCCAAACGTAGTTGTATTGGGGACTGGAAACTCTATGACTTTTCAGATTTAAAAAACTGAAATAGAGGACTGAAAATTCAAAAACAAAATGAATAGGTATACAGGCAATTATATACCGCTAAAGAGCAAATTAGTGAAATGGAAAATAGATTAGAAGAAACTATTCAAAGTGAAGCACTGTATACACAAAGATGGAAAATAGAGAAGGTAGAAGATAGAGTGAGAAAGTCTAACAGTCATAATTGGAAACCTAGAAAAAGAAGAGAAAGAATGTTTCTATAGCAATATTGAATGGGATTATAGATCAACTTTTGAAACAAACGAAAACCTCAAGCCTCAAATCCAGGAAGCCCAACAAATTTATAACAGTACAAATAAAACTAAATCCACACCAAGACTCATAATCAAACTTCAGGAAATGGAATATAAAGAAATCTTAAAAGCAGTGGGGGATGGGAAACAGACATTAACTTCTGAAGAATGATGATCAGGCTTACGATTGACTTGCAGAGTGTGAGCCAGAGGACAGTGGCAATAACCTCTTTAGTGTGCTGAAGGAAAGAAATGCATCCCAGAATTTTAAACCCAGCAGAAAATACTGTTCAAGAATGAAAGGGGCCGGGCGCGGTGGCTCACACCTGTAATCCCAGCACTTTGGGAGGCCAAGGTGGGCAGATCATGAGGTCGGGAGATCCAGACCATCCTGGCTAACACAGTGAAACCCCTTCTCTACTAAAAATACAAAAAATTAGCCAGGTGTGGTGGTGGGCACCTGTAGTCCCAATTAGTCAAGAGGCTGAGGCAGAAGAATGGCGTGAACCCAGGAAGCAGAGCTTGCAGTAAGCGGAGGTTGCACCACTACACTCCGGCCTGGGCAACAGAGCGAGACTCCGTCTCAAAAAGTAAAAAAATGAAAGATAAAAGTGAAGGTATTAAAGGTATTTTATATAGACAAGAACAGAGTCCACCACTAGCATGTTTAGACAAAAAGGACTTTTATTGGGTCTTTGCAAGTAGGAGGAAAGTGATTCAAAATGTTAAATCAGAAGTATAGAAAAAAAAGTATAGAAAGTGGTTAAAGACGGGGTAACTCTAGGCCAGGCACGGTGGCTCACGCCTGTAATCCCAGCACTTTGGGAGACTGAGTCAGATGCATCACTTGAGGTCAAGAATTTGAGGCCAGGCTTACCAACACAGTGAAACCCTATCTTTACTAAAAATACAAAAATTAGCTAGGTGTGGTGGCACATGCCTGTAGTTCCAGCTACTCAGGAGGTTGAGGTGGGAGGATTGCTTGAGTCCAGAAGTTGGAGGCTGTAGTGAGCTATGATTGTGCCACTGTACCCCAGCCTGAGCAACAGAGCGAGACTCTGTCTCAAAAGAAAAAAAAATGTGGGTAACTCTAAATGAACATTTGAACATTTACTGTATAAGACAATACAGTGTTCAGTGGGATTTTTTTTAAAATAGAGATTTAAGGCCAAGGTGGGCAGATCACTTCAAGTCAGGAGTTTGAGACCAGCCTGACCAACATAGTGAAACCCCGCCTCTACAAAAAATACAAAAAAAATTTTAGCCAGGTGTGGTGGCAGACACCTGTAATTCCAGCTATTCAGGAGGCTGAAGCAGGAGAATCACTTGAACCTGAGAGGTGGAAGTTGCAGTGAGCCGAGATGGTGCCACTGCACTCTAGCCTGGGCTACAGAACAAGACTCTGTCTCAAAAAAAAAAAAAAAAAAAGATTTAAAATGCAAGACAGAAAAGCATAAAATTTGGAGGAGGTGATTGGAATTAGTCTCTTCTAAGGTTCTTGCATTGTCTTGGAGGAGGTTAAAGATATGAATTAATGCTTGACTGAGATAAGGATATGTGTTGTAATTAATAAACACTAAACAAATAGAAAAGTTGTATAACTTCTGACTAAAAAGGAAAAAATAGAATGATAAAAATAATTTAAAGGAAGAAAAAAGTACAAAATACAAAGCCCAAGAAGTAGTGGTAAACTGAAACCCACATGTATCAGTAATTACATTAAACGTAATTGATTAAATGCTGGTAGTAGAAAGATTGTCAAACCAGATTTTTAAATTTATATGCATTATACAAGCAATATATCTTAAACTTACAGAATGACTGAAAATAAGGTATAAGAACATAGTATTTTAGTATTGAATTTTCAAAAATAAGGTGAAAATAAACTTAAACACCACAAGAAAGTTGCTGTAGCTATATTAATATCAGACAAAACAGAATTTAAGGCAAAAAGCATTAATTACTTTATAGTACAATTACTTTATAATAATTGGTTTTAATTTGCCAGATAGAATTCTAAATTTATATGTATTTAATAACATGTCTATAAAATATATAAAAAGTTTACAGAACTACCAGAAATGATTTTTCCCCCCCGAAGATGGAGTCTCGCTCATTCACCCAGGCTGGAGTGCAGTGGTGCGATCTTGGGTCACTGCAACCTCCATCTCCCAGGTTCAAGTGATTCTCCTGCCTCAGCCTCTGAGTAACTGAGACTACAGGTGTGCGCCACCTTGCCTGGCTAAGTTTTGTATTTTTAATAGAGATGAGTTTTTTGCCATGTTGGTCAGGCTGGTCTCGAACTCCTGACCTCAGGCGATCCACCTGCCTTGGCCTCCCAGAGTACTGGGATTACAGGCGTGAGCCACCAAGCCCAGCCGATTCATTAAAATTTTCTACTGTGATTATAAATCATTTATTTCTGGGCTGGGCGTGGTGGCTCACGCCTGTAATCCCAGCACTCTGGGAGGCTGAGGTGGAGGGATCACCTGAGGTTAGAAGTTCGAGATCAGCCTGGCCAACATGGCAAAACCACATCTCTACTAAAAAATACAAAAAGTAGCTGGCCATAGTGGCTCGTGCCTGTAGTCCCAGCTACTTGGGAGGCCAAGGCAGGAGAATTGCTGGAACTTGGGAGGCGGCGGTTGCAGTGAGTTAAAATCACACCACTGCACTCCAGCCTGGGTGACAGTAAGACTCTGTCTCAAAAAAAAAAAAAAAAAAATTTAATGAATTATTCTCAGTAATTGATGAAAAAAGGATACCAAAAGAAATCGGGAAGGGTTAATGAACATTTGATTAACATGATTAATAAGCATATTCTAGTGAACACACAGAATACTGCACCTAATTGAAGTACACATTCTTTTCAAGCACACACGTAGTATTTTACAAGAATTTGCTGGAATAGACGGGATCGTTAAACAAGTTTCAACAAATTTCAGAGTGAAATTATATAGATGTGTACTGATTCCACTGTAACTGTGCAAGAAATCAGTAATAAACGGATAACTAGAAAATCATCTCCATATGTTTGGAAATTCAGATACATACTGTAAATAACTCATTAATTAAGGATGACATAATGGAAATTAAGAACTATTTTAACTAAATGATTAAAAATAAGTATACCAAAATTTGTAGGATATGGAGAAAGCAATACTTAATAAAAATGTGGCTCATGCCTGTAATCTCAGCACTTTGGGAGGTCAAGGCAGGAGGATCGCTTGAGGCCAAGAGTTTGAGACCAGCCTATACAACACAGCAAGACCCTGTCTCTACAAAAAAAAAAAAAAAAAAAAAAAAAAAATTGCCAGGTGTTATGGCACATGTCTGTAGTCCTAGCTACTTGGAGGCTGAGACAGGAGGATTGTCTAAGCCCGGGAGTTTGAGGTTATAGTGAGCTCTGATCGCACCACTGCACTCCAGTGTGGGTAACAGAGTGAGTTTGAGCCTTTGTCAAAAAAAAAGAAAAAGAAAAAAAGCCTTAAAGCAGGCCCAAAATTAATGAGCAAATATTTGTATCAAGAAGTTGGTAAAAGCAACACAATAAATGCAAACAAGTAGAAGATAGAAATTATTACAGGGAACAGCAGAAAGACCTGTAAAATTGCTAAACCTGTGGTGAGGCTGAGCAAAAGGAAAGTTAACATGTATCTTAGCATTGAATTTTTAAAAATCGGGTGCAGGCTGGGCACGGTGGCTCATGCCTATAATTCCAGCACTTTGGGAGGCTGAGGTAGGTGGATCACTTGAGGCCAGGAGTTCAAGACCAGCCTGGCCAACATGGTGAAACTCCATCTCTACTAAAAATAAAAAATTAGCCAAGTATGGTGGCCTGTATCTATAGTCCCAGCTACTCAGGAGACTGAGGCAGGAGAATTGCTTGAGCCCCAGATGCAGAGGTTGCAGTGAGCTGAGATGGCACCACTCTATTCCAGCTTGGGCAATAGAGTGAGACACTGTCTCAAAAAATAAAAAGAAAAATACAAATATGATGCAAAAGAATAAATTTATAGTTCAACATTAAAAGACAAAATGAAGTGATACTGTTAAGGAGGCAGGCAGATTTAGGTGAAGAATTATAAGGAAAAGTAGGCAAATTATCATATAAGTCACTGGTTTTTAGAGGTAAGTAAGGAGTTGTAATTTAGAAGTGGCCTTTCTTTTCTTTCGAGACACAGTCTCACTCTGTTGCCCAGGCTAGAGTGCAGTGACACAAACTCGGCTCACTGTAACTTCCACCTCCCGGGCTCAGATGATTCTCCTGCCCTCAGCCTTCCGAGTAGCCAGGATTACAGGAATAAGCCACCATGCCCAACTAATTTTTTATTTTTGGTAGAGACAGAGTTTCACCATGTTGGTCAGGCTGGTCTTGAACTCCTGACCTCAGGTGATCTGCCTGCCTCAGCCTCCCAAAGTGCTGAGATTACAGGCGTGAGCCACAGGGACTTCGGATGTAATGTTTTGATATTCTTGACGGGGTTGTAGTTACACAGATGGTCACTCTACATTGCATATAGACTACAATGTAGCCTATAGACTATTTTACTTTTCTGTTTCACAATGAAAAATGTTAAGATAATTAATAGGTATTCTGCATGCATGCTTCTGCGGGCATGCCCATCATTTACACTATTCTTTTTGCCAGACAGG
Source organism: Rhinopithecus bieti (assembly GCF_001698545.2). NCBI lineage: Eukaryota > Metazoa > Chordata > Mammalia > Primates > Cercopithecidae > Rhinopithecus > Rhinopithecus bieti. The sequence goes on from NW_016819103.1 coordinate 605,452, forward strand.
AAGGGTCACAACCTGACACCTCTCCTTCAGAGAATGCTCATCCCAGCTTGAAGGCTTTTTTTTTTTTTTTTTCTTTTCTTTTGAGACGGAGTCTCGCTCTGTAGCCCAGGCTGGAGTGCAGTGGCGCTATCTCGGCTCACTGCTAGCTCTACCTCCTGGGTTCAAGCCATTCTCCTGCCTCAGCCTCCCAAGTAGCTGGGACTACAGGTGCCTGCCACCATGCCCAGCTGATTTTTTGTATTTTTAGTAGAGACGGTTTCACCGTGTTAGCCAGGATGGTCTTGATCTCCTGACCTCATGATCTGTCCTCCTTGGCCTCCCCAAAGTGCTGGGATTATAGGCATGAGCCACTGTGCCTGGCCTAAAGAATGCTCATCCCAGCTTGAAGGCTCTTAACACAAGAATTTCCAATTAGTAGAGGTAACCTGCTGGTAGATCACACAACTCATCAACCTTAGGCTGTAAGAGACTGAGTCCAATATAAGTTTTCAATAATTTACCCACCCATACCATACTTAATTTATGCCAGTGTATATGAACTTCTTGAAACTGAAACTATTCCCTCTTATGCTGAGTACCCAGATACGCAAACTTATAGGGGTAGGCCAATAAATAAGTGAGCAGAGAGGATTAGCTTGAAGACAACAGAAAATAAATAGGGACTATGGCCAACTAGAGCTCAAGTTCTCTCTCTAGAGCAGCTGCAACCCAACTCTAGATGATTGTTACTTGCAGACTATTGGGAATAATGTTGCCATATTTTCTGTTTTTTTTTTTTTTTTTTTTCCCCTTGAAGAGTAGATGGAAATCTGAATTTTAATGTCAGAGCACCTGATTTTTAAGTGTTGGTTCAAACCGCACCCCCTTCCTCCCCCCCCTGAAATACTGTTTGGGTCAAACCAAACCTGCACCTGGGGTATGTCCAGTTAGTTTATGAGAATAACCTCAACAGCCATGCAGATTAGAGAGAGAGAATAATGTATAAAATAATTTACTATAACCTTCTGGATGGAACTTGCCTGCCATGCATGTTGTTATATAATTCTCAACTTCAAAATTAAAAGAAACTCACTGAACCAGAATTCATACATTACAAATGTCACTCAGGTTAATAATTTCCGTAGTGAAAACTGGCTTTCTCTGCAGGGGAATTAATTTTTTTTTTACCATAAGTAATTTATTAAAGGGATTGAGGAAAATTACTAAATAGTGATATCACGCAAACTAATTTCTTTTAGGAAAAATAGCTAAAGATGGACTTTTTAAAAAAAATGTGCTGCTTAATGGGTTGAATCCCAAGACGTTGTGCTCCTGTTTAGATGTAGTAGGCATTTTCTTTTTTTTTTTTTGGAGGAGTCTTGCTCTGTCGCCCAGGCTGGAGTGCAGTGACCGGATCTCAGTTCACTGCAAGCTCCGCCTCCCGGGTTTACGTGTAGTAGGCATTTTCAAAGAGTGGTCCGAGCACCAGCAGCATCAGTGCCATCTGGGAACTTGCTAGAAATAAAAATTCTCAGACCCCGCCCCAGACCTAATTAATCAGAAACTGTGGGGTTGGGCCCAGCTACTTTTGTTTTAACAAGCCCTCCTGGGGATTCTGAAGCATGCTCAAGGTTTGAGAAACCACTGCTATGGCTTTTGTTGCTTTGTGACTTTTTTTGTAGAATGACTTTAGAAACTTAAACTTTGTTATTTTAAGGTTTCAAGTGAATATTTTCTCCAATGTTGACATCTTCCAAGTATCCTTCAAATAATATCTTTGGTTTGTCTTACTGTCAGTAAAATATGTGTTGGTTTAAAAAGATGACTGAGGGCAGAAAGTTGCATCCTCTAAAAATTCATTTTAAAGTGAGATTTGTATGTAAGAGCAGACAGAATTTTATCCTCTTTCTGCCTTTCTTATCCACTACTCGTGATATCCACTCAGCCTCACTAAGGAAGTCAGTCTACTTTATACTCAGCTTTTGACTTAAGGGTATTTTTTTATGTATACATAGGATGTGTCATGCAGAAAATGCCATAGAAGCCTTCTCTGACCCCTCCTTCTATTTTGTAAGCCATTCTATGCATAAGGCCACAGTGACTTCACATTGGACTCTTGTTCTGCCTCCTACTAAATGGCAGAGTCCAGGAGGGTCCCACAACCTGTGTACTCCAGGCCCACAGACTATAAGCTCTGAGTAATGGATGCTCAGCAAATATTTTTTCTTTGCTCTAGGGTCTCAGCTATCAGCAGGAGTAATAGCTGTTTAACCTACGGTGATCCTTTTATTAGTTTGTTACAGTAAGAAATGCATGTTTTAATTGGATTGGAAGCCTTGAACCTTTTCTTAACAGATAATAAACATTTTTATGTTGAGGTATAACTTACAAACAGCAAGTACACAGATGTTAAGTGTACAACTCGATGGGTTTTTTTTCCACATGTAAATACCCATGCAACTGAGACAGGAATAATAACAGGGTGGTCCCAGGAGAATAGAAAATTCCAGGCAGCAGTTTCACATGACTAGCAAAAGGTAACTGTTGAAATAGCTGCATACACTGGGCGTGGTTGCTCTCGTCTGTAATCCCAGCACTTTGGGAGGCTGAGGCAGGCAGATCACTTGAGCTCAGAAGTTCAAAACCAGCCTGGCCAGCATGGTGAAACCCAGTCTCTACTGAAAATACAAAAATTAGCTGGATATGGTGGCAGGCGCCTATAATCCCAGCTACTCAGGAGGCTGAGGTAGGAGGATTGCTTGAATCCAGGAGGCAGAGGTTGCAGTGAGCCAAGATTGTGCCATTGCACTCCAACCTGGGCAACAGAGTGAGACTCCATCTCAAAAAATAAATTATAGAAAGAAATACTGGATAAGCTAGGGGCTGATAAGACCTTGAAAAACCAGGGTGTTTGCCAAGCTGGCTAAGAATGACTAGACCCAACATGGCTGTGGATTTGACCTAGGTTTCACCTAGGACCTCATTATGCACTCATTAACATATGAAATCACACATGCACCAGCCCCATGAAAGTCAAGGCCAGCCTGGGCAACATAGTGAGACCCCATCTCCAAAAATATAATAAAATCACAAAGTAGAAGGAAAATCAACTGTCAGATGCTGCTGAGAGACTGAATAAGATGAAGATTATAAATGGCAACATACAGGTCGTCAGTGGCCTTTTTATATTAATATAACACATTGTTTAAAAATTTTAATGGAGACAGGGTCTCATAGCCACCACACCCAATTTATTTAACAATCGACATCAACAATCATCTGGTTACATAGACTTACCAGATTAATTTATCAATTTAGCAGTTCATCAAATTAGATTTCTCCTGTTTTAAAAATATGAAATATAAATTTCAGTACTTTTAAAGTCTTAGTTAAAATCAGGAATCTATTCTCTTAAATGCTTAAAGTACATTAATATATATCAAACACACAGTTTGCTACAATGATTACAAGGATGAATAGTATACTAACATACCAGTTGTAAATATTTTGATGCTATGGATTTAAATTTGTGTTACAGATTTTCTGATTCAACAGCTTTATTGAGGTGTAATTTACATAGCATAAAATCTACCCATTGTAAATATATAGCCTGATAATTTATAGTAAATGTGAACTATTGTGCACCTATCAATCTGAGGAAGTCTTGAAAAGAGTCGTTTTTGGAGTGCAGAGAGGAAGTCTTCATTGAAGTAAGTTAAAGGGAGAATGGAGAATAATATAGATGTTTCCAGAGTTTTCTTTCTTTTTTTTTTTTTTAAGTCTCTTAAGGGTATTGGGGAAGGTAGTGAGGAGGAGATTAAGAGGGATTATGTTTAAAATGGTAGGTGTTTCATCTTGTGTTCAGAGAGAATATTGAGGAGGGATAGCTTGTCTGATTCCTTCTGTTTAGATAATAAAGGATGAAAAGAGATCATTTAGGAAATGGACCCTGTAGCAAATGTAAACTTTTAATTTATGTAGTTTTAGGGTTTTTTTTTTTTTTTTTGGGGGGTTACTTGCATTTCATTGGGGGAAAATCTTCCTTTTAAATGTGATTGATAATCAATTACTGGCCGGGCGCGGTGGCTCAAGCCTGTAATCCCAGCACTTTGGGATTACAAATACGAGACGGGCGGATCACGAGGTCAGGAGATCGAGACCATCCTGGCTAACACGGTGAAACCCCGTCTCTACTAAAAAAAAAACTAGCCGGGTGAGGTGGCGGCGCCTGTAGTCCTAGCTACCCGGGAGGCTGAGGCAGGAGAATGGCGTGAACCCGGGAGGCAGAGCTTGCAGTGAGCTGAGATCTGGCCAGTGCACTCCAGCTTGGGTGACAGAGCGAGACTCCGTCTCAAAAAAAAAAAAAAAATCAATTACTAAGTAGGTGAAGCAGTCTGGTTCCTTTTTTGTCACTTTGCTTTAGAAATTAATATGAATGCTAATGAAAAAGCAAGGAAAATGAAAACCGACAACATATTAGTGACCCTGAAGTCAAAGTGTGAATATCACAAGGGCAAAAATAGTTCTACACATCGGGCATTTCAGTAGATATTGGTTACCTCCTTGACAAAAGATGGCACCCCTTATGCAGAAACACACTAGATTTCCCAAAGAAGCCTATACACTAGAGCAGGTTCTCTTAAATCTTTGAATGAATGTGCTGCGTTAGTTTTGGCTGTTACTGCTCTTGGAACGTCTTTTGTTTGCATTTTCCAATTTACCTCCTCGTTGACCTATCAATATTTGAAAGAAATCCCCCCTCAAATTTTTGACCTACAGTAGTATAATCTCAAAAGATTGGATTAATTGGTCAGAACATCCATTTAAACATTTTGATTTTTATAATGTCCTGCTTATTAACCAGCTCAATTTTTTTTTTTTTTTTTTTTTTTTTTTTTTTTTGAGATAGTTTTGCTCTGTCGCACAGACTGGAGTGCAGTGGTACGATCTTCTTGGCTCACTGCAACTTCCACCTCCCGGGTTCAAGCGATTCTCCTGCCTCATCCTCCTGAGTAGCTGGGATTACAGGTGCTTGCCACCACACCCGGATAATTTTGGTATTTTTAGTAGAGACGGTGTTTCACCATATTGGCCAGGCTGGTCACGAACTCCTGACCTCAAGTGATCCACCCTCCTCAGCCTCCCAAAGTGCTGGAATTACAGGCATGAGCCACCATGCCCGCTGCAGCTCAAATTTTTTAAAGCAGCCTTCAATGCTCATGCAAGCCATTAATACCTCTGCCTTACCTTTTATCTCCTGCTTGCATTCTTAAGGTCAGCTAGACTGAGTTTAGGGCCTTCTCAGATCTTCCCTGAGCAGGTACATGGTTTTTGTCATGTACCTAGCCCTGTGCCTGTGCCATGTTGTATTAGTCTGTTCTCATGCTGCTAATAAAGACATACCTGAGACTGGGTAATTTATAAGGGAAAGAAGTTTAATGGACTTACAGTTCCACATGGCTGGGGTGGCCTCACAATCATGGTGGAAAGCAAAAGGGAAGCAAAGGCACATCTTACATGGTGACGGACAAAAGGGCTTGTGGAGGGGAACTCCCCTTTATAAAACCATCAGATCTCATGAGACTTATTCAGTATCACGAGAACAGCATGAGAAGACCCACCCCCATGATTCAGTTACCACCCATTGGGTCTCTCCCACAACATGTGGGAATTATGGGAGCTACAATTCAAGATGAGATTTGGGTGGGGACACAGCCAAATCATATCACATGTTTTCTAGATTCTCAAGAATATATTTGAGCTTTTCAAAGCCTCCTGTAGTATTTTCCTGATGTTTCTTAAGCTTTTTGTTGGCTTATTGTTACTTCAGCTGTTACATACCAAGTCAGGAGATCATGATGTTAAACAGTTGCCTCTGATAGTTTCCAACAGTTGGCCCTAGAAAAAAGGCTGGGTGAATTCTGAATCAGGTCAAATGAGGACATTTTGTCAGTGGATCTTCCTGGGAACTACCACACAGGTGACATTTTCTAAAAATGGAGCTTTATAGGAGCTCTGACCCCAAACTCCAACCCCACCCCCCTGCCCCCACTGACTACCAGGCTGCTGGTTTTCACTGTGATTATGTGTTACTGATGTTCAAGGTTACCATGGAGCTTGAGAGGGTGAGGCAATGAGAATAGGGAAAGTTGAAATGCCGTAAAGCTTATTGTTTTACCAAGATTCAGTTTTTCTTGAATACGCAGCCCCAGATTTTGTCAGCATTCTCTTTCCCCTTATAGAAGAGAGGATTTTCAGAGGTTCTTACTCCACTATTTTTGCTGACATCACTGTGTGTCATCTTTTCATGTATTTTCTGTGTTTATCAAGCCCTATTTGGCAATAATTATATTTTACGAGTAGTAAGTGTGTAGCATTTCTTTTTTTATTATTTTTATTTTTGAGACAGGATCTCTTACTCTGTCATCCAGGCTGGAGTGCAGTGGCGTGATCATGGTTCAGTGCAGCCTCAACTTCCCAGGCTCAGGTGATCCTCCCACTTCAGCCTCCCAAGTAGCTGGGACTACAAATGCACACCACCACGCCTGGATAATTTTCTGTAGAGATGGGGTTTTGCTGTGTTTCTCAGGCTGGTCTTGAACTTCTGGGCTTAAGACATCCACCACCTTGGCCTTCCAAAGTGTTAGGACTATAGGCATGATGCCTGTAATCCCCCCGCACCTGGCCATGTGTAGCATTTCTCTTTCCTTCTTTCCATTTCTTCCTTACTTCCTTGCCTTTTTTTTTTTTTGAGATGGAATCTCACTCTGTTACCCAGGCTGGAGTGTAGTGGCATGATCCAGGCTCACTGCAACCTCTGCCTCCTGGAATCAAGTGATCCTGTCACCTCAGCCTCCCAAGTGGCTGGGACTACAGGCACATACCCCCACACCTGGCTAATTTTTGTATTTTTGATAGAAATGGGGTTTTGTCGTGTTGCTGAGGCTGGTCTCTAACTCCTGGACTCAAGTGATCCACCCACCCCAGCCTCCCAAAGTGTTGGGATCACAGGTGTGAGCCACCGTGCCCAGCCCATATGTAGCATTTTTATTGCCATGTTTTTTTGAGACAGTTTCTTGCCCCATCACCCAGGCTGGAGGGCAGTGGTGCAGTCATGGCTCACTGAAGCCTCAAATTCCTGGCTTAAGTGATCCTCCTGCCCAGCCCCCACAAGTAACTGAGATTATAAGCACCTGCCTCCATGCCCAGTTAATTTTTAAAAAAATTTTGTAGGGATGACATTTTGCTATATTGCCCAGGCTGGTCTTGAACTCATGACTTCAAGCAATTCTCTCAGCTTGGCTTCTGTATTAGTCCATTTTCACGCTGCTGATAAAGACATACCCAAGACTGGGCAATTTACAAAAGAAGGAGGTTTATCAGACTTACAGTTCCACATGGCTGAGGAGACCTCACAATCCTGGCAGAAGGTAAGGAGGAGCAAGTCACATCTTACATGGATGGCAGCAGGCAAACAGAGCTTGTGCAGAGAAACTCCCATTTTTAAAACCATCAGATCTTGTAAGACCCATTAACTATGATGAGAACAGCATGGGAAAGACCCACCCCCATGATTCAGTCATCTCCCACCAGGTCCCTCCCATACCACATGGGAATTATGGAAACCACACGATGAGATTTGGGTGGGGACACAGAGCCAAACCATATCATTCTGTCCCTGGTTCCTCTCAAATTTCGTATCTTCACATTTCAAAACCAATCATGTTTTCCCAACAGTCCCCCAAAGTCTCAACTCATTTCAGCATTAACACAAAAGTCCGCAGTCCAAAGTCTCATCTGAGACAAGGCAACTCCCTTCTGCCGATGAGCCTGTAAAATCAAAAGTAGGCCGGGCGCGGTGGCTCAAGCCTGTAATCCCAGCACTTTGGGAGGCCAAGACGGGCGGATCACGAGGTCAGGAGATCGAGACCATCCTGGCTAATAGGGTGAAACCCTGTCTCTACTTAAAATACAAAAAACTAGCCGGGCGACGAGGCGGGCACCTGTAGTCCCAGCTACTCGGGAGGCTGAGGCAGGAGAATGGCGTGAACCCGGGAGGCGGAGCTTGCAGTGAGCTGAGATCCGGCCACTGCACTCCAGCCTGGGTGGCAGAGCAAGACTCCGTCTCAAAAAAAAAAAAAAAAAAAAATCAAAAGTAAGTTACTTCCTAGATATAATGGGGGTAAAGGCATTGGGTAAATACAGCCATTCCAAATTGGAGAAATTGGCCAAAACAAAGGAGCTCAGGCCCCATGCAAGTCTGAAGTCCAGCAGGGCAGTCAAATCTTAAAGCTCCAAAGTGATCTCCTTTGACTCTGTGTCTCACATCCAGGTCGTGCTGATGCAAGAGGTGGGGGAAGGCATGATTGGTTCCTGTGGTCTTGGGCAGCTCT
>NW_016819103.1:613965-649170 GCF_001698545.2 Rhinopithecus bieti
AAAATCAAAAGTAAGTTACTTCCTAGATATAATGGGGTAAAGGCATTGGGTAAATACAGCCATTCCAAATTGGAGAAATTGGCCAAAACAAAGGAGCTCAGGCCCCATGCAAGTCTGAAGTCCAGCAGGGCAGTCAAATCTTAAAGCTCCAAAGTGATCTCCTTTGACTCTGTGTCTCACATCCAGGTCGTGCTGATGCAAGAGGTGGGGGAAGGCATGATTGGTTCCTGTGGTCTTGGGCAGCTCTACCCCTGTGGCTTTGCAAGGTGCAGCTTCCCTCCTGGCTGCTTTCACAGGCTGGCATTGAGTGTCTGGCTTTTCCAGGCGCACAGAGCAAGCTGTCAGTGGATCTATCATTCTGAGGTCTGGAGGATGGTGGCCCTCTTCTCACAGCTCCACTAGACAGTTCCCCAGTAGGAACTCTGTGTGGGGGCTCTCACCCTACATTTTCCTTCCACACTGCCCTAGCAGAGGTTCTCCATGAGGACCCCACCCCTACAGCAAACTTCAGCCTGGGCATCCGGGTGTTTCCATACATCTTCTGAAATCTAGGCATAGATTCCCAAACCTCAATTCTTGACTTCTGTGCACTCACAGGCTCAAAACCATGTGGAAGCTGTCAAGTCTTGGGGCTCGCATCCTCTGAAGCCATGGCATGAATTCTGTGTTGGCCCCTTTCAGCCACAGCTGGAGTGACTGGGATGTAGGGCACCAAGTTCTTGGGATGCACATGGCACAGGGACCTTGGGCCCGACCCTTGAAACTACTTTTTCCTCCTAGGCTTCGTATCCTGTGATGGGAGGGGCTGCCACAAAGTTCTCTGACCTGCCCTGGAGACATTTTCCCCATTGTCTTGGTGATTAACATTCGGCTCTTAGTTACTTAAGCAAATTTCTGTAGCTGGCTTGAATTTGTCCTCAGAAAATGGGATTTTCTATTGCATTGTCAGGCTGCAAACTTTCCAAACTTTTATGCTCTGTTTCCCTTTTGAAACTGAATGCCTTTGACAGCACCCAAGTTACCTCTTGAATGCTTTGCTGCTTAGAAATTTCTTCCACCAGATATTCTAAATCATCTCTCTTAAGTTCAAAGTTCCACAAATCTCCAGGGCAAGGCAAAATGACACCAGTCTCTTTGCTACAACATAACAAAAGTCACCTTTGTTCCAGTTCCCAACGAGTTCCTCATTTGCATTTGAGACCAACTCAGCCTGGACCTTATTGTTTATATCACTATCAGCATTTTTGTCAAAGCCATTCAACAAGTCTCTAGGAAGTTCCAAACTTTCCCACATTTTACTATTTTCTTCTGAGCCCTCCAAACTGTTCCAACCTGTTACCCAGTTCCATATTCGCTTCCACATTTTTGGGTATCTTTTCAGCAACACTCTACTCCTGGTACCAGTTTACTGTATTAGTCCATTTTCACACTGTTGATAAAGACATACCCAAGACTGAGCAATTTACAAAATTAAGAGGTTTATTGGACTTACAATTCCACATGGTTGGGGAGGCCTCACAATCCTGGTGGAAGGTAAGGAGGAGCAAGTCACATCTTACATGGATGGTAGCAGGCAAAGAGAGCTTGTGCAGGGGAATGCTTCTTTTTTTAAAACTGCCATATCTTGTGTGACCCATTCACTGTCATGAGAACAGCATGGGAAAGACCCACCTCCATGATTCAGTAATCTCCCACTGGGTCCCTCCCATAACACGTTGGAATTATGGGAGCTACAAGATGAGATTTGGTTGGGTTCACAGAGCCAGTCCATATTAGTCTCCCAAAGTGCTGGGATTACAGGTGTAAGCCATCTTGCTGACCAGAGTATCTTTTCATATACTTATCTGTATATCTTCTTTGGTGAGGTATCTGTTAAGATGTTTGGCTCATTTTTTAATTGGGTTGTTTGTATTTTTATTGTTGTGTTTTAAGAGTTCTTTTTGTATTTGGGATAATAGTCCTTTATTAAAAGTGTCTTTTGTAAATAGTTTCTTGTGGCCTGCAGCTGGTCTTTTCATCCTCCTGATGGTTTCTTTTTCAGAGCAGGAATGTTTAATTTTAATAAAGTCCAGCCTACCAATTACAGATGGTCCTTGGCTTACAATAGTTTGACTTACAATTTTTCAATTTGCCATGGTGTGAGAATAATAGGCATTCATTAGAAACATACTTCAAATTGTGAATTTTGATATTTTCCCAGGCTAGTGATATGTGTATGATATTCTCTTGAGATGCCGGGCAGTGGCAGCAAGCTGCAGCTCCACGCAACCACATGATCATGAGGGTAAACAACTATTGAATAGTACTCTATGTTGCACTGTGTTGCCAGATGATCTTGTCCAGCTGCAGGGTAACATAAATGTTCTGAACACATTTAAGGGAGGCTAGGCTCAGCTATGATATATAGTAGTTAGGTGTAATACATGCATTTTATACTTATGGTGTTTTCAACTTACAGTGGGTTTATACCCCCATCATAAGTTGAGGAGCATCTGTTTTTCTTACATAAATCACGCCTTTGGTGTTGTATCTAAAAAGACATTGCCAAACTCAACGTCATCTAGATTTTCTCCCATGTTACCCTGTAGGAGGTTTGTAGTTTTGTGTTTTATATGTAAGTCTGGGATACATTTTGAGTTATTTTTTGTGATGGGTGTAAAGGTGTGTGTCTAGGTTTTTTTTTTTTTTCATGTGGTTGTCCAGTTGTTACAACACCATTGGTTGAATAGATTATCTTTTCTGCATTGTGTTGCCTTTGCCCCATTGTCAAAGATCGGTTGACTAAGGTGGGTCTAATTCTGGGCTCTCTGTTCTGTTCTGTGATGTATTTTTTTAATTCTTTCACCAACCACACTGTCTTGCTTACTGTAGCTGTATAGTCGGTCTAGAAGTTAGGTAGTGTCAATCCTCCAACTTTGTCCTTTAATATTATGTTGGCTAATCTGGGTCTTTTGCTTCCCTACAAAAACTTTACAATCAGCTTGTTTTATATCTACACAGTAAATTGCTGCAATTTTGATGGGATTGCATTGACTCTATAGGTCAAATTGGGAAGAACTGACATCTCAACATATTAAGTCCTCCTGTCCATGAACAAGAAATATCACTTTATTTTTAGATTGTCTCCGACTTCTCTCATCAGTAGTTACCCTTATATAGATCTTGTACATATTTTGTTAGATTTGTACCTAGGTATTTAATTTGGGGTGTTGCTAATGTGAATGATATTGTATGGTTTTTTTAAATTAAAATTTGATAGTATTTGAACATCAGCTTAGAAATTTGTCTTGTTGACAGATGTTCTTATACTTTATTCATAGATTTTTCCTTCAATTTTTTATGTGATAAAATACATATAAAATTTGCCATTCTGTTTTTAAATGTACAGCTCAGTGGTATTAAATTCCTTCATAATATTTGCAGTTATCACCACTACTTACCTTCAGAATTCTTTTCTCTTATAGAACTGAAACTCTATAACCATCAGACAATAACTCCCCATTTTATTCTCCCTCCAGCCCTGCCAGCCACTTTTCTAAGTCCCTCATAAGTAGAATCATACATTATTTGTCTTTTTGTGATTGGCTTATTCCTCTTAGTATAATGTTCTCAAAGTTCCTCCATGGTGTAGCATGTGTCAGAATTTCCTTCCTCTTTAAGGCTGAATAATATTTCATTATAGCATATGCTACATTTTGTCTATCCATTCATCCATGGATGGAGACTTGGATTGCATCCACATTTTAGCTATTGTGAATAATGCTGTTATGTACATGGGTGTACAACCATTTCTTCAGTTCCCTGCTTTTAATTCTTTTGGGTGTATATCCAGAATTGAATTGCTGGATCTTCTATTTTGGTTTTTTAAAGTAACTGCCATGCTATTTTTTATAGTGGCTGCAGCATTTTACGTTCCAATCAGCAGTGTAGAAGTGTTTTTGTATCATCACATCCTCGTCAACACTTGTTATTTTTCTTTTTCGTTTTAAAATAGTAGCCATTCTAATGTATGTAAGGTGTGGTCTCATTGTTTTACTTGCAATTCTCTAATTATTAGTGATATTGAGCATCTTTTCATGTGCTTATTGGCCATTTGTATATCTTTAGAGAAATGTCTGTTCTTCACGTCATCTGTCCATTTTTAAACTGGGTTGTTGTTGAGTTTTAGAATTATCTGTATATTCTGTATATTAATTTATCAGGGATGGGCACGGTGACTCATGCCTGTAATCCCAGCACTTTGGGAGGCCGAGGTGGGCGGATCATGAGGTCAAGAGATGGAGACCATCCTGGCCAACATGGTGAAACCCTGTCTCTACTAAAAATACAAAAATTAGCCAGGCATGGTGGCACATGCCTGTAGTCACAGTTACTCAGGAGCCTGAGTCAGGAGAATCACTTGAACCTGGGAGGCGGAGGTTGAAGTGAGCTGAGATCACGCCACTGCACTCCAGCCTGGTCACACAACGAGACAACATCTCCAAAAAAAAAAAAAAAAGAATTCTTATCAGATATGATTTGCAGGTTATTTTCTCCCATTCCAGAAGTTGCCTTTTTTACTCTGTTGATGTTGTCCATCTATAAAAATTCAGTCTATTTTTTTTGTTTCCTGTGCCTTTGATGTTATATCTAAGAAATCATTGCTAAATCAATTGTTGTGAAGCTTTTGCCCTGTGTTCTCTTGTAAAAGTTTTATAGTTTTAGGTCTTCCATTTAGGTCTTCGATCTATTTTGAGTTAATTTTTTAACGTGGTGTTAGGTGAGAGTCCAATTTCCTTCTTTTGCCTGTGGATATCCAGTTTTCCCGGTACCATTCACTCAAAAGACTGTCCTTTTGTTACTAAAACACTAGGGTTTCTGTCTAGGTCCTGCTGCTGCTTGGTACACAGAAAGCCAATCACTGAGACGATAAGTATGGCCAAGAAAGAAGGCTTTAATCAGGTGCTGCAGCCAAGGAGATAGAAGCTCAGTCTCAAATCCATCCCCCTAATTGACTAAAACTAGGACTTTATATAGCAAGGAGGAAATGTAACAATATGTAAGAAAACAAAAACTAGAGAGGGGCAAGGAGGGCATCTGGTGACGTGATCTGATGAGTTCTAGTTATCTGATTCTTTTTTTTATATATAGGCCTAAAGGTCCTTTCCTGAGGGAAGGAACTCAGATAAAACAAATATGAGTTTCATGTTTTAACAGCAAAAGGGTCAATTTCCATGTTTATCCAAATACAATTGTCTGTGGGACTCTTGGGTTGGTTTCACTTTTTTTTCGTTGGATGATCTTGGCACCCTTGTCAAATATGGAGACCATATCTGTCAGGATATGTTTCACTGGTCTTGAACTTTGTAGATTTGTACTATAGTAAATTTGATTACTGTAGCTTTGTAGTAAGTTTGGAAATTAGGAATTGTGAGTCCTCCAGCTTTGCTCCTCTTCAAGATTGTTTTGGCAATAAAGTGTCTATTAAGATTACATATGAATTTTAGGATGGCTTTTTTTTTTTTTTTCAAGATGGAGTCTCACTCTGTCACCCAGGCTGGAGTGCAGTGGCATGATCTCAGCTCACTGCAAGCTCTGCCTCCTGGGTTCACGCCATTCTTCTGCCTCAGCCTCCAGAGTAGCTGGGACTACAGGCACCTGCCACAATTTTTTGTATTTTTTAGTAGAGACGGAGTTTCACTGTGTGAGCCAGGATGGTCTTGATCGCCTGACCTTGTGATCTGCCTGTCTCGGCCTCCCAAAGTGCTGGGATTACAGGCATGAGCCACCGCGCCTGGCCCTGGGTTTTTTTTTTTTTATTTCTGCAAAAAACACCATTGGATTTGTATACAGATCACAATGAATCTGTAGATTTCTTTTGGTAGGATTGACATCTTAACAATACTCATTCTTCCAATCCATGAATATGGGGTGTGTTTCCATTTATTTATGGTGTCTTTAATTTCTTTCAGCATTGTTTTATAATTTATATTGTGTAAGTCTTTCACCTCAAGTTCATTCCTAAGTGTTGTATTCTTTTTGATGCTATTGTAAATAAACTTATAGTTTCTTTTTTTCGATTGTTCATTATTAGTGCATAGAAATGCAACTGGGTTTTATGTTAACTTTGTATCCTGCTGCTTTGCTGAATTCAGTTTTTGTAGACTGTAGGGTTTTGTACGTTTAAAATCGTATCATTTGCAAGCAGAAATCGTTTTACTTCTTTCTTTTCAATTTGGATGCCTTTTATTTATTTTCCTTGACTAATTTTCTCTGGCTAGAACTTCTAGTACTATGTTGAATAGAAGTGGTGAAATTAGGCATCCTTGCCTTTTTCCTGATCTTAGAGGGAAAATGTTCCTTCTTTCATCTTTGTGTATGATATTTGCTGTGAGTTTTGTTGTATATGGCTTTTATTAAGTAGAGGCAGTTTCCTTCTATTCTTAGTTTAAGTGTTTTTATCATGAAAGGGGTGGAATTTTGTCAAATGTTTTTCTGCATCAATCGAGCTGATCATGTGACTTTTCCCCCCACTTTCTTCTGTTTATATGGTGTGTTACATTGGTTCTTCATCCTTGCATTCCAGGAATAAATCTCACTTGGTCATGTGGTATAATCCTTTTAATATAAGATATGATCTAATATGTAGAAAACTGTAAGATGTCACAAAAAAACTTTGAATTAATGAGTTCAGCAAAGTAGCAGAATGCAAAGTCAACATGCAGTTTACTGTTATTTCATTGAGGATTTTTGCATTAATTCATAAGTGATATTAGTCCATGGTTTTCTTTTCTCATTGTGCCTTTGTCTAGCTTTGGTGTCAGGTTACTGCTGGCTTCATAGAATGACTTAGGAAGTGTTCCATCTTTAATTCTTTAGGAAAGTTTGAAAACCAGTGGTACTAGTTCTTTTAAATGTTTGATAGAACTCACCAGTGGAACCATCAGGTGCAGGGCTTTTGTTTGCCAGGAGATTTTTGATTACTGATTCAATCTCCTTATTTGTTATAGGTCTATTCAGATTTTCCATGTTTTCGTGATTTCATTCTGATGGGTTTTATGTTTCTAGGAATTTGTCTATTTCATCTAGGTATTATGTTTGTAATTTCAAATTCCACTTGTTCATCACTAGTATACTGGAAAATAATTGAGGGTTTTTTCTTCTTTTTTTGACACGGAGTCTCGCTCTTGTTGCCCAGGCTGGAGTGCAGTGGTGCGATCTCAGTTCACTGTAACCTCCACCTCCTCCCAGGTTCAAGTGATTTTCCTGCTTCAGCTTCCTGAGTAGCTGGGATTCCAGGTGCACACCACGACACCCAGCTAATTTTTAAATTTTTAGTAGAGATGAGGTTTCCCCATGTTGGCCAGGCTGGTCTCAAAGCCCTGACTTCAGGTCATCCACCCACCTCGGCCTCCCAAAGTGCTGGGATTACAGGCATGAGGCACCATGCCCAGCCTAGTCTTATATATTGACTATGTATCCTATACTGTATGTATCCTGCAGTGTTGCTATGATTGCATATTAGTTCCAACAGTGTTTTTTATCTATTTATTATTTATTTATTTATTTATTTTTGAGATAGAGTCTCGCTCTGTCGCCCAGGCTGGAGTGCAGTGGCACATTCTCAGCTCACTGCAAGCTCTGCCTCCCGGGTTCACGCCATTCTCCTGCCTCAGCCTCCCGAGTAGCTGGGACTACAGGCTCCTGCCACCACGCCTGGCTAATTTTTTCGTATTTTTAGTAGAAACGGGGTTTCACCATGTTAGCCAGGATGGTCTCGATCTCCTGACCTCGTGATCTGTCTGCCATGGCCTTCCAAAGGGCTGGGATTGCAGGCATGAGCCACTGCACCCAGTCAACAGTGTTTTTATTGATTTGGATTTTCTACGTGGGCAGTCATGTCATGTATGAACAGTTTTATTTCTTCCTTCCCAATCAGAATACGCTTTATTTCTTTTTCTTGTCTTATTTCATTAGCTAGGCCTTCCATTATGATGTTGAAAAGGAGTGGTAAGGGGATTTTCTTGGTTTGTTCCTGTTTTCTTGCCTTCATGGAGAAACTTCTAGTTTTTCACCATTAGTTAAATTCTTAGATGTAGAGATTTTGTGGATGTTCTTTTTGAGGAAATTGAAGTTTCCCTCTATTCCTAGTTTACTGAGAGTTTTTGTCATAAATGACTGTTCAATTTTGTAAAATGTTCTTTCTGTGCCTATTGATACGATCATGTGATTTTCTTCTTTTGCCTATGGATGTGATGGTTTATATTGATTTTCAAATGTTGAAACAGCCTTGTGCACCTGGGATAAATCCTACATGATTGTGGCATATAAGTCTTTTTATATACAGTCATATGTTGCTTAACAATGGGGATACATTCTGAGAAATGTGTTCGGTGATTGTTGTATGAACATCATAGAGTGTTCTTATACAAACCATGACAGCATAAGCCTACTGCGCACCTAGACTATATGGTATAGCTTGTTGTTCCTAGGCTGCAAGCCTGTACAGTGTGTAACTGTAATGAACACTGTAGACAACTATAACACAGCAGTAAGTGTTTGTGTATCTAAACATCTCAGTGTAGAAAAACTACAGTAAAAGTATGGTATAAAAGATTTTTTTAAAAATGGCACACCTGTGCAGAATGCTTACCATAAATGGAGTTTGTAGGGCTGGAAGTTGCTCTGGGTGAGTCATTGAGTAGTGAGTGACTGTGACGGTCTAGGACATTTTGTACACCACTGTAGCCTTGATAGACAACACTAAATTTATTAAAAAATATTTTTTCGGTCTTCAGTAATAAATTACCTTTAGCTTACTGTAACCTTTTTCACTTTGTAAATGTTTTGATTAAAACTTTTTTTACTCCTTTGTAATAACACCTAACTTAAAACACAGACACATTGTACAGCTATACAAAAACATTTTTTCTTTATATCCTTAGCCTATATGCTCTTTCCTTTAAAATTTTTTATTTTATTATGTAAACTTTTTTCTTAAAAACTAAGACACAATGTACACATTAGCCTACGCCTACACAGGGTCAGGATCATCAATATCACTGCCTTCCACCTCTACATCTTGACCCACTGGAAGGTCTTTAGGGGCAATAACATGCATAGAGCTGTCATCTCTTACGATAGCAATGCCTTCTTGTGGAATGCAGTTAACTTTTTAAAAAATAAGTAGAAGGATTACACCTTGCTAAAATAATGCTAACATGTATAGCATAGTAAATACATAGACTGATAACAGTTGATTATCAAGTATTATGTACTATATATAATTGTACGTGGTATACTTTTATACAAATGGGCAGCACAGTAGTTTATTTACACCAGCATCACCACAAACATGTAAGTAATGTGTTGCGCTATGACATTGTGATGGCTACAACTTCACTAGGAATTAGGAATTTTTCGGCTCCATTATAATCTATGGGACCACCGTTGTACCTTGACTGAAATGTCATGTAGTGCATGACTGTATCATTGGATTCGGTTTGCTAATATTTTAAGATTCTTGCACCTATGATCATGAGATATATTGGTCTGTAGCTTTCTATTAATGTCTTTATCTGGCTTTGGTATTAGGGTGATGCTGGCCTTATATAATGAATTAGGAAGTATTCCTTTTGCTTCTATCTTCTGAAAGAGATTGTAGAGGATTGGTATAATCTCTCTCTTAAATGTTTGGCAGAATTCCCCCAGTAAGCCCATCTGGGCCTGGTGCTTTCTATTTGGGAAAGTTATTAATTATTGATTCAATTTATTTTATAGAAATAGGCCTGTTTAGAATTTCCATTTTTTAAAGTTTTGGTGGATTCTGTCTTTAAATAATTGGTTCGATTCATTTAGTTTATCAAATTTCTAAATATGGAGTTATTGATAGTATTCTTTTATTATCCTTTTGTTCAATACAGATCTCATAGACATGAAAAGGATAATAAAGGAACACTATCACTAAAAATTGATCCTTTCTTTTTATCTTAGTCTAATTGAAGGCTTATCAGTTTACCTTGTGGAACTACCTTTTGGTTTTATTGATTTTGTTTGTTTGTTTCTCAGTTGATTTTCTGTTTTCAGTGTCATTGATTTCTCCTCTAGTTTTTATTATCTCTTTTCTTCTGCTTCCTGTGGATTTAATTTGCTGCTCTTGTTACCTAAGGTGTAAGATCAGATTATTGATTTTTAGGTCTTTCTTCTTTTCTAATATATTATTTCAGTGATACAAATTTCTCTAAGCACTGCTTTTCCTGCATCCTATGAATTTTGATACATTGTGTTTTCATTTCTATTTAGTTCAAATATTTTAAATTTCTCTTGAGATTTTTTATTCATGTGTTACTGTTTAGCCTTACATATATTGAGATATTCCAATTATCTTTCTGTTGTGAATTTCTGGGTTCCATTGTGGTCTGAGAGCAGACTGTATATGATTTCTATTCTTTTAAATTTGTTAAAGTATGTTTTATGGCCCAGAATGTTCTACCTTGGTGAATAGTCCATGTGAATGTGAGAAGAATGTGTATTCTGTGGTTGTTGGATGAAATAGCCTATAGAGGTGAATTCTATCCAGTTGATTAATGGAGTTTTGGGTTCAAGTGTGTCCTTTTTAACCTTCTGTCTGCTGGATCTTCCTACTTCTGATAGAGCAGTATTGAAGTCTATAGCTATAAAAGTAGATGCATCTATTTCTTCTTGTCATACTATTAGTTTTTACCCCATGTATTTTTATGTACTGTTGTTAAGTACATACACATTAAGAACTGTATCTTACTGGAGAGTTGAGCCCTGTATTATGTAATGCCCTTCTTTATCTAATAACATTACTGGCTTTGAAATCTGTTATATCTGAAACTAATTCAG
Source organism: Rhinopithecus bieti (assembly GCF_001698545.2). Lineage (NCBI taxonomy): Eukaryota > Metazoa > Chordata > Mammalia > Primates > Cercopithecidae > Rhinopithecus > Rhinopithecus bieti. Next base: position 624,814 of record NW_016819103.1, read on the forward strand.
ATACTTCTACTTTCTTTTGATTAGTGTTAGCATGGTGTATTTTTTTCCATCTACTGAAAATATGTCTTTATTTAAATTGATTTTCTTTGAGATATTATATAATTGGGTCTTATTTCTTGTCCCATTATAATTGTCTTTGAATTGGTACATTCAGATCACTGTGATTATTGATATAATTGGATTAATATCTACCATATTTGTAACTATTTTCCATTTGTCACCTTTGTTCTTTGTTGCTATATTTGTCTTCTCTTTTTTCTTACCTTTTGTGGTTTAATTGAGCATTTTTTAAAAATTTATTTTTTGTATATGTTTTTAGGGTCTCACTCTGTTGCCCAGGCTGGAGTGCAGTCATGCAATCTCAGCTCACTGCAGCCTCAACCTCCCAGGCTTAAGCCATCCTCCCACCTCAGTCTCCCAAGTAGCTGGGACTACAGGCATATGTCACCATACCTAGCTATTTTTTTTTTTTTTTAATATTTTGTAGAGACCAGGTCTCAATATATTGCTCAGGCTGGCCTTGAACTTCTGGGCTCAAGTGATCCTCCTACCTCAGCCCCTCAAAGTGCTGGGATTACAGGTGTGAGCCACTGTTCCCAACCAACATATTTCAATATGGTTTCTTTTATCTCCCTTTGCTGGAAGCGAAAGAGATTTCTCTCCGATATTTACTGGGAGAACCTGGTTTAGCTCCTAGAAGTAAAACTCACAAAAGCATGGGGGCCTCCCTATAACTAGGTCCCCTGGAGTTTTATCACTGGGACTTGTCCACACCTAGCAATTTGTCAGCTACAGTTTGTTATTCCACCCCTTTCCCAGTTTCTGTGGAGGTTTCTGTTCCAGTCTATTGTGATTCTCTGTATCCACCTGACTGTCTCTCCAGTTGTGGGAGCAGTGGTGTATTAGTCCATTTTCACACTGCTGTCAAGAACTACCTGAAACTGGGTAATTTATAAGAAAAGAGGTTTAATTGACTCACAGTTCCACATTGCTGGGGAGGCCTCAGGAAACTTACAATCATGGTTGAAGGGGAAGCAAGGCACTTCTTACATGGTGGCAGGAGAGAGAGAGAGAGAGAGAGAGAGAGTGCAAAGAGGGAAGTGCCACTTTTAAATAATCAGATCTCATGAAAACTCGCTATCACAAGAACAGATGGGAAACTGCCCCATGATCCAATCACTGCCCACCAGGTCCCTCCCCTGACACGGGATTGCAATTTGAGATGATATTTAGGTGGGGACACAGAGCCAAAGCATATCAAGTGGATTCTCCTGTGACCTCACCGAAGTTTTTAAGAAATACATGCACATGTATTTTTTATATCAAGAGCGGGTAAGTGTAATGCTAAACAAGAAGTTAATAGAAACTGCATGTTTCCTCCCCTCTTTGAAAATACTTTAGCAATTGTTTTTAGATAGAGTGCACATTTTCTGGAGTCATTGTTTAAGAATAATAGACAAACAGGCTGGGCATGGTGGCTCACACCTGTAATCCCAGCACTTTGGAAGGCTGAGGTGGTTGGATCACCTTGAGGCCAGGAGTTCCGAGACCTGTCTGGGCACCATGGCAAAACACCGTCTCTACTAACAGTACAAAAATTAGCCAGGAATGGTGGCGTGCACCTGTAATCCCAGTTACTGGGGTGGCTGAGGCAGGAGAATTGCTTGAACCCAGGAGTCAGAGGCTGCAGTAAGCCAAGATCACGCCACTGCACTCCAGCCTGGGCAACAGAGTGAGACTCTGTCTTCAAACAAAAAAACAAAGACACTACAAACCCACTTTGCTTTTCATGAATTGAAAATCATTATATGGTGTTGTCAGGAGATCTTAGACTCTGTGAAAGGCATTTTCCAGAGAGTCGCCCAAAATTGGAAGGGTGTTGGGGGGCCGAAATGCCTAGGCAGAGATGATGGGTTTGATGTAGTAAAGAGTAAGGAGTCACCAAAGTGTCTTAGCAAGGGAATACTCTAAAAATCATGTTTTAAGAAGAGATTCTACCATCCTTGTCCGGGGTATGGGTTCATAGAGAAAACCTAGCGTCATAAAACAAGCAAGGAAAACCATGGATTATGAAAGGATCTTTCTACAAAGAGAGTAATTAGTACTTCTCTATTTTGCAGACTCTCTCAGTACCTTCAGAATATTTACAGCCTTCCCAAATGTAACGTGTACCCTTCTCAAGACTATGCATAATGCAGTCACTTGAGAGTTGTGCTGTGTTTTACATAGATTGACAGGTTCTTGTTCAAATTCATTGTGATGGCATCTTTTCATTTTCTTTTGGGGTAGTTTTAAATACATTTTCCTTTTTAAGAAGGCTAGGATGTTTGGGGGGAAAATGCTCGTACTTTTTATAAGCCACTTACTCTCATAACACAGATTAACTTCACAGCACATAAAAGAATACTGGAGAACCCTTGCATGATTAAATATGTCCCTAGAGGATTAAATTTTTCCACATATTTATAAGCCAGTGCTATTAACAATGTTCCAGCATTAAACTTTCTGTACATCCTCATTATGGAGGAGGCCTTTTTTTCTTCGTTCTGCCCTTGCTGTTAGTTTTTCCATGGTCAGATATGTAGCACTATAAAATTATCTGTGGAAACATACAATCTGAATGTTTAACTGGAGTCTAACAAAGTATCATGTCTGAGACTGTTCCAATTTTGTTCAAAGATGTCAGTTTTTCAGACTTACTTGTTCTTTTGTCTTACTGGAAACCTGGCAGAAGGTAGCTATTTACAGGCATATCTTAGAGATATTATGGAGTTTGTTCCAGACCACCACAATAAAGCTAGTACCACAGTAAATCAAGTCTCACAATTTGGTTTCTCAGTGCATATAATAAAAGTTATATTTTTACTATACTGTAGTTCATTAAGTGTGTAATAGCATTATGTCTCAAAATACATGCATACCTTAAGTAATACAAAATACTTTTTTTTTTGCTAAAAAATGCTAACAATTATTGAGCTTTCAGCATGTTGTAATCTTTTTGCTAGTGGAGGTTCTTGCATTGATATTGATGGTGGCCACCTGATCAGGGTGGTAGTTGCTAAACGTTGGGGTGGCTGTGGCAGTTTCTTAGAAAAAGACAAGTTTGTTGCAGCAGTTGGCTTTTCCTTTCAGAAAAGATTTCTCTGTAGCATGCAGCGCTGTTTGATAGCATTTTACCCACAGCAGAACTTCTTTAAAATTGGAGTTGTCCTCTCAAACCCTGCTGCCACTTTATCAACAATGATGTTCTAAATCCTTAGTTGTCATTGCAACAGTGTTCACAGCATCTTCATCAGGAATAGATTTCCATCTGGAAACCACTCTCTTTGCTTACCTGTAAGAAGCAACTCCTCATCTGTTCAAGTTTGATCCTGAGATTGCAGCAATTCAGTCACATATTCAGGCTCCACTTCTAGTTCTCTTGCTTTTTTCACCACATCTGCAGTGACTTCCTCTTGAACCCCTCAAAGTCATCCATGAGGTTGGAATCAACTTCTTTCAAACTCCTTTTGATGTTGATATTTTGACCTCCTTCCATGAACCACAAATGTTCTTACTGGTATCTAGAATGGTGAATCCTTTCCAGAAGGTTTTCAATTTACTTTGATCAGATCCATCAGAGAAATCACTCTGTATGGCAGCTATCGCCTTATTAAATGTATTTTTTAAACAATAAGTCTTGAAAATAAAAATTACTCCTTGGCACAGGGCTGCAGAATGGATATTGTCTTAGCAGGCATGAAAACAACATTTATCTCTTTGTACATCTGGATGACCAGGTACATTGTTAGTGAGCAGTAATATTTTGAAAGGAACCTTTTTTTCTGAGCAGTAGGTCTCAACAGTGGGCTTAAGATATTCAGTAAACCATGATGTAAACAGATGTGCTGTTACCCATGTTTTGTTGTTTGTTATAGAGCACAGGCAGAGAAGTTTTGGAATAATTTTTAAGGGCCCTAGGATTTTTAGAATGGTCAGTAAGCTTTGGCTTCAACTTAAAGTCACCAGCTGCTTTGGCCTTGACCAAGAGAGTCAGCCTATTTTTTGAAGCTTTAAAGCCAAGCATTGACTTCTCCTCTGTAGTTACGAAAGTCCTAGGTGGCATCTTCTTCCACTAGAAGGTGGTTTCATCTTTGTTAAAAATCTGTTGATTAGCCACATCTGTTTTCTGAGCTAGATCTCATAATAACGTGTTGCAGCTTCTACATCAGTACTTACTGCTTCACCTCTCACTTTTATGTTATGGAGACACCTTCTTTCCTTAAACCTCATTAGCCAACCTCTGCTAGCTTCCAGCTATGCTTCTGTAGCCTCCTTACCTCTCTCAGCCTTCATAGAAGTAAAGAGACTTTGAGTTTTGCTCTGGATTAGGCTCTGGCTTAAGGGGATATTGTGGCTAGTTTGATCTTCTCGACCACTAAAACTTTCTCTGTAGCTCTTTTACTTTCTTATTTTTGTGTGGTCATTGGAGTAGCACTTCTAATTTCCTTCTAGAACTTTCTCTGTGCATTAACAAATTGGCTGTTTGGTGCAAGAGGTGTAGCTTTTTTTTTTTTTTTAGTATGTCTCAGCTTTTGACATGCCTTCCTCACTATGCTTAATCATTCCTAGCTTTTTTTTTTTTTTTTTTTTTTTCCGTTTTTTTAATTCCTTTCCCCCTTTTTTTTAATATTTCTTTCTTTTTTTTTTTTTTTTTTTTTTTTTTTTTTTTTTTTTTGGAGACAGAGTCTCACTCCGTTGCCCAGGCTGGAGTGCAGTGGCGCAATCTCAGCTCACTGCAACCTCTGCCTCCCGGGTTTAAGCGATTCTCTTGCCTCAGCCTCCCAAGTAGCTGGGATTGCAAGTGTGCAGCAAAACGCCCAGCTAATTTTTGTATTTTTAGTAGAGTCGGGGTTTTCACCATGTTGGCCAGGCTGGTCTTGAACTTCTGACCTCAAGTGATCCACCCACCTCGGCCTTCCAAAGTGCTGGGATTACAAATAGACATGAGCCACCGTGCCTGGCCCATTTCTAGCTCTTGATTTAAAGTGAGAAATGTGTGACTCTTCCTTTCACTTGGGCACTTTGAGGCCATTATAATTGGCCTGCTTTCAGCATTGTTTTGTCTCAGGAAATAGGCCGGAGGAGAGGGAGAGAGATGGAGGAATGACCAGTTGGTGAATTGGTCAGAACACATACAACATTTATCTACTAAGGTCACCATCTTATATAGGTACAGTTTGCGGTGCCCCAAAACAGTTACAGTAGTAACACCAGAGGTCACTGATGACAGATCACCGCAACAGATATAATAATAATGAAAAAGTTTGAAATATTGTGAGAATTACCAAAATGTGACAGAGAGACGCGAAGAGAGCACATGCTGTTGGAAAAATGGTATTGATTGCTTTGTTCAATGCAGGGTTGCCACGACTTTCAATTTTTTTTTTTTTAATTACTAAATACGTAGTGCTTACCATTTCAAAAAAGATCATTTAATTTCAGTGCACATTTTTTCCTGACGTAACATTCTGGTTTATAAGGAATCTTGTTATTACTGAGGGATTGAGTTATTTATTAATGCCATTTTTTTTTCAGGTGTTAGGTTGTCAAATTAATTTCCTGTGGCTAATCAGCCTGGGCTTGACTCTATGCACATAATGGTCCTCCACTCCCCCAGCTCTCCAGGACTTGCAGTCTCTCTGATCCCACCAGCCTGCAGGTCTTTTCTTTGTTTCTTTTTCTTTCTTTTTTTTTTTTTTGAAACAGAGTCTTGCTCTGTCGCCCAGGCTGGAGTGCAGTAGCGCATTCTCGGCTCACTGCAAGCTCCGCCTCCTGGGTTCACACCATTTTCCTGGCTCAGCCTCCTGAGTAGCTGGGACTACAGGCGCCCACCACCACACCCGGCTACTTTTTTGTATATTTTGTAGAGACGGGGTTTCACATGTTAGCCAGGATGGTCTTGATCTCCTGACCTCGTGATCTGCCCGCCTCGGCCTCCCAAAGTGCTGGGATTACATACGTGAGCCACACTGCACCTGGCTGCTTGCAGGTCTTTTCTTACCAGCCAGGACTCTTTCCCAGTCTCTTCAGTGGTGTTCACCAGACCCTCAGTTTCTCTGACCTTAACCTTTTGATCCTTATTCTGCCAGTCTCTTAGCTTAGATGGGTTCTTAATTTCTTTTCTCCCCAAATTTTTATTTTCTGTCCTGACCAGAGGCATCAGATTGTTCTACACTGTTTAAATGTGCCAGTCAGCATCTCTTCTTCCACTCTCTGCACAGCTGGGCCTCAGGGTCACCACTCTTCTCAAGCCCCATAGTCTAACCCTTCTCAGGTCACACAGGACTTCCTGCCTGCTATCTAGACCCTGGAGCTCTCCTGCCCCCTGTCCCCTGGTCCCTTCACTTTTCACTGCTGCAGCTTTGCTCATCCTTCCCTCCTCATTCCTGCCCCTGGGGGAGAGCTGCCCTCCTTTCCAGTGCCAACCTCTTCATCAGTGCTTTAGAGTTCTGCTTCAGCACTAAACAAAAACAAACCAACTAAATTAAGATTTTAATATTTTATATTAATATTTAAAATTGTTTAATTTTATAAATGTTAAATAACATTTGGTTTTAAGAAATATTAAATATTTAATTTTAATAAATATTGTTTATTAACATTAAATAAAGGTGATCAGGTGGGAGGATCACCTGAACCCAGGAGGTTGAGGCTGCAGTAAGCTATGATTGTGCCACTGTACTCAAGCCTAGGTGACAGAGCGAGACTGTCACCAAAAGCAAAAAAAAAAAACAGAACTGTTTGCAGCAACAAAAATTAGAAAGCACTACCCTTTAACAGAGAGCTGATTAAATTATGGTGTATTTATTATTGGTGGCAAATTTTAATAAATATTAATTTTTAATAAGTATTTTAAAATCTTAAATATTGAGTAATATTTAATATTAAGTAACACATGCACATGGATTTAAAAATTAAAGTAGTATAAAATAATCTACAGAGGCTATTTGATGCCAGTTTGTGTGTATGTGCATTCTTCCATAGATGATACATGCATAAACAAGTATGTACATCCATGCATTTCTTCCTCTTCCTGTCTCCTCCTTCCACTCTTTTTGAACACAAATACTATCTATACACAGTCTAGATATTGCTTTTTAAATATATTGCTATGTTTTGGAAAACAATTTGTGTCAGTATTATAAGACCTGCCTCATTCCTTTAACAGATACAAAATATGTTGTTTTTTTGTTTTTGTTTTTGTTTTTTTTTTGAGACTCTGTCACCCAGGCTGGAGTGCAGTGGTGTGATCATAACTCATTTCAACCTCAACCTCCTGGGTTCAGGTGATCCTCCCACTTTAGCTTCCCAAGTGGCTGAGATTGCAGGTGCACTCCACCATGCCTGGCTAATTTTTAAATTTTTCTGTGGAGTTGAGGTCTCACTATGTTTCCCAGGTTGGTCCTGAACTCCTAAGCTCAAGCAGTCTTCCTGCCTTGGGCACCCAAAGTGCTAGGATTACAGGTGTGAGCCATCGTGCCTGGCCCAAACAGTGTTTCAGTAAGCATCCTTACAATGGAAGTCTTTGTGCCCTTGTACAACTTTATCAGTATGAAGTCTTAAAAGTGGAATTGCTAGATTACAGGGTGCCTACATTTTCATCTTCTAAAAAGAGAAAAATTCTATTTCTTGTATTATTACTGTTCCAGTCTGTTTATGCATTGTTGATTTCTTAGGTATGTCTTCAATATCTGCTATCTTTTTAAAGCATTCGTCTCTTTATTTCTTGTGAGTTCTGAGAGAATTTCTGAGGCATTCTGGTTCAGCATTCTACATTTCACAGTCCCTGTGATCACTGAATTCCTAAATGTGATACTCATTGTTTGTTTCTAAGAACTCTTTACTGTTCTCATATTGTTCTCCTCTCAAGTGTACAGGCCTTTTATTTTTTAACTTTTTTTTTTTTTTGAGACGGAGTCTTGCTCTGTCGCCCAGGCTGGAGTGCAGTGGCCAGATCTCAGCTCACTGCAAGCTCCGCCTCCCGGGTTCACGCCATTCTCCTGCCTCAGCCTCCCGAGTAGCTGGGACTACAGGCACCCGCCAGGTCGCCCGGCTAGTTTTTTGTATTTTAGTAGAGACGGGGTTTCACCATGTTAGCCAGGATGGTCTTGATCTCCTGACCTCGTGATCCGCCCGTCTCGGCCTCCCAAAGTGCTGGGATTACAGGCTTGAGCCACCGCGCCCAGCCTATTTTTTAACTTTTCACTGAAGGATAACATATATCCAAAAAAACACACAAATCTTGTGTTCAACTTAATGAATTCTCAAAAAATACACCTTATGTAACCAATGCTTAGATAAATAAACAAATTATTACCAGCACTTTGGAGTGTCCCTTGTGCCCCTTACAGTCTCTCTGTGGGTAGCCACTATCTTTTCTTCTAACACCACACATTCATACTGCCTACTTCATTTTAATTTTATATAAATGTAATTATACAGTACATACTGCTACTCCTTCCTTTCGTGTAACATTATGTTTGAAGGTAGTTTGTTCTCACTGATATATAGTATTCCATTGCATGACTATACCACAATCCATTTGTTCATTCTACTGTTGATGGTCACCTCAGTGGTTTCTAGTTTTGGGCTATCATGAATAGCGCTGCTATGGACACTTTCGTTTGTGTCTTCTGGTGCACATATGTACACATTTTTGTTGGGTGTGTATACACATGGAGTAGAATTGCTGCATCATAGGGTATAGAGTCCTGGTTGTTCCACATCCTTGCCAGCACTTGGTATTTTCTTTGTCATTTTAATGTTTTTGATAGGTGCAAAGTAGTGTTTCATTGTGGTTTCAGTGTTCATGTCTCTAAATACTCATGCCATTGGCTCTTTGGATATCCCCTTTTGTGAAGTACCTATTGAAATTTATTTTTCCATTTTAAAATTATTTTTAAAAAATATATTTGGCTAGCTGGTATGTCACATTTTTTTTGACAAAATCCTTTTGCCCCTCCCTTCCCATTTATCCTTTTAAATTTATTTTCTTGGCTTTTCTCTCACCTGTTTTCTAACCAGTGAACTTTAGGGCCACTAATCCTAACTCTTCTAGAATTTTTAGTGAATTTGCATGAAACTTACTTTATTGAGAAAACATTGATATGCAAACTTGAAGATAATGTTATTGTCATTCTAAGAAGGGAAAAGATGATTACTAAGCCGCTTTTAGTTTTTTGGCCACTAGATTGCATTTTATCCCCATATTGCATTCTAGTTTTTTGGCCACTAGATTGCATTATTATCCCCATATTTAATTCTCATTTTAATTTTATTTTTGACAAGAGCTTGTTAGAAGTGAAAGTCTTTTAATTTGCATTTTAAGTCTGGAGCCTCCTTTTTAAAAAATGTAAATGTTTTACAGGTTCTTGATCAATATGAACGAGAAGGATTTAACTTCCTAGCCAAGGTGTTTAATTCTTCACATTCCTTCTTAGAAGACTTGACTGGTCTTACATTGCTGCATCAAGAAACCCAAGCTGCTGAGGTAGGAACAAAACAAGCTTTCTGTAGTGAAGACTGACATGCTTAAAACTATTTGATATTCGCCATATGGAAAAAGAAGACAGCAATTAATTTTAATTTTTGTAACTTAGAGCAAATATCACTAAATAAGTCTGCTAGTTACCAGAGAACAAATAACCTTCAGCGAGTGCTGGATACTGATGTGTGTAGGTTGCTGTCCAGTAGGTGCCTAATACACAAAATCACTGTGATAAAGGAAGTAGAGGTTGTAGATTTCCAGGCATCTCTTGTCCTTACTGAAGATCTGCATGTGTATGGCCATTGGAGAGAGTTGGCTTTAATGTTCATATATCAAAATGTAAGTTGGTGAAGACATTGGACTCCAGCTATGTTCTTTAGAAAGAAGGTATTGGACTCTGGCCATGTTCTGATCAGAAAGAACATGCCTGGCTTGTTCATGATTTGATCAGTCTTCATAGACCCTGAACCGTACCATGAAATGGCTTGCCCAGACACAACCCAAGAGGGCCATGCTTTGTTTCTCAGCTAGAATATTTTGCAGATCTTAATTTCCTGGGTCATTGCATCATTTTTTTTTTTAAGACTGAGTTTAAGAAATAAATTACTGGCCAGGCGAAGTGGCTCACACCTGTAATCCAAGCACTTTGAGAGGTCAAGGTGGTGGGTCACAAGGTCAGGAGTTTGAGACCAGCCTGGCCAACATGGTGTGAAACCCTGTCTCCACTAAAATAAGAAAATTAGGTGGGTGTCATGGCAGGCGCCTGTAATCCCAGCTACTTGGGAGGCTGAGGCAGGAGAATTGCTTGAATCCTGGAGGCAGAGGTTGCGGTGAGCCGAGATTGTGCCATGCATTCCAGTCCGGGTGACATTGTGAGACTCTGTCTCAAAAAAAAAAGAAAAGAAAAGAAATTATTTTGTTTTTTCCAGATGCTCGCTGTTCTTAGAAAAGGGATTGCTGTGTATGGTGGTAGAGCTATTTGGATCACTTGGCAAAATGTGCAATTCCTCAGATTTGATGAGTGAAACAAATCAATATCTTTTCCCCTTAGTTACCTGGGTAAAGAAACTATGAGGAGAAATGTAGCTTATGGAGTGTTTCCACAAACTACATAAGGAAAACCTTGACTTCCTGTGTCCTGCGGGGGTATTGCACTTGCCATTAGTCCTTTTCAAGTTGCAATTCTTCCCACCAACTAAAGAGAAATATATAAATTATTTCTAGCTAGGTGGCAAAACTCCCTCAGCCATCTTGTCAAATGATTGCATAGGTGCAAAGATCTATAAACTCCTCCATAGGTTACATATCCTTACCATTCAGGGAGGCCTCAAGTTGTCAATGAATAGATGGCCAGGCCCAATACTGGACTAGCCAGTGGTGAAAGGGCTGCTGTTTGGAGAGGTGGAGCTAGCACTGAGTATAGGAAGACCATGTGGAAATACCAAAGTCAGATCTTTTGGAGCTTTGAGCAGATTGTGAGATTTTCAGGTACACCAGGGAGGCAAGATAGTACATCTCTAGTGCTGGACTTAAACTGAAGGCAGTCCTTCTTTAAATTGTTTTAGTGTCCCCTGGGCATTAAACAGATGCAGTCTTCCACTTATGGCCAGTAGTTAGAGCCACAGAGAGTCTATTTCAAGTTTCAGGAGATGAATGGCATCTCTGCCGCTCTTTGAGAGACTTGAAGGTATTTTTCCCCTGAATTGTAATTGGGTTCCCAGGCAGGGTTCAGAACATTGTGTTTATTGTCTGCCATATTATCTTTTAAGCAGTGCTGTACTGCCTGATGGTATGGAAGAGGTAACATAGATGTTTGCAAACATGCAGTCATTTGATGAGATGGCTAAGGGAGTTGTGCCACCCAGCTAGAAGTAATTTACATTATTTGTTTAGTTAGCTAGAACTATTTCAACTTGAAATTGAGTCACTTTTCCCCTCTAAAACAGAGCAGATGCTAGAATAGTGGGCAGGTTTCTAGATTTAACCTGATTTATCTTACATTTTAGTTTGTCAAACTTTAATGGCTTTTTCAAAGACTTAGAGAAAGTTTAAAAGCAATAGTGACTAAATAGATGGTGAAGCAGAAGGGAGCGTGGTTTCATCCACGAGCCTGAGTTTTCTTTTTGAATTTTCCTCTACTAAATTATATCTTTAGCTTTGGAGTCATATGTCACATCAAATTTTAGATTAGAGATGGTAAACTGGTTGGCCTATGAGCCAGATATGGCTTGCAGGTATGTATTTTTTGGTCTGCCCTGTATGTTAAATTTTGAATAAAGCCATCATTTAAAAATCACAAGTTTTAGGCTAGGCATGGTGGCTCACAGCTGTAATCCTAGCACTTTGGGAGGCTGAGGTGGGCAGATCAACTGAGGTCAGGAGTTCAAGACCAGCCTGGCCAACATGGTGAAACCCTGTCTTTACTAAAAATGCAAAAATTAGCTGGGCATGGTGGCACATGCCTGTAATCCCAGTTACTCAGGAGACTGAGGCGGGAGAATGACTTGAACCCGGGAAGCAAAGGTTGCAGTGAGCCAAGATTGCACCACTGCACTCCAGCCTGGGTGACAGAGCAAGACTCCGTCTCAAAAAAAAAAAAAAAGAAAGAAAAATACACAAGAGGGTCTGAATTTCCCATTTCCAACTTTGAAAAATCAGATCTGGGAACTCCAGACATGCATCTCTTAATAGTGATGGTTAGCTAGAGCCAAGAAGCAAACTTTATAGATCACGCACTTGATATAAAATTTAAAGGTATTACAAAATATTCTGGGCTGGGCACGGTGGCTCATGCCTCTAATCCTAGTACTTTGGGAGGCCAAGGCGGGCAGAGTGTCTGAGCTCAGGAGTTTGAGACCAACCTGGGCAACACAGTGAAACCCCATCTCTACTAAAAATACAAAAAACTAGCCTGGCATGGCAGCATGCGCCTGTGGTCTCAGCTCCTCAGGGATGAGGCAGGAGAACTGCTTGAACCTGGGAGGCAGATGTTGCAGTGAGCTGAAATCACGTCACTGAATCCCAGCCTGGGCAACAGAGTGAGACTCCGTCTCAGGGGAAAAAAAAAAAAATTCTGTGAAAAGGAAATCTTCCTTCTATACCTGTCTCTTTAGCCCCTCAGTTCTTTTCTGGAGACAAACTGTTGTTACTTTCTTGCCCAGAGATATTCTTCAGGTTATATTCTTTATTTAGATGATGCCCTTTAGTAGGTGACCCTTAATAGGTATTTGAGTTTATAACCCCTGTCTTCAAAATGATCATTTTCTTAACTCTGAATAGGACTGTGTTTTAAGATAAGGTTTGAAATACAGTACTTAGTAGAGGACCTCATAACAACAAAAATTGTTATAACTACATCATTTTATATTACTTGGAAAAATGTGTGTGTAAGCAAAATATATAAATATATATTAAATATATATGTACATATACCTTTACATATATCTGTGTAAAAGTATTTTGATTTACATACCTGATTCCCAATGCGTTTACAGGTGGTCAGTAATAAAAACACAGAATTCTGCATTCTATTTAGAAAGGTCTCCACTTATTTATTTTAGCAACACAATCAAAATGCTAAATTAATTCTCATTTTGGGTTAACTGTTTCCATCAATCAACATTGAAATTGCAAACGATTCAACTAGATAATTATGTGACATTACCATTATATACCTTGTTTATAAAATATGTGTTTAAAAAATGTACTGAACATCTTTTGAAAATCTGATACTAAGCACTGTGCTAGTAACTGAATACAGAAGTTAATGAGACGCTGACCCTCATGGGCTCATAGTCTAGTGTGAGAAACTGACATGTAAATAGTGAGCTCTAATGCAATAAAAAACGTTTTAGTCATTTGTATATTAAGTGCTGAGAGAGCAGTTACTTCTGCCTAGGGGAATGGGGATGTCAAAAGCTTCACAGGAAGAGAACAAATATTTCACTTAGTTTTAAAGGAGAATAGATTATTTTTAAAAATAAAAGTTGGATTTTGGCAGAGGAAGAGTAGAGAAGGGAAGGGCAAGAGGCCTAGGGCATTCTAGACTGAATAAAGGTCTCTGAGGCCAAGTCTTTAGTATATTACTCAAAATCATGAGTAGTGTGACGTACTTGGAGCCAGAGTTACCTGAAGTCAACATAATGTTTTTTAATAACAGCTTTATTGAGTTATAATTCACATACCATAAAACACACCATTTTGGCCGGGCACGGTGGCTCACGCCTGTAATCCCAGCACTTTAGGAGGCCAAGTTGGGTGGATCACTTGAGGTCAGGAGTTCGAGAGCAGCCTAGCCAACATGGCAAAACCTTGTCTCTACTAAATATACAAAAATTAGCCTTGAGTGGTGGCGGGCGGCTGTGTTCCCAGTTACTCAGGAGACTGAGGCAGGAAAATCACTTGAACCCGGGAAGCAGAGGCTGCAGTGAGCTGAGATCGCACTGTTGCATTCCAGCCTGGGCAACAAGGATGGCAGGGGGAAAATAACCACACATACACATACCCTTTTAAAGTGTGCATTTCAGTGGTTTTTAGTATATTCACAGAGTTGTGCAACCATTACCACTCTCAGTTTTTTTTTTTTTTTTTCTGAGACGGAGTCTCCTTCTGTCGCCCAGGCTGGAAGGCAGTGGCCGGATCTCAGCTCACTGCAAGCTCCGCCTCCCGGGTTTATGCCATTCTCCTGCTTCAGCCTCCCCAGTAGCTGGGACTACAGGCGCCCGCCACCTCGCCCGGCTAGTTTTTTGTATTTTTTAGTAGAGACAGGGTTTCACCGTGTTAGCCAGGATGGTCTCGATCTCCTGACCTTGTGATCCGCCCATCTCGGCCTCCCAAAGTGCTGGGATTACAGGCTTGAGCCACCGCGCCCGGCCACCACTCTCAGTTTAGAACATTTTCATCTCCCCCACCCAAAACAAACTCTGAACCTATTAAATGGTCACTCCCCATTCCCTCCTTCCAGCCCCTGACAACTACTAATCTTCTTTCTGTCTGTAAGGATTTTCTATTCTGGACACATCACATAAATGATCCTTTGTGTCTGGCATCTTCTGTTTAGCACAGTGTTTTTAAGGTTTATCCATGTTGTTGTAAGGTACGTAATTGTTTTTTATTTAAAGAAAAAGTCTCAATGCTATTAAAATTTTCCATATTCTTTGCACCTGTAGTCTGTCTCCCTAAATATAGCCCCATTTATGAAGGAGGAATGCAAAGCTGATCCAACTGGAGACTACAGATTCCTTTATATTCATAGAAAGGGGCACATAGTAATGAATTGGAAGCTATACCCAAGCTAGAATCGTCTAGATTTGTGAGATTGACTAATGCAACCCAATTTTTTGCACTCATCCCCTGTCCATCAGATACCTGAAAATGATTGCAATGATTTTAAACTAGGTTACTGGTATCATCATACTGCTGTTGAGATTAGCAGGCAAATTACCAAGTTAGTTTTTATTGGAGGAGAGGTCAAGATCTGAGGGTGCAGAGTGGAGACTGGGGACCAGGCTGACAAAGATGAGTTTGTTTTAGGTAGTGATGACTTTGAGGTCATGGGATAAGTGAGTGAAAATGACTGGTTGGCATTGGAGATGGGATGGAGATGGAGCTTGGAAAAAAAGAAGAGCACTAGTAAATTGATTTAGCTAGACAAAGGAGATTTAGCCTGTTCCATTTAGCGCAGTGAGGAGAGGCTAAAGAGCTAGGATGCAATAAAAAAAATTTTTAATGAGAAATGTGTGTGGTAGATTAATTTTATCTCAAGTTATAGATTAAAAAATTTAAATACCACATAAATGCCATTTGCCTTTGCTAGTGTTATATTTTATGAAGAAGGGGCCTTGCATAAGGGTGATATACTGGACTTTGGGGATGCGAGGGAGAAGCTTGGGAGGGGGGTGAAGGATAAAAGACTACATACGTATTGGGTGCTATGTACACTATTTGAGTGACAGGTGGACTAAAATCACAGAAATCACCACTAAAGAACTTACCTGTATATCCAAAAACCACCTGTACCCCAGAAACTATTGAAATTGAAAAAAAGGGGACTTGGACAGATACCCGTATTCTTTGCCAAATTATAGTTGCATTCTGCTCACTGGGGATTAGGAGTTTCCATGGAAGAAAGGCCCCACTCAGCTTTCTCTCCTCTTAAAATGTTGCCTTGTGAATTAGGGAATTTTGCATAAAGTTCTGACCTTTACTTCCAAGACCTTTACTGAGAATGGGTTTGGATACTTGGAGATTGATCCTGACTCCCTGTCCCTCCTAGATCTTTATTTAGCCTATTTGGAACCCAGGGAAATGGCCTTAAAGTTAATGAACCACAGGGTGTCCAAGTCATGGAGCTACTGAGGTTCTCACCAAGTATCTTTTAAATTGCTGCATTTGGGATGGGTGCAGTGGCTTATTATACCTGAAATCTCAGCACTTTGGGAGGCTGAGTTGGGAGGATTGCTTGGGTTTGGGAGTTTAAGGCCAGCCTGGGCAAGATGGTGAGCCTCTGTCTCTATTTAAGAAAATTAGAAATTAGCCAGGCATGGTGCCACACCAGCTACTTATAATGCTGAGGCAGGAGGATCACTTGAGCCCAGGAGTTTGTGGCAGACAGTGACCTATGATTGTGCCACTGTACTCCAGCCTGGGTGACAGAGCAAGACCTTGTCTCTTATTTTAAAAATAAATAAATGAATAAATAAATAGATAAATAAATAAAAAGCTGCGTTTGTTGAAGAAAGGCTCAGTCTAAATCAAACATGTGAACACTTTAGCCATGTTCCATAAGATTTGCTGTGACTTAGCTTCTTTAGAGTTATTTCTCATCCTATGAGTAGAATACGTATCAGTTCATATGTATTTATTTGTTCCAACTGTGAGTTCAACATCATACTATGAGAAATGGCAAAATATTTGCTAACTGAATCTAACTAGAGATAAGACTAATTTATAAGAGAGTTAATAAAACAAGCTCTATTGGTATATCCTTGAGAAATTCAAATTCCCAAGTCCCTTTACCCAACTTCCCTGAAATACTTCATTCCTATTCATGAAAGTTTGCACGTTCCATGATTCCAGGATTAATTTTAGACTTTTACTTCCTTGCCTTGACCATATTATCAGTGTTTGGTGTCGTACCATGCAGTTATGAGTTCAGGGTTGCAGTTACAGAGCACCATTAACATAATTTGCATTTTGTCAAGGTTGTACTAAACAGAACTTCCTTTCTGCAGATTTGGGGATTAATGAATGATCTAAAAAGAAAGTTTAGCAACAACCATAACACAGGCTATAAAATCATAAACAGACAAGCAGAAATGAATAGGGCTGAGCTGATGAATTGATTATGAATTAAAATGTAGATTATGATTCATTCACTATAGAACTCAGAATTCTAGAATATGCCCATTTCTCCCATAGCCAGAAAGTCATATGAAAAACATTACGGTCATGTAACATGACTTCATTGGCACAGCAATTTACTATTCAGCAAAGTAAATAACACAATTAACAAGTGTTTCTGCTGGGCCTTTCGCACTTACACTGAGATTTTGGCCTCTCCCCCACACAGCTGGTTTTGATTTGGTTCCTGTGGAATATTTTGTTTTGTTTTGTTTTGCATTTAACAACAGTCAGATATTTATGTACAGCTTCATCAAGAGCCTCTGATGACAAATATGCCTTTGGAGGCCAGTAGAAGCTGTGGGAAACCCCCGTGTCAGCACTCAGACCTGTTTCCAATGGAGAGAAATCGCTTTGGGGATTGAACTAGCCTGCTCATGAATCCAGTTCCTTTTTCCCAGAGCCTTCTGCTAGCTCACTTCCAACCCGTGCTGGCCATCCTGGGACTGTGTCCTGCCTTGATTTTTCCTTATGAAGCAATCCCTTAAGACACAGCCTTGGCCCTCTCTCCTGAGTGAGGGAGGAAAGGCAGAAACAGGCAGAAAGCCATTTACTTCTTAGATTGGAAACTAGAGCCTAGTTTTTGAAATAAAGCTTGGCAATATCTCACTTATAACTTACTTTATAAAATGTGTACCTTGTATTTGCTGTCACAGTTATCTACATGAATTTGAGATGTTTGGATAAATTGGTATTAGGGAAGGTTGCAACTGGAGAATAGACAATGAAGTCTGGGCAGAGTTCCCCACCCTTCGGAAAAGAGTCTTGGACAGTATAATCCGCTTGGAGAAGTCTAAGGGAGAAAGAAGGGGGGAAATCATAAATGCTAAAAGCAAAGCAAAGACAGCTAGTATTAGGAAATAGAACATGGGAATCCAGTCCTCCTTACATTGTAGTCCTGGTTCCACCAGTGTTCTCATGAGTGACCTTGGATGAATCCTTCAGTGTTCTGTGCATGTTTCCCCACCTAAGATGAGAGGATTGAATCATGTGAAATTCTTTTTTTTAAGTCTCTTTTCTAGAAAAAATGAAATGCTTTTCAACTCTAATTTAGTGATTTTGATTCAAATATACCATGTATAACCAAAAGGAAAAGATGGACAAGTTTTACATAAAAGTATTTAAAATGTATCAAAGTACTAACTTTTATACATTTTATAAATATTCTTTGGTATCTATTATATCTAGCTACCATTGCCAGAAACTTTTTGCAGATTTTGAGATTTATATCTACTTTGAATTTTAATAGAACATTGCTTATACTTTGTATTGATTGGTGTGTGTCACTCTACGTATAAATCTGAAATGGTATAATTCAGCCTAATAACTTACCTCCTTCATGAGACTTGGTGCCACTTTTGACTTCTTTATAAACTCAAATCCACCCTGGCCATAATTGGGTATGTTCACGAAACATGCTACTCACTACCCCTCAGGACAGCTTCCAAAGCCCTCTTACTTTAATAGCATCCTTAGAATGCTGAATGTGTAATAACAGGGAAGTTTCTTAACAGTCAGCCATATTACATTAGAATACTCATAAACTGTATGCGTAGCCCAAATCCTGGCCTGGTCAGAAGGGTCTGAGTTCATACCCCAGCTCCCACACATAACCAAGACTGCCATGTTCCTCTGTGTGGGCTGTGTCAGGCAGAACTGTGTGCAGCAGTCATGTGAGACCTTGGGTTATTTACTTCATTGACCTTCGTTTCTATCGTTTTGTAGGATGTGATTAATAATTCCTACTCTTCACAATTACCATATTAAGCAAGAAAGCACCTTACAAAAGAGAAAATAAATTGGACTACATCAAAATGTTAAACTTTGTGCTTCAAAGGACATAATCAAGAACATGAGAAAGCAGTCCACAGTATGAGAGAGAATAGCATTTTGCAAATCATACCTGATAGGGGTCTGGTATCTAGAATATAGAGGGAACTCTAAGCTGGGTGTGGTGGCATGTGCCTATAGTCCCAGCTGCTTGGGGGGCTAGGGTATATGCATCATTTGAGCCCAGGAGCTGGAGACCAGCCTGGACAGCACAGTGAGAACCCATCTCTTAAAAACAACAACAAAACCCAGAATATATAGGGAACTCTTACAACTTAATAATATAAAGACGTAGAACTCAATTAGAAATGGGCATTAGATTTAAAACAACTTTTCTCCAAAGAAGATATACAGATAATTAAATGATACCATAATCAAATAAGATGCCTAACATCAATAGCCATTGGGAAAATGCAAATCGAAACTACTGTGAGATGGCATTCATACCCAGTAAGATGGCTATAATCAAAATGACAACATCAAGTGTTTATGACGATGTAGAGAAATTAGAAGCCTCCTACCTACTAGTGGGAGTGTCATTCTGCAGCCACTTTGGAGAACTGTTGTAGCATTTCCTTGAAAAATTAAACATAGAATTACCCTGTGACTCAGAAATTGTACTCTTAGATATATAGCCAGAGCTACTCTGGACACCCTGCTTATAGTGTAGCCCTGTTCCACAAGGAGCAGTACCAAAAATTAGATATGTGTATGGGTGTATAAATATAGCCCAGAGAAATGAAAATGTGCACACAAAAAATGTACACAAATGCTCATAACACCATTATTTATTCATAGTAGCCGAAAAGTAGAAACAATGCAGATGTTCATAAGCTGATGAATGGATGAATAAAATGTCAGCTATTACACTGGAATAATGGAGTATTAAGCAATAATAAGGAAGCACTAATACATGCTGTAGTATGGATGAACATTGAAAACGTTATGCTAAGTAAAGAAGTCAGTCACAAAAGGCCACATATTGTAGGATCTCCATATGAAATGTCCAGAGTTTTAAAATCCATATAGTCAGAAAGTAGATTAATGGTTGTCAGCAGGTAGGGATGGGGGATTAGGGGAAAATCAGTGGCTACTTACAGATAAGTGTTTCCTTTCGAGGTAATGAAATGTTCTAATCTTAGATAGTGATGATGGTTGCACAATGGTGAATATACTAAAACCATTGAATTCTATACCTCAAATGGATGAATCATGTGATGTGTGAATTATCAATACAGATGTTTAAAAAGCAAGCCAAAAAGTGCCCATAGTTGGGGCACTGTGTTTCTCCTTCCCTCTCTCCTTTCTCTGGCTCTCTCTGCATGCAGTGTTGATTTTCCGTCTGTGACAGGCTGTCGTAGGATGTTAGCGCATTGTTTTTAGGAATGCGTTTTCCGTAGATGATGGCAAGGATCTCTTCCATTTTTATTGTACCTCAGTTTTCAAAGCCTTAGTCTCTGTGCACCTCCTTTAGCCTTTTCTTATACTATGGCTAGCCTGTAAACACTGCGGGGAGAGATGGAAGGGGCCTACCAACCAAATGCCTGCCTTCTGTGCTTGCTACAGGGAGGGAGAAAGCCACAGTTGGCTCCATCCGTAGAAGACATGGCAGATAAGGGGGTTGGGGAAGATGAGAGCACTTTGCTATCTGGGTAAGTTTAAGCAGATGTTTAGAGGATCTAAATCCCAACCTGGGTCTGAATTTTTAAGATTTCCCTGTTTACCACACAGTTTTTCCCCCAAGATTTTTTAGCTTGAAAATTCCCGCATATACCAGAAAGTTGAATGAAAAGTACAGTGGATACCCACATACCTCCTACCTGGATCCAACAATTAACATTTTGCCACACGTGGTTTATCTCTCCGTATACGTGCATGCACTCCCTGCACATCTTATTACAGTTCATATACACACTTACTCGTTTTCTCTTTTGTTAAACCATTTGAAAGCAAGTTTTATATACAGTGACACCTCACCCCTAAATTTTAGCTGAGTCTGCTAAGAATACAGACATTCTCTGATGTAAACAGAGTACCATCATCACAGAACAAAGAATAATTCCATAATACCACCTAAAATCCAGTACATGTCCAAATTTTCCCAGAAATTAACAGGATTTTAAACTATTATTTGCTTTTTCCTCAAGTTGGTAATGTTATACTTAGAGTTTTTTCCAATAATACTTAAGCACTGGTCATACATACCAAGTGATACACACTTGAGCATATCTTTTTAATTCCCTTGACACCCTCATGCTCCTCTCTAAATGGGGAGACACGATTACCCTATTAGGCAACATGCCCCTGAGGTCCTGCTGCTCCAGGCAGGCCTCTTCTAGGTGAGCGTCTTCTCTGGGTGTCACCGGTGCATCTTGGTCTGATTGAAGCAGCCCTGAGAGCCAACCAGCCCTAAGCAGTGGTTCCCACCCATCCTCCATCCAGGGTCCCCAATGGTGGAGGCTTTTAAGGAGGTAGGAATGGGACTATGAAGGCTATTTTCAATATTTTGAAAAGTCAAACAGGAATAAAACATTTAGAACTTGAAAAGATTACATTGACCAACTAAACTATCAAGATTTTAGCCAGGCGTGGTGGTTCATACCTATAGTCCCAGCTACTTGGGAGGCTGAGGTGGGAGGATTGCTTGAACCCAGGAGGTGGAGGTTGCAGTAAGCCAAGATTGTGCCGCTGTCCTCTAGCCTGGGAGACAGAGGGAGACTTTGTCTTAACTAAAACAAAACAAAAATCAACATTTTTTTTTTCTTTTTAAACTAAATTCTGTTGTCTCAGAATGGAATGGCATACTGTTATCTGACCTGGCCAGAAGCTCTGATGGGTAGTTATGAATACCGTTGAATTATTTAAAAATTAGGTAAATTAGTGCATTTGCTGGGTAGGAGGGGTTTTTCAGTATCTAATATGTGTGAGAGAAAGTGAAAACTAAAGGAATTCTTGGGAATCAGGAAGTGGAGAATCTCTGGCCTGTGGTGCTGCTGAGCCTAACTTCCTGACTTCACATCAGCAATGGAGGCTTCCCCGGGAGGTGTTCTTGCAGTTGCCCTGTGACCGCTATTCTAGGGGCTGTATTTTTACAGCTGACTCTTCTCACTTGCAAACATAACAGCTGATATATGTGTTGAGTTTGGGGAGTTTCCTTATT
Organism: Rhinopithecus bieti; assembly: GCF_001698545.2. Lineage (NCBI taxonomy): Eukaryota > Metazoa > Chordata > Mammalia > Primates > Cercopithecidae > Rhinopithecus > Rhinopithecus bieti. Next base: position 646,734 of record NW_016819103.1, read on the forward strand.
TTGAGACTGTAAAATTAAATTGATTTTTAGTTCTGAGCTCTTAGTCTTCTTTTCTTTTCTTTTCTTCTCTTTTTTCTTTTCTTTCTTTGCTTTCTTTCTTTTCTTTCCAGAGTTTTACCATGTTGCCCAGGCTGGAGTGCAGTGGCGTGATCTTGGCTCACTGCAACCTCCACCTCCCAGGTTCAAGCGATTCTCCTGCTTCGGCCTCCCGAGTAGCTGGCACTACAGGCGCCTGCCACCATGCCCGGCTATTTTTTGTATTTTCAGTAGGGACAGGGTTTCACCATGTTGGCCAGGCTGGTCTCGAACTCCTTGCCTCAAATGATCTGCCCATCTCGGCCTCCGAAAGTGCTGGGATTACAGGCGTGAGCCACTGCGTCGGGCCTGAGCTCTTAGTCTTGATCCATCTTGTTTCTCAGCTGTAGGGGAACAGGGAGGGAAGGGAATGTGAAATATCCTAAGTTGTGTATTTTTTAAAATTAAATATTGTTGATGTTTTATCATGGCTTCTATCAGTCAACAGATATTTATTGACCCTTTGCTGAGTTCACGGTGTGAGAATCAAAGAGGTACAAGCCAGGCTTTTAGGAGGCTGATGCAGTATAGTTGGGGAGATAGGACAGGAATGTCACTAGGACTGCAGGGCAGTGGGTGTGCACATAGTTCAGTAAGTTCTGCAGGGTTTTAGGAGCATCAGGTGCAAGAGAAAGCTCCAGGCAAGAGTTAGGCTTTGAGCTGGGTCTTGAAGGTTGGAGCACCAAGTGCAGGACAGAACAGAGCATTCCAGAAGTGCCTGTGTCATGACCACATCCAAGATCTCTGATGAAGAGTACTGTTGGTACCAAGAGTACCAAGAGGGTACCAACATATAGCAACTAATGTTAATTGTGTTATCTCATTTTCAGGGCACTTTTGTACCTGCCCTTTTGATGCCCATAACAATCTTATGAGGTGGCTGTTATCCCATTTTATGGATGAAGTTGTCGAGACTCTAGCTGTGCTCAGGATTTATCTACATCTTGAGGTTTACAGTACACTTCATAAGGCTGGAAGCAGAGGAGGATGTGCATAGGGTGATGCAGAGGCATTCTGCTTTATAGAGCATATCTCTACTTTCATATTGAGCCGTTTCCAAAAGTGGTTTTGCTCTTTGTCTGTGTCCTTAAAACTGCTTCTCAGATAGCATGGTTTCTTCCACTGTACCATCGTGGGGCCTGGTCAGCCAGCATTACTGTACTTTCTTACTCTTAAATTGCCTTCTAATAAAGTCTGTGGGAATGAGATTTTACTTATAGATGAGCTTGTGACTCCAATCCCAACCTGCCACTGGGAAAAGAGCAGGTAACAGATAAGTCCTTTCTTTTTGGCCTTTACTGTGCCCTGAGTTGTAAAGGGAAATTAAGAGTTGGTCCCCATTTGCTTTTTTTTTTTTTTTTTTTTTTTTTTTTTTTTATTTTTTTTTTTTTTTTTTTTTTTTTTTTTTTTTGGAGACGGAGTTTTGCTCTTGTTGCCCAGGCTGGAGTGCAGTGGCGCGGTGTCGGCTCACTGCAACCTTTGCCTCCCGGGTTTAAGCTATTCTCCCGCCTCAACTTCCCAAGTAGCTGGGATTACAGGCACCTGTTGCCTGGCTAATTTTTGTGTTTTTAGTAGAGATGGGGTTTCACCATGCTGGTTAGGCTGATCTCGAACTCCTGACCTCAGGTGATCCACCTGCCTCGGCCTCCCAAAGTGCTGAGATTATAGGCATGAGCCATGGTGCCTGGCCGCCACTTGCTTTTATTCAGCTATCTGGTGAAAAAAATTGAGTATTAAACTAGAAATATGTATATCTTATTGTTGCAGGACAAAATTGTTGAGGTTCTAATAACAAATACGTAAACTGCTATGGGATATTTTTGTTTTGTTTTAATTTGCTGCTAGCTTTAAAGCATTTGTGTGTATCCTACCTTAATCCTCTTTGAAAGAGGCCATACTTAATTTTACCCAACACTTTATTAAAAGGAAGGAAAGTTGGATTTTTTAATTTTTATTTATTTTTTGAGACAGAGTCTCACTCTGTCGCGCAGGCTGGAGTACAGTGGCATGATCTCGGCTCACTGTAACCTCTGTCTCTGGGTCTAAGAAATTCTCTGCCTCAGCCTCCTGAATAGCTGGGATTACAGGTGCACGCCACCATGCCCAGCTAATTTTTTTGTTTTTTTTTAGTAGAGACAAGGTTTCAGCATCTTGGCCAGGCTGGTCTTGCACTCCTGACCTTGTGATCCACCTGCCTCAGCCTCCCAAAGTGCTAGGATTACAGGCGTGAGCCACCGCACCCGGCCTGAATTAAGTTTTAAAGCACCAGTTTGGAACCAGTCTTTTAGAGGTAACTATTACAAGTTTCTGTACCCAAATATTGGTTTATCTGTACTCTGTTTCCCCCTTCCCCTTTCTCCTT
>NW_016819103.1:649422-655552 GCF_001698545.2 Rhinopithecus bieti
TTTTTTTTTTTTTTTCTTAATTTAATTTTTATTTTTTTGAGACAGTCTTGCTCTGTTGCCCAGGCTGGAATGCAATGGCGTGATCTTGGCTCACTGCAACCTCTGCCTCCCGAGTTCAAGTGATTCTCCTGCCTCAGCCTCCCAAGTAGCTGGGACTACAGGCGCCTGCCACCATGCCTGGCTAATTTTCATATTTTTAGTAGACACAGGTTTCACCATGTTGGCCAGGCTGATCTTGAACTCTTGACCTCAGGTGATCCACCCACCTCGGCCTCCCAAAGTACTGGGATTACAGGCATGAGCCACCACGCCTGGCCCAATTTTTCTATTTTTTATAGAGATGAGGTTTCACTATGTTGCCCAGGCTGGTCTTGACCTCCTGGCCTCAAGCCATTCACCTGCTTCAACCTCACAAAGTTCTGAGGTTATAGGTGTGGGCCATTGCACCTAGCCTCTTCTCTTTCTTTCAGCAGTAGCCTGTGGAAATACAGTGTTATCATCCAGTACCATGATCGCTTGGCTGAAGTAATAGTAAGCCAAGCTCTCTTCAGCCCTTAGCAGTGTGGGCCCAGAAACAGGGTGGTCTTATGGAGGGGAGCGTAGGATGTGGGTCCTGAAGAGTAGGAATTCACTCCTGGCCCCATCACTAGTTGCATCACTTCATCTTGCCTGGGTTTCATCTGTAAAATGGCATAATGCCTACTCCACAAAATTGATGTGCTTTGAAATCTTCAGTATAAACATTCGTTATTGAACACTAAATACAAATGAACCAAATGGAAAACTATAGATTTTTTTCATAAAAATGTTTCCAGATATATATCATAGGCCTTTGAACCTAAATACCTTGAACTTTAAACAATCATTAGCCATTAAAATTTTAATGTGTATTAAATGGATATTACTAGAGTGTCAAAGTGATTAGAAACAGGTGGTTTCATTGTAAAATAACCTATTTTAAAATATTTTAGGGCCAGGTGCGGTGGCTCATGCCTGTAATCCCAGCACTTTGGGAGTCTGAGGTGGCAGGATTGTGTGACAGTAGAAATTGAAGACCAGCCTGGGCAACAGTGTGAGACCCCATCTCTACAAAAAAACAAAAATTAGCCAGGTTTGGTGGCACATGCCTGTAGTCCCAGCTACTTGGGAGGCTGAGGTGGGAGGATTGCTAGAGTCCACGAGTTTGGGGCTGCAGTGAGCTGAGATTGTGCCACTTCGCTCCAGCCTGGGCCACAGAGCAAGACCTTGGCTGTACAACAAACAAAAGGAAAAACAACTATTTGATTTAGTGAGGGTGTAAGAATATGTATTATCGTTCCCAAAAAATCTGTGTAAAAACTTCATAGTGTGAAACAGTGGCAACTACTTGATTAAAACATCATTTAGAAAGGACATTCTTCCCTGTTTTGAAATTGACTCCTCAAAAGGACAGCTGAACATGGCCTCTTCTCCACGTGTCCCTGTGTGCTCCCTCTGTGACACCATACATACTTCTGTGTCGGGCGTGCTCCCACCTCCAGCCTGCTCAGCTGATCTTTTGTTTGGCAAAGCCTGTCTACTTCCCCATGGGATCCACCTGGCACTCCTACTAGTTTTTCTAACTTAAGCCATTATCTCACTTAAAATGAGTTCTGGCTCACTCCTTACTACTAAGGCTGAGGGGCAAAGGAGATTATATAAATGAAAGCACCATGCACGTTTGAGGTGGTTTTCTTTTCTTCGTTCTTGTTTTTTGAGACAGGGTTTCACCTTGTCGCCCAGGCTAGAGTGCAGTGGCACAATTTTGGTTCACTGTAGCCTCAACCTTAAAGCTTAAGTGATCCTCACACCTCATCCACCTGAGTAGCTGGGGCCATAGGCATGTGTCACCATGTCTGGCTAATTTTTTGCATTTTTAGTAGAGACAGAGTTTTGCCATGTTGCCCAGGCTGGTCTTGAACTCCTGGGTTCAAACAGTCCACCCGCCTCAGCCTCCCAAAGTGTTGGGATTATAGGCCTGAGTGGGATTACAGGTCTGAGTTACTGCACCTGGCCGAGGAGGTTTCTATTATTACTTGTGAATAGAGGAATAACTTGAGCCAAACAATGCTTCAGAAAAATTAAAATGACAAAGATAAAGAAAATTCCCCCCCTGCTTTTTTCTCTTATATTTTAATATTTCCAAATGAGCTATAACATATGCAGAAAAAAACCTTAAGGCATTTTATATAGAGAACAAGTATGATTTAAACACACAGGTCAAAAAATACTCTATTGCCCTTCACCCATCTCATATTTTACTTCCTGACCACAGGCCTAGAAGTAACTAGTAACTAGAAAGAATAATTTTCCTGTACAACTTCAGTCTGGTATATGGGTCCTTAGACAATATAAGTCTCTTTGCCTGACTTTGAATTTTTTAAACAGAATTATCTATAATATGTAGATTCTTTTGTGTCTTATTTTGCTCAATATTGTAAAGGTTACCCATTTGGTGTGCAGCTAAAGTTAATTTTCATTACTATATAGTGTTTCATAATTGGGTATATTGAAATTTCTCCTCTATAGTAGCTGGACTTTTGTAGCATTTCTAGTCTCATAATAAAGTGTGCTGTTTGGAGCATTCTGGTATGTATCTCCTGGGGTTCATGTGCAGCATTTCTCTGGGTGTTTCTCAACCTTCTTTTCATTATCACTCCTTCTAGGGGGCAATTTAATACCAACAGTTTAGAATTTAATTAATACTAAAGAATAGGGTTTATCAGATAGGGCTGAGCTTTGGAGAGCCGCTAAACACTGTCATATCTAAGATTTCTTTTGCCTGCCAAAGACTAATTTTTGCTCCTTCAGGGGTGATATCACCCTCTTTGTGAAGGCATACTATAAGTTATTTACCTCATACTAGAATTGTTGGGTCATAGAAAATATGCCTCTTCTGGATCACGGACTTAAATGTAAAACCCAAAACTATTAAAACCCTGGAAAACATCTAGACATCCTAGCCATTAATTCTGGACATAGGAACAGGCAAAAATTTCATGATGATGCCAAAAGCAATTGCAACAAAAGCCAAAATTGACAAATGGGATCTAATTAAACTAAAGAGCTTCTGCACAGCAAAAGAAACTATCAGTAAATAGATAATCTGCAGAATGGGAGAAAATTTTCTCAAACTATGCGTCTGACAAAGGTCTAATATCCAACATCTACAAGAAATTTAGACAAATTTATTAAGGAAAAAGCAACCCCATTAAAAAGTGAGTAAAGGACATAAACAACACTTTTCAAAAGAAGACGTACCTGTGGCCAAAAAGCATATATTAAAAAGCTCATCATCACTAGTCATTAGAGAAATACAAATCAAAACCACAGTGAGATACATCTCACACCAGTCAGAATGGCTATTATGAAAAAGTCAAACAACAGATGCTGGCGAGGTTGTGGAGAAAAAGGAACGCTTAATACACTATTGGTGGAAGTGTAAATTAGTTAAATCATTGTAGAAAGCAATGTGAAGATTCCTCAAAGACCTAAAAACAGAAATACCATTTGACCCAGCAATCCCATTACTGGGTATATACCCAAAGGAATATAAATCATTCTACCATAAAGACACATGCACACAGATGTTCACTGCAGCACTATTCATAATAGCAAAGACATAGGATCAACTTAAATGTCCATAAATGGTAGACTGGGTAAAGAAAATGTAGTACATATACACCATGGAATACTATGCACCCGTAAAAAAGAATGAGATCACGGATGGAGCTGAAGGCCTTTATCCTTACAAACTCATGCAGGAACAGAACACCTAATACTATATGTTATCACTTATAAGTGGGAACTGAATCATGACAACACATGGACGCACAGTGGGAAACAACACACACTAGGGTCTGGTGGAGGATGGAGGGTAGTAGGAGGAAGAGGATCAGGAAAAATAACTAATGGGCACTAGGCCTAATACCTGGGTGATGAAATAATCTGTACAACAAGCCCCCATGTCACGGGTTTTCCTATATAATAAGCCTGCACATATACCCCTGAACTTACAAATTAAAAGAAAATATGCATCTTCAACTTTATTAAATAATGACTGTTTTCCAAAGCAGTTCACTGACTTACATGAATACCAGTAGTATATGGTAGTTTCTGTGGTCCCATATCCTTGCCAGAATCTTGGTACTGTCATATTTTTAAATTTTTGCCATTCTGTATAACAGTATCACATTAGGCTTCTACTTTGCATTTTCCTGATCACCAGTGAAGTTAAACATTTTATGTACATTACTTACTTGGATTCTAATTTTCTGACAGTTTCTCTACTTCAACTCCAAAAATTTTCATATGTTACACTTGTATCGCCCCTGTGAACAGAAAGCACAGTAGGATGACCTAGTTATTCACTTGAAAAGTATGATGGAGCCCAGTGACCTTTGTTCTAATCCCAGATGTTTAACTTGGTCAGAGTCCCACACCTCTGGGCCTCAGCATCCTCATTTGCTAAATAAAAGTATTGGCTGGGTTAGAGCAGTGGTTCTGAACCTTGGCTGCCCATCAGAATTATCTAGGATGCTTTTTAAAAAAAAAGTTTAGACCACACCTGCACCCATAAAGCATGATTAAATTGGATTAAATGTTACTATATCCCTTCCAACCTAACATTCTATGATAATGATAGAATAAGTCTTTAACACCTAGATTTCATGGTTTCAATCATCTTCCTTGTCTGCACCCTGAATTAAGTATGCCAGAGACTCTTTATTTGTAAGACTATAGTCTCATTTTGTAAATGAGTTATAAAAAGGAGGAGACTCCTTAATTTAGTCCATAGAGGAAACTTGGCATCAACATTTAAAATACTTTTTTGTATCTGGTTTACTTTTAGCACTAAGAAGATTTTCTTACATTGATACCTACTGTGACAAAACACACATCCAATGACAATGTTAAAATGTCATAAATGAGCCTTTAAAAGAATGAGGCACATGATATGTCATGGTACTTGAGCAGACTGCAAGCCTGACCAGGCTGAATTCATGAATTCCTGACTTTTGACTTCTTCCTGTAAGATGCCGCCCCAGGCCCGGCGCGGTGGCTCACGCCTGTAATCCCAGCACTTTGGGAGGCCGAGGCAGGCGGATCACAAGGTCTAGGAGATCGAGACCACAGTGAAACCCCATCTCTATTAAAAATACAAAAAATTAGCCGGGCGCGGTGGCGGGCGCCTGTAGTCCCAGCTACTCAGGAGGCTGAGGCAGGAGAATGGCGTGAACCCGGGAGGCGGAGCTTGCAGTGAGCCGAGATTGCGTCACTGCCCTCCAGCCTGGGCCACAGAGCGAGACTCCGCCTCAAAAAAAAAAAAAAAAAAAAAAAAATGATGCCCCATTGCCAGGGACCCAACCTCTAAATCCAGTCAAGGGGCTACTTGGGCCTGGAACCATGGCACAGTCAAGGTGAACCAGCTATGCTCCAGGGGAGGTGGTTGAAACCGCTGGTCTCCTGGTCTGGGCCATGAGTGATGGTTATTGGGGCTGGGGAGGTATGAGAGACATCATGTTGTCCATCTACCTCTGTGTATCTTCAAAGGTCTCTGTAATAAACAGTTTTCTGAAACTCACTGCCTGACATCAAGTCAGTGGTGTTTTAGTGCCCATCTGTCACGTGTAACCATATCACAACTGATCAATATCTAACACCTTGTCTTTTCAGCGGGCATTTACTTGCATTTACTCAGTTGATCATCATAGCAATCATTTTCAGTGAAAATCTTTTGTTCGCCATCCATACCCTGGTTACAAGTGATAGAAACCAAAACGTGAACTCTTTTAGCGTAAAAGAGTAATTTATTGGCTGGATGTAGTGGCTCACGCCTGTAATCCCAGCACTTTGGGAGGCCGAGGCAGGTGGATCACGAGGTCAGGAGTTTGAGACCAGCCTGCCCAACATGATGAAACCCCATCTCTACTAAAATACAAAAAATTAGCCTGCTATGGTGGCAGGCACCTGTAATCCCAACTACTCAGGAGGCTGCGGCAGGAGAATCAGTTGAACCTGGGAGGCCGAGGTTACAGTGAGCCGAGATCACACCATTGCACTCCAGCCCGGGCAACAGTGCGAGACTCCGTCTCAAAAAAAAAAAAAAAAA
>NW_016819103.1:658309-674434 GCF_001698545.2 Rhinopithecus bieti
AAAAAAAAAAAAAAAAAAAAAACATGATGCCCCATTGCCAGGGACCCAACCTCTAAATCCAGTCAAGGGGCTACTTGGGCCTGGAACCATGGCACAGTCAAGGTGAACCAGCTATGCTCCAGGGGGAGGTGGTTGAAACCGCTGGTCTCCTGGTCTGGGCCATGAGTGATGGTTATTGGGGCTGGGGAGGTATGAGAGACATCATGTTGTCCATCTACCTCTGTGTATCTTCAAAGGTCTCTGTAATAAACAGTTTTCTGAAACTCACTGCCTGACATCAAGTCAGTGGTGTTTTTAGTGCCCATCTGTCACGTGTAACCATATCACAACTGATCAATATCTAACACCTTGTCTTTTTCAGCGGGCATTTACTTGCATTTACTCAGTTGATCATCATAGCAATCATTTTCAGTGAAAAATCTTTTGTTCGCCATCCATACCCTGGTTACAAGTGATAGAAACCAAAAACGTGAACTCTTTTTAGCGTAAAAGAGTAATTTATTGGCTGGATGTAGTGGCTCACGCCTGTAATCCCAGCACTTTGGGAGGCCGAGGCAGGTGGATCACGAGGTCAGGAGTTTGAGACCAGCCTGCCCAACATGATGAAACCCCATCTCTACTAAAAATACAAAAAATTAGCCTGCTATGGTGGCAGGCACCTGTAATCCCAACTACTCAGGAGGCTGCGGCAGGAGAATCAGTTGAACCTGGGAGGCCGAGGTTACAGTGAGCCGAGATCACACCATTGCACTCCAGCCCGGGCAACAGTGCGAGACTCCGTCAAAAAAAAAAAAAAAAAAAAAAAAGTAATTGATTGCTTAATAAGGAAACCACGTCATGAAATCTGGGCTTCAAGGACACTAGATGGCAGGGGGAGGGGATTTAGTGTCAAGACCATCTTAGTGTTGATCATCTCGGTTCTTTGTTGGCTTTATTCTCTCTCACTGCCAACAAGTTCTTTTTTTCCCCATATAGCAAGAAACATGGGCTCAGGCAGTTCCAAAATATCATTCTTTAAGAAATCTTGCCTAGTGGCTCCAAAAAATCCCAGATAAGGACTGTGATTGGCCAGGCCTGGGTCACATGCCATCTCTGGACAGCTGACAGTAGAAAGGGAAGGGCTGCCATGATTGGCCAGCTTGGGCCAGGGGCAGGTCATAGTGATTGGCAGCCTCCCTCAGAACTATGTGGTTGGAATGATGGGGGACAGTCCTCCTCAACAAACTGATACAGGTGGATGGGTGTTGGGCATATATGATAGAAGTCCATTATAAGTTCAGTCTCCTCGTAATTCTATTCCTATGTCTGTTCCTGCCCCTTCCAAAAAATGCTGCTTTTCTATCAGCAATTCATTATTAAGGAGTTGAGTGAAAGTCATGAAATTCCAGTCCCCAGATTTGTCCCCAAGCTTGACTAACTCTGCTTTCTGGATTTACCCTCATTATCTCACCTAACCACAGATACCAGAAAAGAAGTGTTTATTCACTGAGGAGTTGAGCAAACTAGCTGCACTGTCTCCCTCACCACCTCCTCCAAAGAAAGAACTTTCTCTGACATTGGAGCACAGTGCCTCCTCCTTTCTCCGTGCTACACAGAAGCCTCATTCTAGGCTTTTCCTCCTTCCGGGTTCCTCCATACTATCCTGAGGCCACACCTCTTGGGGCGGGGAAGGGGAGTGCTCTGGCTGCTTCTGCTCACCCAGTGTGGACTCAGGAGCTGGAGCCCCTGAGGTCAGCATGAGGCTTCATCCCTCAACCCAGATGGCCAGACTCAGTGACAGCATCTCTGCTTCACGACATGTGCCTTTAGTCTCCTCCACAGTCTAAAAACTTCACTTGCCATGCTGAAACTTGTTGATAAACCCAAATCTGTAATTAGGAACATAAACCGACACAATATAGGCCTTGCACAAATGAGCAGTTGTGGGTATTATGGGCCCCTGTGGATTATTTGACTGAAGAGAATGATGGAGGAAAAGCTGGTTGTTGTTGAACAAATTGCTACCAGATGTAGATTTCAATAAACGCCACACTGTTGTTCCCCTGCCCGAAGGTGCTATGAATTTCTTGAGGCAACAGAGGAATCAGTAAACGGGACAGTGGGGTGGGTTGGAGAGTCGCTGTTCCAATATGAATGGAACCTCCTAGTGTTTTCTGTCCCTGGATGTTTGTTCACAGAATCCAAGGCAGGCCCTGGGGGCTTCTCTCCCCTACCTGACATTTTACACCAGAGTAATATACTTAAATTGTAGCAACCAGACTCTGTGGAACCTAAAAGAAGCCTGGAATTAAGGTAAAAATGTCATACAAAGTCTGTATTAGGGGTTAACTGTAAGACATGATGAACAAAGCACACCATCCTTCCCTTCATTGAACTTACAAATGGGAGGGAGATGAGTGCTAAAGCGGTAATTACAAATAAATAACAGACAAGCCTTCAAACATCCTGTGAAGGAATGTAGCGTGAACTTGTAATGCAGAGGCCACTGTCTCTGCCTTCACCATCTGCTAAGTGAGCTAGGTGAGCCAAAATGTGAGCCTGTTAGCTGGGCATGATGACTCATGCCTGTAGTCCCAGCTATTCAGGAGGCTGGGGTGGGAGAATTACTTGAGTCCAGAAGTTTGAGGCTGCAGTGAGCTATGATTGCCACTGCACTCCAGCCTGGGTGATGGAACAAGAGCCTGTCTCTTAAAAAAAACAAAACAAAACAAAAAAAAAACAACCCTGAGATTTGGGGCCTGTAAGGCCCCAGAGTCTTCACTACCCTTAGTGGCTGTACTTTTAAGGGAGTGGAAAGGAGAGAGAGATTGAGATTGAGAGGGTGAGAGAGAGTATGATTGGTTTTAGTATACAAACAAGCTTCTCATGCTCCATACAATGGAGTGATTCAGAGAGAATGATTTTCCCGACCCTTCCCTTGGTTATGGCTCGTTAAATCAAGCATCAGATGAATGCTTGGCTTAAATCTAACACATCTATTTGAATCACCAGCGAACTATGTGATTTTCTAATCCCATTGTACCAGTAAGATGCAAAGCTTCTGGAGGGCAAGGGCCACACCTTTCCCCCTTTGTGCCCTCAAACACTAACAGGCACTTTGCCATAGTACTCGGAAAAATATATATTAGTTGAATGATAGGACAAAAAAAGCGGTTGTATATGGAAAACACATTAACTGCTGAGAACACATTTTCATTTTGAGTTGTCTATAAGAGTTTAAGGGGCATGGAAGCCCTGGAGTTGAAGTAAATTCAACAGCATCAATTTGCATTTGGGCCTCAATAAACTAGTCCCTCTGTACTCCTGGCAGGGGATGGGAGGAGTCCTGGGGGATCTCCCTTCCAAATCTTACAGGGTGGTCTGTTTCTTCTTTGGACAATAATGATGTAATGGCTAGTCTCTTGAGAACTTGCTGTGTTCCATACAATGTACTAGGCATTTATTTGGATTATCTCATTAAATCTTCACGATCACTTTATTTAACACATGGAGAAATTGAGGCACATGGAGCCTAAGTTGTTCAAGGTCATGGAGCCAATAAGTGTTAGAGTCAAGTCATTTGGCTCCAGAGCCTGTGTTCTTAACTACTACTTTATGGTGTCTTTCTTACATATTAGTTGGGCCTGTGTATTGCTAGTTGAATTCTCAGTGGCAGGCCTTCATGTGTTTGACCATGGTTTTCATGTTCTCCAAACCTCAGTTCTCTAGATCTGTACTTTGGTAGGTCATCATTTTCTATGATTCCTACTTCTTCAGGCCAGAAAATCTTGCCAGTACATAAAGACTCTCTGGGACTAACTCCCAGAAAGCCAGCTCACAAGAGATCAATGTACAAATGAAGCAGTTCAGTGTGTTTTGTCTACCCACTCTCCATAAGTACGTGGGAGACAACTGGTGGTTGGAAGGTTTGGTGTTCACCTCATGGAGCTGTGATATCTCACTCACCACGGAGATCTGTTCTTCTGAGGGACCATCTTGCCAATTTCTAGAGAGTTGCAGGGATATTAAATTTTTGCACATTAAGCTTCCTTTTTCCAAGCTCCATATGGGCCCTGCTACCATTTGTGAACAGTCTTCTAGAGTAATACAGGTTCTAGCTTTCTTAGTTAAGATCATATTTTCTGAGACCACCCCCTTGTCACTTTGCCTGAAATGAGAAACTCCCAACCTCAACTGCTTTTCTAGTCTATTCAAATGAATGGCTTCCAAAGGGCTGGTGTCCTCCAGGGTGTATTAGTTGTTACTAATTTAATCCTCCAAGGCTAATCTGATTTTCAAGATCTGTAGAGAGACCTTAGTATATCGCCTTGCCTGTACCAAATACAGTCATTATGGCACAGGAAAATCTCAAATACTTTATTGGAAACCCAGGACAAATATGTATTTGACCTTAATGAAATGAAAAAGACAAATTGGATGCATACATTTAAAAACAACCGAAAACTTAATCTTTACCAAGGAGGGTGCCCTTTGAAAAGGACAGGCTGGTACAAGAACTTGATAAAATAGAAGTAAAGGTTGACACTTTTTTTTTTTTGAGATCTATATCACTCTGTCACCCAGGCTGGAGTGTAGTGGCACGATCTTGGCTCACTGCAACCTCTGCCTTCTGGGTACAAGTGATTCTCATGCCTCAGCCTCCTGAGTAGCTGGCACTATAGGCATATGCCACCATGCCCAGCTAATTTTTGTATTTTTAGTAGAAACAGGATTTCACCGTGTTGGCCAGCTGGTCTTGACCTCCTGGCCTCAAGTGAGCCACCCAACTCAGTCTCCCAAAGTGAAAGTCGACATTGCTAGCCCTATTCAGCACATGAGACAGGGCACTGGGTGATGTCTACCTAATGATGATCAACCCAGGGGCCCTTGGCCCAAGCATATCACTGGTACAGAGGGCCTGTGCCAGCTAATATGAGTGTGAGTGAGGCTGTTGTGTCCATGAGAGAACTCCCGGGAGTTCTACACTCAGCAAACGTTTCTTGTTGGACTATGAAGGCGGGCACAGATTTTATACAAACTTGTGATGCTAACATCTACCATAAGAACTGGCATCCATAGAAAATACTACATATATATGTATGTATATATATAGTCTCAAAAAAAAAGAGGCTGCCCTGTCTCTCTCTCTGTTTCTATCTATATATGCCTATACACACACACACACACACACACATATTATATATATATATATAAAATGAATGAGATTCTATTTATGTGAAGTGTTCAGAATACACAAATCCATAGAAACATAAAAATAGGCCGGGCGCGGTGTGGCGCAAAGCCTGTAATCCAGCACTTTGGAGGCCGAGACGGGTGGGATCACGAGTGTCAGGAGATCGAGACCATCCATGCTAACAATGGGTGAAACCCCGTCCTCTACTAAAAATACAAAAAACTAGCGGGCCGAGGTGGCGGCGCCTGTAGTTCCCAGCTACTTCGGAGCTGAGGCAGGAGAATGGCGTAAACCCAGGAGGCGAGCTTGCAGTGGAGCTGAGGGTCCGGCCACTGCACTCAGCCCTGGCGACAGAGCAAGACTCGCTCAAAAAAAAACAAAAAGAAACATAAAAATAATTCATGGTTACAAGGGACTTGGGGGGGTTGAGGGTGGGAGGGAAATAGGGAGAGACTGCTAATGGGTGCTGGGTTTCTTTTTGGGATAGTGAAAATGTTCTGGAGCCCGGCGTGGTGCCTCACATCTGTAATCCCAGTACTTTGAGAGGCTGAGACAGGCAGATTACCCTGAGGTCAGGCGTTTAAGACCAGCCTGGCCAACACGGTGAAACACTGTCTGTACTAAAAATACAAACATTAGCTGCGCATGGTGGCACATGCCTGTAATCCCAGCTGCTTGGGAGGCTGAGGCAGGAGAATCACTTGAACCCAGGAGGCAGAGGTTGCTGTGAGCCATGATCGTGCCACTACACTCCAGCCTGGGCGACAGAGCGAGACCCTGTCTCAAAAAAAAAAAAAAAAAGTTCTGGAATTAGATAGTGGTGATGGTTTAAACAGCTGTGAATATACTAAAAGCCATTGAATTGTTAAATTGGTGAATTTATGGTACATGAATTGTATTTCAATAAAGCTGTTACTTTAAAAATGAACAAGAAAGTAAAACCCATAAAAAGGTCCTCTAGGCACTTCAGCAAACAACATGGTAGGGAAAAGACCAAGGAGTTGTTAGCCCTGGGGGAATGGAAAACCAGTTAACATAGCTTATTCACCCAGGCCTGAGATCCGTAGTAAAGGCCTTTTTTTTTTTTTTTTTTTTGAGATGGGGTCTCGCTCTATCGCCCAGGCTGGAGTGCAGTGGCGTGATCTCAACTCACTGCAAGCTCAGCCTCCCGGGTTCACACCATTCTCCTGCCTCAGCCTCCCAAGTAGCTGGGACTACAGGTGCCCGCCACCAGGCCTGGTGAATTTTCTGTATTTTTAGTAGAGATGGGGTTTCACCGTGTTAGCCAGAATGGTCTGGATCCCCTGACCTCGTGATCCGCTCACCTCAACCTCCCACAGTGCTGGGATTACAGGCGTGAGCCACGGCACCTGGACAATAAAAGCCATTTTTAAAGTTGAGTCACCTTAGGGTTGAAGACTGGTTAGGATTGGGGGACTGAGGGTTAGAGAATAAAGTAGAAGGGATGGCACTTTTCTGGATAGGAGACAATTATTGCGGATATTAGTGTTAAGACCTATTCTCTTTAGTATTTTTTTAAACACAAAGTAACACCTCCATGTTTCCAGCAATATTTCACATTTCACCAGTGTTCACTAAGCACCTATTGTGTGCCAGTTCCTATCTGCTGGAAGTGCGTGATTCTGTGGGCTGTAGCGAGCATAGTAGCAGTCCAGTGGGCCCAGTTACTGCTGACCTGAGCAATCTGTTAAAACCCAGAAAGGGTATTAGAAGCAGACAGTCCTTCTTTTTTTTACCAAGCCTGGAGTATCTACGGCTCTGTCCACCACGTCTTTAGAGAGGCACACCCAAATTGGAAGATTATCTGTACAGTAAAAAGAGGGAATGTCCAGTTCGATGTTGAGGGGGCTGAGAGTTCTCTGGGTTCCCCAGGCAGAGAACAGACCGGGGTCATGGGCCTTCTTGCCATGTGGTCTGAGCACTGAATGTCCTGAAAGTGTGGAAAGGCCTGTCCCCAAGCTTTAGTAACTTTTTTTCCACCTAGAAGCAAGCCAAGTAGTTTCAGAGTAGTTCTCAGAGTAATCCAGGGTCATCTTCATGAAAGATAATACTAGAAAACTCAGAGGGATAAAAGGATATGCTTGCTAGGAAGATTACTTCCCGCCGTGGCTGTCCCTGCAAGCCAACAATAGCACACCCTTCGTCAGGATATAACGAGTGAGAGAAAACGGCTAGAAAAGGGTGGAGAAAGTAGGCGGGAGGAAGCTATTTAAAAGACCCTAAAGTGCTGCAGCTGTTTTGGCTAATTTTTCTCATTTCAGTGATGTTCCAAGCTCTTTGTCTTCTATGTGGGGCGCCTTCATTTAGCTCTCTTATGAGTCATCCTGCCCACAAATAATCTCTCTTGGAGTAGCCCTTATGAAAACAGACAATTTACATTGCATTGTGTGAATTGGCAATTGTATGTCCCTTCCCTGGGTGGGCCGTCCTGTGTCTGCCTGCATCCACACATGTAGGACTTCTAAGGCCTGAGCACACCCTCAGTGACTGGGGAGTGCAAGAGGGGGGACATCTGAAACCTGAAGCAGGCATGCAAAGGCACCAACAGTGTGCCCTGGTTAGCTGACTGCTCCATCTTAAATGTTTCTAGATACCATAGTTGTTACCTTTCCTCACAAGGGTTTTATGAGAATTATCTAGGAAAAAGCAGACATCAGAGGAAAGTCCATGTAAATAAATGTTACTGCCACTTCAAACCTCAATCTTGCTAAATTGAGAGATTTTCTTTTTAGATAATATTTTCTTCTTCTATGTGGCTAGCAGATCTGACTAGCATTTTAATTAAGAATTCCTTAGAGAGACACTGAGCTCCTTAAGATAGAAACTAGACTAGTTATCTGCTGGTTTTTCTGCCTAGGAAAATGTGCTCTCTTTCTAATGGGTACTTTGGTTTTACCCAGAGAGGCCCAGGGTCTCACTCTTATCCCATGTTTTTCTGGTGGAGTTGACTCCGCCCTTGGCCCGTGGTTGGGGCAAGGTAGTTTGGACCCCAGGCAATCAGCACATTGTGTTTCCCTGGCCAAAATGCTTGGGTCAGAAATGGGCACGTGACTCAGTCTTAACCAATGAGATATGAAACTTTGGCTAAGAGGCTGTGATTAGGATGTGGAATTTGACAACAGGCGTCTGGGCTGGGACAGCCTTCTAGTGATCGTGAGCGTAGAGCCAGTTTGAGTGTGGAGACCACACATGGAAGAGAGCCGACTGGGATGAGAGAGCAAGAGGATGGTCATGGTATTGTCCTCTAAGCCCAGAACCAGGCTTCCCTGAAGGTACCATTATCCTGGTCTTTCTGGGCATATGAGGCTACATTTCCCTTTTAGCTTGAGTAAATCAGGGTTGAGTTTTCTGTCCCTTGCAACCACAAGTTCTGACTTGTTCAGGGGCAGTGTTTCAATCATACCTAACATCTGGCAGAATGCCTGGCAGGTAGAGGAAGCTCAGTGTGTGTTTACTGAATAGTTCCTCATAGAGTTAAACAGATGTTCATCAAACGCCAGTGAGGCTAATGGCTACCATATTGGATGGTACAGATATAGAACATTTCCATCATTACAGAAAGGTCTATAGGGATAGCACTGCTATAGAGAGTACAAACTCAGACCCTACCTCCCAGAAGCTCTGTTTTTGAGAGTTTTTTTAATATTATCAAAACTAGATAGCATGACATATGGAAAGATAGTCTTACTGATTTATAAAAGTTCAGCTTTATTTCTCTCGAGTACAGTTATTTACATATAAATTCTCATGAAGGAGTTTAACAACAGTTACTGTATGGATAGAGTCACGCATTATACAAAGTAAGGTGTGCCTAAATGTTCTTTTACGTATGAGGAACTGGAATTTACCGGGCCTAGAAACTAAAGCAATGTAGAATGCTGTGTTGATTTTTTGCAGCCTTTTCATGAAGCAAATTATTATTATTATTATTTTGAGACGGAGTCTCGCTCTGTCACCCAGGCTGGAGTGCAGTGGCCAGATCTCAGCTCACTGCAAGCTCCGCCTCCCGGGTTTACGCCATTCTCCTGCCTCAGCCTCCCAAGTAGCTGGGACTACAGGCGCCTGCCACCTCACCTGGTTAGTTTTTTGATATATTTTTTAGTAGAGACGGGGTTTTACCATGTTAGCCAGGATGGTCTCAATCTCCTGACCTCGTGATCTACCCATCTCGGCCTCCCAAAGTGCTGGGATTACAGGCTTGAGCCACCGCGCCCGGCCATGAAGCAAATTATTGATTTTAAGTAGAACTTAACTATAGTAGTAAAGTCCTAAAATTTCTTACGGAACCTATTCCATGTCCTTACCCAGTAGGACTGGCCCATGCCACCCAGAATGATGACAATTCTAGAATAATGTGGTTTAGAGTAGTCAGTTTCTGCAAATGATTCCTGGACATCCTAGTGCTCCTGTTCTGCTCTTTGCTGGTCCACATCTGGTGGTCCACTCATACCTCCTTCAGAGGAGGGCATCTGAGCCTATTCTGGCCTCCAGCATACTCATTTTGTATAAAAGCCATCCCTGTGCACAATTCCTTCTTCCGGTGACATCCATTTTTCCTAAAAGTGATGTGAGAACAACTGATCATGAGCTCGTCCACGAATTGTTCCTTGTTGGCCTGAAAACCTAGAGCACTTGTAAGGCTGAATGGATTCTACCCAGATCAGGGGTCGTCTTAACCCCTCAGAGTTAGCCCAAGCTGGCCACAACTACATCTTCAGCCTAATATATTTTGTTCTACAGTTATGGATCCCACCTTAATCAAGCTGATTTGCTCACTGTCCTAGAGTACCTCGGGCTCACACCCTTCCCTACTCATCAACCCCACAGATGGTTAATTACTTCTCCTCAGAACTTACCTCAAATACCTAATCTGTCTTTTGTTCTTTCAAACCATCTAAGCCAGAAATTCTGTATCCCTCCTTTGAACCCCTCTAGCTTTGTCTATATTCTTGTCTTATTGTAATAGCTTTATTTAGATGTAATTCATATGCCCTACAACTCACTCTTCAAAAATATACAGTTCAGTAATTTTTTAAATATTCAGAGTTGTGTAACCATCATTGTCTGTTTAGAACATTTCATCACCCCGAAAGGAAACCCTGCTAAAGAGCAGTCATCTCTCAGTTCCCCTCACACCACCCTCCAGCCCCCTACCCCTGAGCAGTGACTAATCTTTCTGTCTCTTCAGATTTGCCTGTGCTGGACATCTCATGTAAATGGAATCCTACAATATATGGTCTCTTGTGACTTAACATGTTTTCAAGGTTCATCCATGTTGTAGCATTATCAGAACTTCATTCCTTTTTAAGGCCAAGTCATATTCCATTGTAGGATCCACTTCATTTTGTTTATGAATTCATCAGTTGGTAGGCATCTGGATTGTTTCCACTTTTTTGCCATTATGAATGATGCTGCTGTGAGCATTTGTGTACAAGTTGTTGTATGAGGTACATGTTTTTGTTGTTTTGGGTATATACCTAGGAGTGGATTGTATTGTATTGGTTCTATTCTTTTGGCAATATGATCTATTTTCATACTTAAACCCATGGTGTTTAGCTTATCACTAACACACTTTGCCTTCCCTAGGAAATCTAAACCCTTGAGAGCTGAAAAGAAGCCTTATTTCTTTCTACTCCCCCAGTACTGACCACTGTGTCTAACAAAAGCCACAATCCCTGTTTGGACACAAAGATGTAATGGAAAGAAGTAGACACTTGTGAAGTTTTTTTCCTCTCTTCCTGCTTTAACCCTAAACTGTGTCACATTTTTTCATGTTCACACTGTATGTGTACTATTTTCTGAAAGTGTCCTCTTTGAGGCCCCAGTATTGGAGGCGACTTGATGTGTAGGTAATTGGTATACAAAACCTCTCAGGTGTGACCATTCCAAGGGAGGGGATTAGTTTCCAGCATGTCTCCTCCAGACAACAATACATACTGTTCTGCTGCTGAACAGTCAGCTGTGGAGTAGTAATGCACCTCTGCAAGGCTTTGCAGAGTCTTTACTCACGTATCACCAGGGATGAAAATGGGGCAGGACATAGTAGAAGCTGTTAAAAGGAAATGATGTCTTCTTGCCTTTTCTGCCTTGATCAGACCCTAAGAAAACAGCTTGACCAAATGAGCAGAAAGATGCCAGGTGTATAAAATGGAGTCGAGCAGCTGTCTTTGGTTCTACCTTGGGATGAGGTTTAGAAGTATTGTTTCCCAAACTCTTGCAACGGGAAAATCTGTACTAGGTGGGACTGCCGGTAAATGGTTCTTTTCTCAGCCGGTAAATCACTGGGGAGGAGAAGCAGCTGCTGTGAACTAAGTGGTGTGGCAACTCTGGCTTTTGATTCCCCAGCAGCAGATGGCAACTGTGAGTAATGACACACATAAGATAGAAGCTGTGCTTCCTTATCTGAAACGGGAATTTCAAGTGAAAGATAACTGGAGTCTCTTCTTGGGGCATAATTGATCTTTCATGAGCCATTATCCAGTGTTTTTAAAGTACCTACAAAAATTGTTCTGTACCCAGGAGTTCAGTAAACACTAAATGTGTGTAAGAATTTGCATTCTTTGCCTTCAGATCGGGGGGGGAAAACATTTCTGGAACATACATTAAGAACTTCAAATTGCATAGCATTTAGTAGGCACAAAGTGACTCTACTAGTTGAGGGATGACAGATCAATTTCAATTTGTGTACCCCTTGCTTATGGGTGCTTGGAGGGTTGTATTGGAAAGGATTGCTGAGGCCAGTTAATAAATAAATTAATAAATTGTTTATGTCTGTCATGAACACCTAAGAAACTGTGGAGTGGTAGCGCTTGTGTTGACTATTTTCCCTAGACTGTGAGCTCCTTGAAGGGCAAGGACTGTGTCTTAGACAGCATACCCTCAGGACCTAGTGCATTGCCTGGTATGGAGGAAGTAACTAGTAAGTATATATTGGTTGAATGAATGATTTGATTTCCTAGTTTTGGAATTGGCCCATGATTCTAAGTGAATGAGCTCACCTCAGATGCCTTAATAGTAAATGAAATTTTGCAGCAGAAATGTTTTCTAGAATACGTTGATTTTTATGGAACTAGTGTCTTGTTTTCAAAACAGCCCTCTGTTTTGCTACAACAAAGCAATACATTTCAAGAGTTTCAAATTTAAATTGGCTACTCGAAGCCAATTTCCTCATTTTTTTTTTCTATCTCAGTGGTCTAGAGGGGCATCTTGGTGTTTTAAGTGAAACACAGGCTTAGAAGTCAGATTTGGGTTTGTTTGTTTGTTTGTTTGTTTTTGAGATGGAGTCTTGCCCTGTTGCCCAGGCTGGAATGCAGTGGTGCAATCTTGGCTCACTGCAAGCTCCGCCTCCCAGGTTCACGCCATTCTCCTGCCTCAGCCTCCCGAGTAGCTGGGACTACAGGCATCTGCCACCAAGCCCGGCTAATTTTTTGTATTTTTAGTAGAGATGGGGTGTCACGGTGTTAGCCAGGGTGGTCTTGATCTCCTGACCTCGTGATTCGCCTGCCTCGGCCTCCCAAAGTGCTGTGATTACAGGCATGAGCCACTGTGCCCGGCCTAGATTTGGGTTTTACTTACAACCAGCTCAGCTATTAACACATTGTGTGACCTTTGCTTGTTACTTTTCCATGCTGGAACTCAGTTTCCTCTAAAAAATTGGAGAACTGAAGCAAATGAGCTCTGTAATTCTATAAAAATAAATGCAGAGGATAAAAAAAGAGAACTTGTTTCAACAAGATAAACTTTCTGTCTTTGGTCTAGCTCAGGGGTCCCCACCCCCCGGCCATGGACCGGTACTGGTCCAAGGCCTGTTAGGAACCGGGCCCTGCAGCTGTAGGTGAGCGGGGCAAACGAACATTAACACCTGAGCTCTGCCTCCTGTCAGATCAGCGGCAGCGGCAGATTCTCATAGGAGCAGGAACACTGTTGTGAACTGCTCATGCGAGGGATCTGGGTTGCCCGCTGATTATGAGATTCTTATGCCTGATGATCTGAGGTAGGAAAGTTTAATTTATCACCCCCCATCTATGGAAAAATTGTCTTCCTTGAGACCAGTCCCTTGTGCCAGAAAGGTTTGGGACTGCTGGCCTAGCTGATCACTTCTCTGATTTCAACTTCACTTTCTGACACAGGAGCAACAATCTTAAAGTGAGGAGGGGAAGTCAACTTTTTTTTTTTTTAAAACAGCAAAAGCATCAATCATTATGGTGAAATGTCAACATAATAAGTCTTTTTTAATATCTCTGCAGAATGCTACATGAGGTTTGCCCTAATTCCTAGATGGCTATGGTATGTGTAATACATAAAAATATAATGTATCATCTCAGACATATGTCTTGGCTGACATTCAGCACCAAGAATCTGACAAATGTTTTCATGTTTATGTACATTCTGCCTGATTTCAAAAACAGATTTAAGATAGCTATACTCAAAATCGTAGAAATAATTAATTCTGGAAGTCTTTAGAATGGGAATAAAAACAAGAGCCAAGTTTTGTTTTTTTTTTTAAGTGATAGGAAACTTAAACTACTAGAGCTTCCAAAATTCAACATGCATTGGAACTTCATGGTTCCTAGCAGCCAGAGCAAACAGGGAAGTAATGGGCTACCTAGCTCTTCTTGTGTGATAACAGCCAGAGTAATGGGCTTTGTAGGGAAAAGGAAATACACCAGCACAATTCTACCTCTGGCCTGTTCTGATAGCCTTTTGTCGAGGCAATAGCCATTATTTTATAATGAAGCCATTGGATGACAAACAAGAGTGCCAACGTAGACCAAGCCTTATTTGTTTGTGGCTATTTTGCTAGTTGTTTGGTAGACTTTAGCCAGGCCACATATAGTAACAGTAGATGATGCTTGATGCGCCAGATGCTATTCTAACTGTATTAACATATTAAATCCTTACAAGAGCCCTGTGTGTCAGGAACAGTGCTTTGGGGTCTGTGATCTTATCCAATGCACCATACTGCCTCTTACAGATTTGAAATAGTACAGAAATTTATCTTACTGCAGTCACACAGCTTAGCATCCCAGCTCTGGGTGGTCTCAGGAAAGAATATCTCATTTAAAGCAATAATAACCAGTTAAAATGTAGGCAGCCTCAGTGCTACACAACCAGATGGATCAGCTGTTTACTCACTGGTTCTTTTGGTGTTGTTTTGAGGTGGCTTCTTGAATGTTAAAGGAACAATCTAGTCTCTATCTGAACCTCCTTTTGCATCTTTCATTGGTGACATGAGGAGCATACATAGGCCATGTGTCCTCTTGTCCTTTGGTATCTTATCTACCTTTGGGCTGCTAAATATGTCAAATCAACTTCTCTTGTGTGCCAGCTCACTCAGCAGGGGTGGCTGCCTAGAAGGCTGTGTTGAGAATGCCTCTCAGACCTGGCTCAGATGTCGTGAGATAAAGGGACATGACTGAGTAACAATGCCTGATGCGGGCAAGGGAGAGGGTAGCACCAGAGTGTTGCCTTAGCCAGCCATGGCCTAGTTCACGAAGAGGGCTTGGCTCTATGCTGCATGGCTTCTGAGGTTATTTTCCCTCAGAGTACTTCCCATTTAAGAGGAGAACAGAGCGTAGCAATTCACAGAATTCATTCCATAAAAATGGAATGAATTCCCTCCCTGTACAAGACACACAATAGGAAGATTAATAAGTCAAAATCCCTGCCCACCCCCCAAATTTCATCCCAGTCAAGGACATATAAATTTTGACAAACAATATCTATACAGTGAGATAATGATTATTCTTATTAAGTACTGAAGGAACACAAACAAAAGAGTCACTGTCTGTGCCTGCGAAGGGCAGACAGGTCAGGCTGCATGGAGAAGGTGCCAGTTGGCCCCAACCCTAATTCTGTCCATGTGTATGGAGCCCAGAGGGGTGTGTTTTGAGAGCCACCTGGCATGACCAACATCCCCAATATGTTTTTGCAACCTTCCTTTTCAGAATATATACAGTGCCACCAGTAGTAAGTCATCTTTTTGGAGTCTTGATATAATGACACACCTGAGAAGGAGGGATGAATTCAATGTATCACAATGGGTCAATATTTTAGAAGTTTAGCTGTGGCAAAGACCTTTAGGGAAGGCAAAGGCTGGGGCAGAATTTGTGGAAGCCAGGGATATAGGGGGTCAGTGCTGGGCAGGTGGAATAGACTGCTAAAATGAAATGGAAAAATAAGAAATGCAGAGACAGCCAGCACTGACATTTTACCCAAGGCCATTCTGTGTCACTTAGGAAGTGTGTTCTTTACAGGGATTTGAAAACTATAGGGAATAGTGATTGGGGTCAGAAATGACATCACTGGGGCTAAGAAACCAAAAATAAAGTCATTTTGGAGCTAACCTTTGTATTCAGAGAGCTTTGTCCTAATCCTGCTCAGGATTTCCACAGCATCTTTTCTTCCCTTAAGAGAAATCAAAAGGCTTTCACGTTGCCTCTCTCATTGCCCTGTGAAGACAGGCATTCAAACCTCCTTTTGCAGGTGAGGAAATTGAGTTCGTGGTCTAAGATCACACAGTGAATTAAACAGACTCAAAAGCAAGCATTTAATCTCTCTCACTCCAGCATTTGCTCTTAAGTGTAGTTCTTAGAATGAGAATTCTCAGTGGTTTTAAGAAAATGGTAATGTATGTACTGTAATTAACCCCCAGAAACAGAACATCAAAACCAAGACACTTTGGTGATCGTCTTATCCAGTGTTCTCATTTTAAAGACGTGGACTCTGGGCCGACACGGTGGCTCACGCCTGTAACCCCAGCACTTTGGGAGGCCGAGGCGGGCAGATTACGAGGTCAGGAGATTGAGACCATCCTGGCCAACACAGTGAAACCCCGTCTCTACTAAAAATACAAAAAAAAAATTAGCTGGGTGTGGTGGCAGGCGCCTGTTATCCCAGCTACTCGGGAGGCTGAGGCAGGAGAATGGCGT
>NW_016819103.1:675402-727061 GCF_001698545.2 Rhinopithecus bieti
TTTTTTGGAGATGGAGGTTTGCTCTTGCTGCCAGGCTGGAGTGCAGTGGCGTGATCTTTGCTCACAGCAACCTCTGCCTCCCGGGTTCAAGTGATTCTCCCACCTCAGCCTCCCGAGTTGCTGGGATTACAGGCATATGCTACCACCCCTTGCTAATTTTGTATTTTTAGTAGAGATGGGGTTTTGCCATGTTGATCAGGCTGGTCTCAGACTCCTGATCTCAGGTGATCCATCTGCCTCGGCCTCCCAAAGTGCTGGGATTACAGGCATAAGCCACTGTGCCCGTCCCCTCTCAGATATTTCTATCCATTGTCATACTCCCACTCTTTCCCTAACTACTACTGACTTGAGCTTGCAGCAGAAAATTCAGCCTTTTTGTAAGCTTGAGAGGACTCAGGTTGCTGACCAAAAGCAGAAGAGGCCTCCCTTCGAAATGTATGGAATGTTGCAAAAAGTAGACAGTGATCCCCAATAATCAGATACTTTCCTCAGAATGGTCTGCTAAACCTTCAGCCTTGTTGAAGCAATTGTTTCAGTAGCAGCACTTGGGAATTTGTCCATCCTGGATGGTATATTTCTTGTGGCCTCCCATCCCACTTCATGTCAGCCCTTCCTGCATTTAGACTTGGTTACTTTTAACTCTGTACTCCTGGCATCATTTTGAAATGATTTAGGACTCTTGGTGTCAAGTGACATAAACCCACCTTGAATTATCATAGGTGGAGGAGAGTGTTGGAGCATTGAACATAATGGAAAGAAAAGTTAGCCTTTTTCTACAGTTCTGATACAAACAGGTTCTCTCCCTGCAGACTGGCATCTTCCGCTAGACAGGAAGTGTGACTGCTGGCAGCTCCAGAGCCTCATAATCCATAGCTTCAGTCGCCTGGCATACACTGACCCTGGACTTCTCACATCCCAGACTCTCATCATATCTGGGCCCAGCTAGCTCTCTTGCTCGTTTTGGGACCAGTCAAGTTAGACTAGAGTGGCAGAGTCTGTAAAGGAATGTGGTTGGTGTGAGGGAAAAAGCAGTTTCCACGAGAAAGTGGTGGTCCCAGGAAGACAGGATGGTGGCAAAGCCAAAGGTGTTTGTGACAAACCTGAAAGCATATCAGGAGACGGAATGGTTAAATCGTTTAAGTGACAAGAGCAAGTTGAAAAACAACAGGTGTAGTATGCTGTTTTAAAAAAACTGGCCAGGCACAGTGGCTCACGCCTATAATCCCAGCACTTTGGGAGGCCAAGGCAGGCAGATCACTTGAGCCCAGGAGTTTTGAGACCAGCCTGGGCAACATGGTGAAACCCCGTCTCTACAAAAAATACAAAAATTGGCCAGGCATAATGGTGTGCACCTGAAGTCCCAGCTACTTGGGAGTCTGAGGTGAGAGGATTGCTTGAGCCCAGGAAGTCGAGACTGTAGTAAGCCATGATTGCACCACTGTGCTCCAGCCTGGGTGAAAGAGCAAGACCCTGTCTCAAAATAAAATTTTAAAATTGTGTATTCAGTAAATCTTTTCTAATTGACTTTCCATTAATGGAATGTCCCAGCTCATTAACTCTGCACCCCCTCGGTAAAGCATGGCGGGAGGCTGAACACTCTCAGCTGGCAGCCTAGTTTCTAGGACACCAGCACACTTCTGCTCCCACCAGCTGAGGCCTGGGCTTTCCAAGAGTCATTCTAGTTTCTTGCCAAGCCTGGGAATGCCAGATGGACTTGTTGTTTTTAATTATACAATTTAATTAAATATCCCCCAAACGAAAGACAAATACAGAAAGTTGTTTCTGTGAAAATCATTGCGAGTAGCTAGAAGCAGTGGCTTTTTGCAGAGGGGAGAGGGCTTTAACCTTTTATTGCTGAATAGGTTCTAGAGTCTGACCCCGATTTTCTTTTTTTTTTTTTTTGTGAGATGGAGTCTCGCTCTGTCGCCCAGGCTAGAGTGCAGCGGCATGATCTCGGATCACTGCAAGCTCCGCCTCCTGGGTTCAGGCCATTCTCCTGCCTCAGCCTCCCAAGTAGCTGGGACTACAGGCGCCCGCCACCGCACCCGGCTAATTTTTTGTATTTTTAGTAGAGACGGGGTTTCACCGTGATCTCGATCTCCTGACCTTGTGATCCACCCGCCTCAGCCTCCCAAAGTGCTGGGATTACAGGCGTGAGCCACCGCGCCCGGCCCCCGATTTTCAAATTCTAGCTCCACTGCTTCTTTGCTGTGTGACACCTTGGGCAAGTTGCAGAGTCATCCTAGGACTTGGCCCCTTTACTGTAAAATGGAAATAACAACCTTGTTTGGGTACTGTTGGGATTAAGTAATATAATGTATTTGAAGCACTTTGCACAGTTCTTGGGCACATAGTAAACACTCAACAGATGCCACATCTATCATCATCGTCATCAACAATCACAGGCTTGTTAAAGATGTAGAGAGAAGTCGTTGGCCGTAAAGGAGACTTTTTTTTTTAATCAAATCAACCTCTAAAATTCTAAATTTGTGTGTGTGTGTGTGTGTTTGTGTGTGTGTGTGTGTGTGTGTGTAAGGACACCTCCAGAGAGTTCTAGAGCTAAGTGAAAACCTGGTTTATTAAAATGAACCTGTAAGTTCGGGTGCACACCTGTAATCTCAACACTTTGGGAGGCCGAAGTGGGAGGACTGCTTGAGGCTAGGAATGTGAGACCAGCCTGGGCATGAGTGAAACCCTGTGTCTACAAAAAGTCTGTTAAAAAAAAAAAAAAAGAAATTAGCTGGGTGTGGTGGCACATGCCTGCAGTCCTAGCTACTTGGGGCACTGAAGGGGAAGGATTGCTTGAACCTAGGAGGTCATGGCTGCAGTGAGCAGTGATTGCACCACTGCACGCCAACCTGGGCGACAGCGAGACCCTGCCTCAAAAAAAAAAAAAAAAAAAAAAAACCCTGTAGCCTCTCTTCTTTCCCTAATATATTTGGCTTCTGTAAAAATTAAAAACCCAAGGATGGGAAGAAGGGGAGAGAATTGGAAAGCCCGTGGTTAGCTTTAAGAGCCTCTCAGTGCAGCAGAACCCATGCTGGCTCTATTCATAGCTTTGCTCTCTGGATCAATATTCTAAAAGTTGGTGCATTCTTTTCATTTGTGTCTTTCACAGAGGGCAGTAAAATTTAGCTTTAATTATATTTAGGGCATCTGGATTCTAGTCAGCATTTTCTGGCTCCATTTTAGAACCTAAAGTCTGCGGCTTATTCCTAATGTGGAAAATGGAATAATCCCTCAGGCATGAGAAGAACTCCAGCATTCAGGCTGCTGTTCCTCTAGTGAGAAGCTGCTGCAGACATCACAAGACTTGTTATACAAGGAAACATGATTACAGTGGATTAAAGAAACTTGCCAGGGGCTTGAAGGATTTATTGCTTTTTGAATTCTGAATGAGACATAAATATGTTTCTTCCCCTCTTAATTTTGGACTCCATACGGGGAAGGTGAGAAAATTCTTCAGCAAATTCTAGAATGCTTAGCTGCTAAAGATCAGTTGGTTTTGTGTCCACGTCATATTGCAAAGGGCATGAATACTTGCTTGGCAGAGACACAAAACAGTCACTCATTTCTTTCTGTTCTGCCAAGTTAGTTACTGCCTTGTCTCCCAGTGGGAGAAAAATGTAACTCCTAGGGGACTCTTCTGGAAGGCAGCATGGTGTAATGGAAAAAGCACTGTAGTCACAGGCACGAGGCCTAGACTGCAGTGTCCATGCTTACAAGCTCCGTGATTTCCAACAGGTTTCTTAAACTCTCTAAGTCTTTGTGCTCTTGCTGCTCTTTTCTGAAAAAGCAGTTCTCAGAGGGTTGTATGAAGGATTATAGCACCTTTATGTTCAATATCATCTATAGAAACTCAAATGTTGGATGCATTAGCATCAAAATGACAGCTTGTAGTACACTCATTTGTGTTCACAGATCTCAGAATTTTTATGTCCTAAAGGGAGGGACTTTTAAAAATAATGATGGGGCTGGACGTGGTGGCACACACCTGTAATCCCAGCACTTTGGAGGCCGAGGTGGGCAGATCACCTGAGGTCGGGAGTTCAAGACCAGCCTGACTAACATGGTGAAACCCCATCTCTACAAATACAAAAAATAAGGTGTGGTGGTGGGCGCCTGTAATCCCAGCTACTTGGGAGGCTGAAGCAGGAGAATCACTTGAATCCAAGAGGTGGAGGTTGCAGTGAGCCAAGATCACGCCATTTACTCTATCACTTCTGCAGATTCTTTGGTTTCTCAGGAAGCCAAAGAGAGAGCATGGGGTAGTGGTTAGGAACAACTCTGGAGTCAGATGAACCTGAATTTAAATTCACTACTTATTAGCTGGGAAGTCTTTGAACAACTCACCTAACCTGTTGTCCTCATTTTCCTAATCTGTAAAATGGACATAAAATATTACCTCAACCATATTTTGTTTTGTTTTGTTTTGTTTTGTTTTTCTTTTGAGACAGAGTCTTGCTGTGTCGCCCAGGCTGGAGTGCAGTGGCGCGATCTCAGCTCAGTGCAAACCTCCGTCCCTCAGGTTCAAGCAATTCTTTTGCCTCAGCCTCCCGAGTAGCTGGGATAACAGGCACCCGCCATCATGCCTGACTAATTTTTGTATTTTTAGTAGAGATGGGGTTACACCATGTTTGCCAGGCTGGGCTTGAACTCCTGACCAGTAATCCTCCTGCCTTGGCCTCCCAGAGTGCTGGGATTACAGGCGTGAGCCACTGCACCTGGCCCCGTTTTTTTATTCCTTTGTCCTATTTCCTATGTGGCACTTATTACCATTTGGAATTATTAATTTGTGTTCTGTCTCTCACCCCAGCCCCATTCAAATATAATCCCCATAAAGGCAAGGACATTATATATCTTTTTTACTGCTTTATATGTCTTGCCTAAGATAGTAACTGGTACGTTATTGTTACTTAGCTTTTTACCTTTGAATTTTTTATGCCAAAGTAATACAGAATTCAAAAGAATTCCTTCTCCAGTGTCATGGCTAAATTTATATACAGTAGCTGACTTGGAAACTGGGCAGAGTTGTTTTGCATTTGGAAATACTGGTGTTCTTACAGTTGAGTTTCTATTTCCAAAAGATGCTTACTCAGCCTTTGATGGCACAGTTTGACTTGTGACATCAGAAAGTTGACAGGCAGAAGTCTGACTCAGGAATTCAGCTATGGAAGAGCGTGACTTTCAGCCCTGCTCGCCCTTTGAGGTATGGCTGGACACAGCTCAGAAAGATCTTGGATTTCAATTTATCTAGGAAGGTATTTAGCAAATTATTTTTACTGTTTGGATTTGGTACAAATCACCCGAGGAATCTGCAGTCTCTGCATAAGTGAAGAATGAGAATGGAAGGAGTAAGTGGAGTCCAGTGGGAGAGCACAGGCCACCCTGCCACTTCCGTGTAAGAACTGATTGCTTTTTCCAAGGCCTGGATCATGCCTCCCCACTCCCTGCCCCCAGTCCATCCTCTGACTTTTATTTACTTAGCACCTTGTAAGTCATAAGATTCTGCAGGTTTCCACAGCCACTGGGACTTAGGCATTGGGCCACTGAGGACAAGCTGACAGGTCATTGTTTGGGCTCTGGATTTCATGTCGTTCATTAGCCCTCTCGATCCCTTCAGAGAGGAGGCATTCATGCTATGAACTGTGTCGTGGAGAAAACACAGCCTTAGAAAGAGGAACTCTTGATCCCCCACTCCTTCGTTCTTTCAAGCCCTGTGACCTGTTCCTCTGAATCCCTGTGGGACCACAGGTGGGCTTGGGATGGGGATGGTTCCTGAAGGCCCAGGGAGTGTAAGCAAAATGTTGCCTGTGTGTGTATTATGGGCAGCCAGGGAGGCTCGGTTTCATCAAACTCTCAACAGATACCATCTTTGGTCTAAAATAGATTTGGAACCGTGACCCCGAGTGGACCTAATGTATTTTTGTAATGTTTGTAGGCTGCACATTTGCCCCTCTGGCCCTCCAGGCTCTGTGTGGGCAGATTGAGGATGGAAAACTGAAGCGGTGCATAGCTGCCCGATCTTGTTGGGTTGTTGCATGATGGCTGTCTCATCTCTTCTTGAGTTTGCTTATTTACACAATTAAGCTAGGCCCATTGTGAATCAAGTCCTGACCTGTCAACAGAAGATAGGATGATTGAAAAGGGTAGCAGGCAATTCTGTAAACAAAATATAGCTGTAGATCTGGCTTTAAGAGTAAAATAAGGCCCGGTGCAGTGGCTCACACCTGTAATCCCAACACTTTGGGAGGCTGAGGCAGGTGGATCACCTGAGGTCAGGAGTTCGAGACCAGCCTGACCAACATGGAAAACCCCGTCTCTACTAAAAATACAAAATTAGCTGGGTGTAGTGGCGCATGCCTGTAATCCCAGCTACTCAGGAGGCTGAGGCAGGATAATTGCTTGAACCTGGGAAGTGGAAGTTGTGGTGAGCCAAGATCGTGCCATCGCACTCCAGCCTGGGCAACAAGAGTGAAACTCCGTCTCAAAAAAAAAAAAAGCAAAATAAAACCATGCCACCAACAAACCTACCTGTTAGTCCACTGATTTTCTTTCCTCAGTGACAAAATGTTCATCTCCATACTCTTAGAGGAGTGATGATACGTTTGGCCTTTCACCTGAGGAAGTGTAGGATGGGAGCTGCATGTCCCTGCTTAGGAGTATTGACGTTCCTCTTCTCAGCTAGCCCTGTCCACTGCAGCCCAGCTAATGTCTTACAGGCTATTAGAGATGGTGTACTGGGACTGGGCACGGTGACTCCCATTTGTAATCCTAGCACTTTGGAGGCTCAGGCGGGGTAGATCATTTGAGTTCAGGAGTTTGAGACCAGCCTGAACAACATGGTGAAATCCCATCTCCACTAAAAATATCAAAAAAAGTAGCCAGGCATGGTGGCACATACCTGTAATCCCAGCTACTCGGAAGGCTGAGGCAGGAGAATCTCTTGAGCCCAGGAGGTGGAGGTTGCAGTGAGCGAGATTGTGCCTCTGCTCTCCAGCCTGGGTGACAGAGCGAGACTCCACCTCAAAAAAAAAAAAAAAGAGATGGTGTATTGGGTTGTGCATGCTTCAGCTACCCAATAAAGTGCCTCTACCTTGTGCTTACAACAAAATTCAGTTAACTGTAAGATCTGGAAATCCCTGGCAAGTGAAAAGCTGCTGCCTGGTTTAAGTATGTCTTTGTTTTCTAGTAGTGCAAATTACTTCATCTTCAGCAGGAGTGTGGCACCTCTATAGTCACACATCACTTAACGAAGGGAATGTGTTCTGAGACATGCATTGTTAGGTGATTTCATCAGATGTCATAGAATGTCCTTACACATCCCTAGGTGGCATAGCCTGCTACACACCTAGGCTATATGGTCCAGCCTATTGCTCCTATAGTGGAAACCTGGACGGCATGTGACTGTACTGAACACTGTGGACAACTGGAAAACAATAGTAAGGATTTGAGTATGGAAACATAGCAAAGGTACCATACAAATACAGATTTTGTAATTTTATGGGGCCACCATCATATGTGCAGTCCATTGTTGACTGAAATGTCGTTTTGTGATGTGTCACTGCTTATTGAGTGCTGATAACATGCCAGGCTATGTGCAGGGTGCTCTACAAAATCTGTCATGTGTCATCTTGTCCTTGTCCTGAAGTAAATGTCAACATTCCCATTTTACAGATGGGGAAATTGAGGCTCAGAGGTGTGTCAGTGAACAGGTCTAAGAAAAGATGTGGGCTGACATAATGTGAGGACCACAGGGGCCACCAGAGGACATGGAGTGGAGGCCTTCCCTGAAGAACCCTGGGAACTAAGCTGAGCCAGGAGAGGAAATGGGATTTAGGCTGAGGAGAGAACACTTGGAAGGAGCTGGGACTCCAAGTCTGAGGAAGGCACTGGCATTTATTACCTTCTTGCCGTATTACTTTTGTTCAGTCTTTCTCCTTTGAGGTGCAGATAGTCCCCTTCTCCAGAATTCTTCTTCAGTTATCTGCATGGGACTCGTTTTCAGTGTTTTTTGAATTAGAACTGTAGACACTTCCCTCCTAGCCTGGCTTTTCTCCATCAAACTCCCCATAGCCATTTCTCATTGACTATAGCAGGCCCTAGCAAGCCCAGCCCTTAGTTTCTGTCCCCTCCAGGCTACCCTCCACGATAGCAACCAGTCTGCTCTTTTGGAAACACACATATGAGTATGTTACCTGGCGACTTCCAAAGGCTGGCTAGCTTTTGCTTCAGAATGAGATCAGCTCTTCAGCTTGGCATCTGCAGACAGCTCCTACCGCTGGACCCAACTTTCTCTCAAACTGGCCCTGGCACTCCGGACTCCTCACTCTTCTGCCTGGCAAACACCTAGTTGGTCTTCAAGCCTTCATTATTCCTAGAGGCTCCCTGGGTTCTGCTCCACACCTGTCACCTGAATTGTCATTATGTATGAGCTCCTTGAGAAAAAAAAAATATGACTTGGCCGTCTTTGTACCCTCAGTACCTAGCATAACACCTGGCATGTAGTCAACACTTAATAAAAACATTTTTAAAAATTTTACTCTCTCCATTTTGCAGATGAAAATAAGAAACTTTAAATGAATAAATGTTTGACTCTTGGGGTCAGGGCCATAATAATTAGAAAGTCTCCTTTCACTGTGCGTTGTCTCATTTACATTACCCAGGTGATGGTCAAATGATGTAAGAAATGCAGGTGGTTCCCCAGGCCCACTGTCTTACATATTCCAACTCTTTTTTTTTTTTTTAAACTCAGAAAAGTACTTCATGGATTGGCTTTTTAGATTTCTTTCTTTTTTTTTTTTTGAAATGGAGTCTCACCCTGTCACCCAGGCTGGAGTGCAGTGTTGCAATCTCAGCTCACTGCAACCTCTGCCTCAGCTTCAAGCGATTCTCCTGCCTCAGCCTCCTGAGTAGCTGGGATTATAGGCATGTACCACCATGCCCAGCTAGTTTTTGTATTTTTAGTAGAGATGGGGTTTCACCATGCTGGCCAGGCTGGTCTTGAACTCCTGACTTAAGTGACCTGCCCACTTGGCCTCCCAAAGTGCTGGGATTACAGGCATGAGCCACCACATCCAGCCGTTTTTAGATAATTTCTTCAAGATTAAACTCTACAAAAGTATTGTAGTAGTCTAACTCTTTTGTTTGGAAGTTAGACTCACACAGATTTAAGCAAACATGAGAATGTATTGTTCTTCAACCTGAAAAACTCATGGAGAGTTCTAACGTAACCTCCACTAGATACAAGTGTTTAAAAATGTCAATAGCAAACTTTCCATCTCCCCTTCTTGCCTGGCTCTTCCCTGTATTGTTGCGGGAAGTCGGGGATCCCGAACGGAGGGACCGGCTGAAGCCGCGGCAGAAGAACATAAATCGTGAAGATTTCATAGACATTTATTAGTTCCCCAAATTAATGCTTTTATAANTTATAATTTCTTACGCCTGTCTTTACTGCAATCTCTGAACATAAATTGTGAAGATTTCATGGACACTTATCACTTCCCCAATCAATACCCTTGTGATTTCCTATGCCTGTCTTTACTTCAATCTCTTAATGCCGTCATCTTCGTAAGCTGAGGAGGATGTATGTCGCCTCAGGACCCTGTGATGATTGCGTTAACTGCACAAATTGTTTGTAGAGCATGTGTGTTTGAACAATATGAAATCTGGGCACCTTGAAAAAAAAACAAGATAACAGCAGTCTTAAGGGAACAACGGAGATAAGACTTTGGACTCTGACTGCCGGTGAGCCAGATGGAACAGAACCATATTTCTCTTCTTTCAAAAGCAAATAGAAATATTGCTGAATTATTTTTCTCAGCAAGGAGCATCCCTGAGAAAGAGAATGCACCCCTGAGGGTAGGCCTATGAACGGCCCCCGTGGGGGCAGCGTCTTTTATAGTCAAAGCTGAAGGGATCAAATAAGCCCCAGTCTCCTGTAGTGCTCCCAGGCTTATTAGGACGAGGAAATTCCCGCCTAATAAATTTTGGTCAGACAGATTGTCTGCCCTCAAACCTTGTCTCCTGATAAGATGTTCTCAATGACAATGCGTGCCTGAAACTTCATTAGCAATTTTAATTTCGCCCCTTCCTGTGGTCCTGTGATCTCGCCCTGCCTCCATTTGCTTTGTGATATTTTATTGTCTTGTGAAGTATGTGATCTCTGTGACCCACACCCTATTCATCCACTCCCTCCCCTTTTGAAAATCGCTAATAAAAACTTGCTGGTTTTATGGCTCAGGGAGCGTCTCAGAACTGGCCGACATGTGATGTCTCCCCTGGATACCCAGCTTTAAATTTTCTCTCTTTTATACTCTTTCCCTTTATTTCTCAAACCAGCCAAGATGCTTAGGGAATAGAAAAGAACCCACGTTAAATATCAGAGGTAGGGTTTCCCCCGATACTGTATCACTTCATTTTTAGGCAGGCTTTTGCCTCCTGCTAGCAAGATGGCAACTGGTAGTGCCAGGCTTATGTCCCCAAGCTTAATGACTCGTGTAGAAAGAGAGCACTGTTCCCAATGGCACTAGCTAACGTCTTGCTTGACTCATCCATCAGTGACCCTGTCACTATGGTGGGGTATGGTAGGGGAAGGGGGAACTGTAACTCTTCTTGGTCGGATTTGGGATATATTCTTATCTCTAGGGCTGGGTTGGAATAGCCCCACCTAAGTCACATGATCTGAGAGCCAGGGAGGAATTGGTGAAAAATTAGAAACCTGGTGAGATTATCAAAGGGCTGAGCAAGCAGAGCAACAGATGTCCACTGTGATTATCTTACCTTTCTTTTTTGTTGCTAATATGTCTGTTATTTCCTAGAATGGTATGATAGACCCCAAGCAGGTGGCTTGTGTTGTCCTTTTTCTGTAAATGCCTACCTCCCAGGACTTTTGAAAATGGTTCAACTGCTGTCTTTGACTGACTTTTTAACCCCAGCCTTTGTGATTGGTCTGACAGCTCCAGTGTTTGTGCTGGAGCCTTGGAATGCCAAATGCGCTGATTTGCACACAGTTTTTCATGAAATCTTGTTTTTCTTGATAAGATCAGGAATCCTTATAATTCCCAGTGGTTTCAAGCTAGAATCCTATTGCGAGTTCTCTGATATTACATAGATTTAAAGCAAATTCAGTTTTCAGGAGCATACTTTCCCTTCACTTGTGTGTGTGTGTGTGTGTGTGTGTGTGTGTGTGTGTCTAACCAATGATTTCTGACATTCACTGACTGCTTGCTTCTGCTATTAGGTGACTTTCTGATATTCAGCCCTGACTGCCACTTGTCCCTCTGATCTAGCCATAAAATACTAATATTTGCAGCTCCTTCTTATATGGCGAGGAATAATAAAACATTATAGTACTTTGGGCCTTATTTTATTTCTTCCCATTGATAGTTTTTTTCCTGCCACTGTCAGCATAGCTATTTCCCAGCATGTTTTTCCCTCCAGTTCAGCAGCCACATAGTATTTTCTGACTGCTGTCACCTTCCCAGGAAAAAAATTGTCACTTATTGAGTACCTGTTTTCTGTTAAGTACAGCAACATGTCTTTCCTGCAAATCATCCCATTTGTTCTTCATAGCATCACTTTGTGGGATGGATATCATCCCCACATAAAAAGATGTGGAAAATAAGGCTAAGGGAGGAGAAATAATTTGGCAAATGTTTTAGAACGGATGGAAAAACCTGGGATTCGGTTCTGAGTCTACTAACCCTGAAAGGCCATTCTCCAAGAATAAGGCTAGAAGCTTTCAGATACTGGAAGAGTATGAGATCCCATTTCTGACCTAAAGGCAAGGGCCAGGGCTAAAACATTTGAAACAATGAGAGTGAATTTAAGATAGGGTATGTATGTATGTATGTATGTATGTATGTATGTATGTATTTATTTATTTATTTGAGACGGAGTCTTGCTCTGTCACCCAGGCTGGAGTGCAGTGGCACAATCTCGGCTCACTGCAAGCTCCGCCTCCCAGGTTCATGCCATTCTCCTGCCTCAGCCTCCCAAGTAGCTGGGACTACAGGCGCCCGCCACCACGCCTGGCTAATTTTTTTGTATTTTTAGTAGAGACAGGATTTCACTCTGTTAGCCAGGACGGTCTCAATCTCCTGATTTCATGATCCACCTGCCTCGGCCTCCCAAAGTGCTGGGATTACAGGTGTGAGCCACCACACCTGGCCAAGATAGGGTCATTTCTGAGTGCTATGTGTGATATCATCTAATTTACAGTGCTATTCAAATTCAGAAAACAGTTCTGCCTCCAAATTCTATTTATTTCTGAACCTGACTGGGAATATATATTAATACTAAATCAAGACTTTATTTTTAAATGTAACCTTAGTGCCAGTTTCATAATATACCAATTCACTATTTGGTTACTGTGCTGTGAATTTAGACATTTGTGTCTCCTCAGACTTCTGTTGAACCCCAAAACATCAGTGAGCCCTCCATATCTGTGCATACATTCAAGCCTCAGGTCCCCTGCTTTGTAGATCCTGTGAACTCCTTGATAAGCACAGGTCACAGTTACGAACTCTTCACTGTACATCTGATTTTGCAAGACAGTGGTCAGGGGAAGATGTTAATCGGTGCCCGGGATATATGCCACTTAGCTGAGTTCAGTTCAGCTTTGCCAAGTGTGTAGTAACCTAAGTGCCACCACGTGGCAGGTGAAGTTCAGGGCTCAGTGGGGGATACAACATATTCATCTGGTGTCTTCTGAATGCTTAGCACTCTTCTAAGTGCTGGGGACAGTGGCAAGACAGACAAGGCAGGGCCTCTGTTTTCATGGAGCCTACATTTCTAGTTCTATAAATAAATGAAAACAGTCACTTTCAACTCGTGGTGAGCACAGTGATTAAAATAAAACAGAGGCTGGCGCGGTGTTTCACACCTGTAATCACAGCACCTTAAGAGGCCAAGGCAGGCAGATCACTTGAAGACAGGAGTTCGAGACCAGCTTGGGCAACATGGTGAGACTCTGTTTCTACAAAAACATACAAAAATTAGCTGGGCATGGTGGTGTGCGCCTATGGTCCCAGCTATTCTGGAGGCTGAAGTAGAAGGCTCATCTGAGCACAGGACTTGGAGGTTTGCAGTGAGCCAAGATCATACCATTGTACTCCATCCTGGGTGACAGAGTAAGCCTCTATCTCCCCATCTCAAAAGAAAGAAAGAAAGAAAACAGAGTGTTTGGATGGAATGAATTGGTGTGGAAGGTAGGAGTCGAGAATAGATGTCAGGAGTTAATTTAAACTGGCAGGTTGTCAGTAAAGGCCCCTCAGAGTAAGTGGCTCCTGAGCTGAGCTGGGAATGCAAAGATGGGAGCCAGACACGTGAGAGCTGAGATGACCCTCGTCTAGGCGGAGGGAACATCCCATGTAAAGGCCTAAGCAGGGAATAAGCATGCTCAGTTTAAGGATGGGGTGGGGGTGGGGGGTGGAGCCAGTATGGCAGAAATGCAGTGAATTTGGGGGGAGTAATAGGAAGTAAGGATGGCAATAGAGGAGCAAGTGACCCGGGCTCTTGCAGGCTGTGAGACCTAGCTTATGTTGTGTTTTAAGCAGGAGAGTAACAGGAGTGACTTAACATTTTTAAGAAAGAATCCTGGCCACTGTGTGGGGAATGGATTGGGTTATAGAGGAGTAGAAATAAGAAGGTTTGGGGCGAATGCTGGGCAAGGTAGATTATGTTGTTATTGTTATTGACATCACAGACCAGACCAGGGAATTTGGATTTGCTCCTAAAGCTAATGATGTGTAACAATAACAGCTCCCGTCTCTTGAACACCTACTGTGTTCCAGTCATGCAGGTTCATGTGCATTCCCTCCTCAAGTCCTTATACACACCCACAAAGCCCCTATCCGCTGGGCTTATTATGAATGTCACCTCTTTTATAGAGGAGGAATCTGAGGTGGACAGAGCCTAGGTTCTGAGCATTCCTTAGTGAGGAAAGGGAACCAGAGCTGCATGATGGGCAGGGGGCTGGCGAGATGGCGTCAGGACGCACATGGCAGGACCTGGAGTTTGGCAGGGACTTTGAGGTGCAAAAGAGAAGACCTCTGTTGGGAGCACACATCCCGGGGCGGCCTGCATGTAAACTGCCGGGGAAGGGGCTGCGGGGGAGGCTTAGATAAAACAGACACGGATGCTACCATCTGCAGTCTGCAGATCAGCAGGTGGTCAGGTAGACCTCTCACTCAAAGCAGACCATGGCAAGCTCCTGAAGGAGAATTTGTTGATACTCTTAACTTAGAATGTCAGAAAAATGTCCGAGTGTCAGAATTGTATTCCTATACCTGCTAGGTCAGTTTTAAGCTAAAATGATCTTGGACAACCTTTTGACCCATTGATACCCTGTACCCTAAGTGAGCAGTTGGTATTATTTCCTAACTTTGGTTGGTCTATTTCTGTCTGTCTGTCTCTGACACACACACACACGCCCCTCCCAGAATCTAAGCATTCTAGAGTTTCTTAAGTACCAGGACAGTTGTCCTGTCTGAAATGTTTGCCTTGGGGAAAAACTGAACCCCTGCTGTGATTTCTTTCCCCACAGGATCTAGGGGTCTTTTCATAGCTGCAAGATATCATCACAGCTTCCCAAGAACTAGGGTGTTCATATGTGCACAGAAACCACGCTGCAAAGTTAGGGTCAGGTCCTGCTCCTTTGTACCCTAAGGTGTAGAGAAAGCTGGCCCTTAAAGTTGATCTCACCTGTAAGAACAGTTTTTGCTTTAGTTCTGGCTTTTTCTCTTCCTTCTTCCTTGAGAGGGCTTACTATGTTGCTGTTAGTTTTCTCCCAGCATTCATTCACTCTAGCAAAATCTGGCTACATACCAGTTTGTAGAAAATGGGCACAATTCTAGGAATAGCTGTCCTAATGTGTTAGCCCAATACCCCACGCATCAACAATGGCTGGTTGCTGCCAGTTGACCTGAGTTTTATGTGGTTTTTTTGGTTTTGTTTTGTTTTTTGTTTGTTTGTTTTTGGTTTTCATTTATATGAGAACTGCTGTTTGCTAGAGCTGAGATAAAACCATTTCAGTTAGAACCTTGTATCAGAATATAATTACTCTTCCCAGAGATAGAGTCCTGGCCTGGAAAAGTGAGGACAAAAAATAAACAGGGACAAATAGAAGGAGAATGATTACTGGTACAAGGTAGATGGAATGGTAACTCACTTTATTTTCAATGATGTTATACAAATCAAATAAAACCCTGTTCCCATTTATTTTATTTTAGCCGAGTATTCTCGTCCAAAATGAAAATCAGATGTTTTTCTTCTTTCTTGTTTTTTTCCAAAGCAAATGGTTACAAACACTTACTTAATATAATTTACTGGAGCTTTTTTCTGAAAGAACATTTATGTTAACTTTCTTTTATGCATGCAGTAACTTTTGATCAAAACATGACTCCACTCCCTTGTTTGATGTTGAGCATCTGGATTAAAGGCTTCTTTTAATCTTAAATACAGATTATGGCCCTCTTTCCCTTTAAGCAAACTGCCATAAAACCCTGGCACCTTTCCAGTTTTCCTTATTAAAGCCCTCTTTATTATAGTGTTTTCGGATGGCAGTCATTAAATGATTGTTATGCACAATGGGCACTTGATTATAATTATTTAACTGGCAATCAGTTATTGCAGCAATTTGGTGGTGTAATTAAAAAGGAGCATGTTTGTACCTGCCAGCATCTTTGAGATCTTCGGCTCTGGATGAAGCAGGAGAGAGGCAGAACATAAACAAATGAACGGAAGAGTCAAGCACTTCTGTGAATGGAATCTTTTATTCCTCGCCAATCTGATTCTGGCCTCTTTGTTCCATGAGGTAGATGAACAACAATGATAAAATAAAATGTAAATAAGAATTTTTGTGCTACAAACTCCTGAATCAATAAATACATTCAGTAATGAATGTAAGTTTCTCCATGTGCTGTGAAATGCTAAATGGATAGAAGTGTATTTATATAATTCTATTTCTTTTAAACACAAGCATTGGCATGTTTTTTCCCTCTAATTTATAAATGTCAGCACTTATTTATTGATATATAAATTGATACAGGATGCCCCAAACAAAAAGTTGCTGCAAAAGATAAGGGCGTTTGTTAGCACACAGCTGGAAAGTTTTTAGTCACTATAGAAGTTAGCAGGAATGTGATTCCAAAGATGGCCCTCCTGAGTTATTCAGAACTCTTTCAGTTTTAAATTGCAAATTTTAACCAACCTGAACAAGGGGGAATTTTTTTGCTTATGTAGCTGGAATGTTATTGGAACTACTCATAGGATTACAGGAAGAACTGCAGGAATCAGGACTCAGGGCTAGGAACTAGGAATCAGTACTGCCTAGACGCATTCTCTGTCCATGTCTCAGCTGAGCTTGCCTGTGTTTGGCTTTATTCTGAGAATAGGCTGACAGCTTCTTTCTCCCTGTGACAGGAAACAGGCCTGATATCATTAGCCCCAGACTCCCATCTTCCTAGCTTAACTCCAGTGGAAAGTAGTCTCTATCTTCTACCTTTCATAAGTCAGTCTCGGGAAAGGATTCTGATTGGCCCTACTTGGCTCACGTACCTATCCCTGGACTAATTC
Source organism: Rhinopithecus bieti (assembly GCF_001698545.2). NCBI lineage: Eukaryota > Metazoa > Chordata > Mammalia > Primates > Cercopithecidae > Rhinopithecus > Rhinopithecus bieti. The sequence continues at coordinate 691,981 of NW_016819103.1, forward strand.
CTGTTGCCGAGTAAATGGCACAGTATGATAGTCCTGCCTGGATCCCATGTAATACCTGTGGGTAGGGCAAGGGAGGTGGAGTCCAGTGACTGACAGGCTTGTTAGAGACATTAGTATGTCCCCTCGGTGGTAGCTAATGACTGAGAAAAACACAGTGATTATTTTCAAAAATGAGTATGAAAATCTAAAGTATCCAAACTTAAAAAAATATTATTTAAATGTTTTCCCAGAATGAATCTCCATCTTTCTTTTAGAAACATCCCATTTTGTAAGACCAAGGTATGAAAGTATTCATCTGAGTTTCAAATGATTGCCTAATCTTACCTGTAATCGTTATTGAGAACCAAACACCCATTAATGGTGTGGTCTAAGGACAAGGTCCTGAAGAGATGAGACGGGTGCATATTAAAGATGCCTGCTATGATGCTGCCATGGCTACATTATCACGAGGGACTTGGAATCTGGGGTTCTACAGAGCACGTTTTTAGCCACTATCTCTGAGTATTAAATCACTTACAACAGCTTTGGATCATAAAATTCTGTGTTTCTCTCTTGGTTTACTTCCATATTAGAATCTGCAAGTGCAAAGGCAAAACAGTCAGCAGAACAGCAGACTTAAATAGAAAAAAGCCCCAAAAGGAAAGGAAAACAATTGAAAATGTAAAAGAAAATACCCCCCACCCCGAACATGATCTAATCAGTCTTCCTTATGGAGAAGTTATGAATCATCTTACTTAGCAAATAAGGAAGACAATTGAATGTGCAAGCTCAAACTTGAATTAAAATAAAGTTATTCTCAATTTCCTGTTTCTCTTATTAACATGCATTTATTATTTAATAAGTATTTATGTATATACTTGAGATATTTAAGCTCTGGGTAACTTAAGTGGCTAGTTGAATACTACCTGAACACACAGGGAGAAATAAGCTTCGAATATGCGCCTGTATATTTACAACACACACACACACAGTTTTTTACTTTGTGGATACTGGCCACCACTCGAAGAGTTTCTTGGGAATCTAATCTTCTCAATGGCAGGCTCCAGCATTGCCTTTGCCAGTAGTTTAGTTCATATGGACTTGATGCCAATTTTCTTTTCACATATGTGAAATAACAGTTTGGCACATAGCAAATAAAACAGTGACTCCATAGAGAAGACTAGCGCTTTTCAAAAAGTGAATTGGGCAGATTCAGAGCTAATTTTTTCTTTAGGTGAACTGAGTTTAAATTAAATGTTGCAAGAGATTACCATATTTGTGTGAATCTCAAGAAGTCAAAGGCCGTGGCAATAAAGTATTTTCATTTTATAGAGTTTTTCTTGGAAAGGCCACACACCATATGACAGCAGAGTGCTTAAAACCCAGAGCCTGGTGCCAGCACAAAATCCAAACATCGTAAAGTTATTTCCAAAGCCCGGATACTTACTGATCCCCTCTCTTGGAGCAGTGTATCTCTCAACTAGTCCAAGTCCACCAGCTCAGAATCACCCTCCCAGCCTCAGATTTCATGTTGGAAGCCCAAAGTAAGGCATGTTTTCTAAAAAGGAAAGGAAAAGCTATTGAATAGCAATTGTCAAGAGCCAAAAAATAAATAAAAATAAAATAAAATCATCCCCAGTGGAGGAGCTTTAGCAAAAGAAAAGGGAGACAGGCCATTGGTCATTGCTGCATGTATGCATGGTCCCTCGGTCAGTTTTTAAAAACCCAGTAACCTCCTTCCACTAAATTGCCTGCATCTCTCCTTCTCCACTTAGGGCTATGTGCCCTTACTAGAATATAAAATAGTGATTTGAAGGGGTCATTTGTTCAGGTTTTCCAGGCTTCTGTACTGCCTGCCCTGGAATCAATTTTTTTTTTGAAATGGAGTCTCACTCTGTCACCCAGGCTGGAGTGCAGTGGCACCATCTCTGCTCACTGCAATCTCTGCCTCCCAGGTTCATGACATTCTCCTGCCTCAGCCTCCCGAGTAGCTGGGACTACAGGCTCCCACCACCACACCCAGCTAATTGTTGTTTGTATTTTTTAGTAGAGACGGGGTTTCACTGTATTAGCCAGGATGGTCTTGTCTCCTGACCTCGTGATCTGCCTGCCTCAGCCTCCCAAAGTGCTGGGGTTACAGGCGTGAGCCACCGCACCCAGCCTAGAATCCATTTTTAAAACCTGTCTGGGCACGGTGGCTCATGCCTGTAATGCCAGCCCTTTGGGAGGCTGAGGTGGGAAGATCGCTTGAGGCCAGAAGGAGTTCAAGACCAGCCTGGGCAACATAGCAAGACCCTGTCTCTACAAAAACATTTAAGATTGGCTGGGCGTGGTCGTGCATGCCTATAGTCCCAGCTATTTGGGAGGTTGAGGTGGGTGGATTGCTTGAGAGCGTTGTGGGGGTGGGGGGTGAGGGGTGGGGTCGAGGCTATAGTAAGCCATGATCACATCACTGCACTCCAGCCTGGGCAACAAAGTATAAGACCATTTCAAGAAACAGACAAAAAACCTTATAATCCATATTGACTGGTTTCCTTGACTTCACCTAAAGGGTATCTGGGAAGCTTTTGCCTCCCCTCTGGGCTGGGAATGTATGCAGAAGACCTCTTTGAAAGCTTTGCTCACAAGGACTTGAAACCCAGGCTTCTCAGTGAATTTCCGTAACAGTTCACTGCCAAGTCACACAAATCTGTCAAGGAAGGCTTTCCTGGGAGGGCAAGGAGGGCCTATCCACCAGGTGGCATCTCGACAAGTAGCCTCCTTTTTAGCCTCCAGTCCTGGCCGGCTGGGCCTCTCTTCTTCCCAGTCCAGCATTAGACTTCACTACCACCTGCTAATACATCTGAGGAGAACAGGAGGTCCTGGTCACAGCAGATGATCAGAGTTGGTGCCAGAAGTGTAAACAAGTCATAAATTACTCTTAATTCTTCTCGGCAAGGGATACTATTAGTCTTCAGTTGTGGAAAAAATGTACTCCCTTTAATGTCTTTTTTATGTAATAGTTGATCCTCTTGTATGACTATAAATTCGTTTTCTTCGGCAAGCATTTCCCAAGCATGCACTTTGTGCAAAGCACTGTGTAAGCAACTACTGTTGAGAACGAATATAGGAGTTAGGATTTAACCGGTACAAGGTTTCAGTTGGAGGCAGATGAAAAAGTTCTGAGATGGATGGTGGGGACAGTTGCACAACAGTGTGAATTCACTTGACACTACTGAACTGTCCGCTTAAAAATGGTTGTAATTGTAGGTTTTGTTAGATATATTTTACCATGATTAAAAAATTTAGGGTTCTTACACTTTTTAAAAGTCAAGGTGAACTATGTATTTGCTGTAAGTTTTAAGTTTCACGTATTTCCCCTAGCAAAACGTAAGTGTATGTGACTTACCACAAAGACCTAGAATTTCACATTTCTTATATTTTACATGCAGGTGCTGAGATCATTATTTCTCAGATTTCTCCTATTATGAGAATATTACCTAAGATCTTATTTAACAAATGTTAAAGTTAACAAATGATTATCCTTTGCATCAGAAATAAGAGCAGGATCTCCACTAATGAATCGTATAACCTTTCCTGAGTTGGGCCTTGGACTTACTGTCAGCACCACCACAGTGCCAAGAATGACGAGAGCTTTGTTGAGCTCGGAGCACAAGGCTTCAGATCCTATCTTGAGACTTGGTGAAGCGGATAAAGTCCTGAGCTTTAGGCTCTGGTTCCTGCCTCTGCCTTTGAGCAGGGGTGTGACTGTGCGCCAGTCATTTAATCTTTGTGGGCTGCAGTTTCTTTACCTGTAAGATGGGAGTGAAGACCAAAGGCCTCTGGCCTGGCAAGAGTTGTCAGGCCCAAACGTGGGAACATTTGTGAGAGCACTTAATGCTATGCTGGGGACCTAGCAGGTAGTAAGTCAGCGTCATGCCCCTTGCCCTTGAGGCTCCTCCTGTGACAGAGGGCTGTAATGAAATGGGGCTCCAAGGAGCCCTTAATTCTCCGCATATGGGAGCTCATGAGCCGTCCTAAGAATCCTCTTCTCTCTCTCCTGATGCCCCGGTCCCCTCTCCCATCACTGCTTTCTGTGCTCCGTTCTGTCTCGCCTTCCTTCCAACTGGAAAGTTCATGAGAGAAGTATATTGATGTTGTGTGAGAAGGGGAATGACCCTCCCCCAGCCCTTGGCTGGGTGCCACAGCAGCTGTGGAAACACAACAGTGCTCAGCATCTCCTGGTGTTTGGGCTTCGAGCTCTTGCAAGAAACACCCCACAACCTCACCATCTCACTCCTCAGACCCATCACCTTTCCCTTAGGTTACAATCTCTTCCTTCGGCTTCCTCTGACCTCTTGTTCCTCAGTCTGTAGCCAGCAGCCAAGAAAGATGTTTATTACTGCTGTATCTTTTTAGTGGGTACTTTGGCCTTCTGACTCCTTCAGCAGAATGGAAAGTTGTATCTGGGAGCTGTCACCCTTCGCTCCTTCTTTGTAGGTCCCCCTGCTCCTCCTGGCCCTAGGGTACAGTTGGGCCTTACTGAGAGCTAGAATTCCATTTGTTGAAAGACTAGAGTAATTTGATAGGTGGTGTAATTGATCAGGCTTCCCAAATTTATAGTATCCTTATATATCGTATAAACATCTGAGTGATAGAGAGCTGACCTTTTCCATACTAACACCATGATTTATAAGGGATATCTAGTGCCAGGCTACTAATCCAGTGCTTTTCAACCCTTTTGTTATCATTTTTGTACCTTTTTTTTTTGAGGTTTATATCATTTATATACAATTAAGTGCATATATCTTAAGTATACATCTCACTGAATTTTTATTATCTATATACCTGTGTAAATACCACCCAGATTGGGAGATAGAACATTTCTAGGACTTGAGAAGCCCTCCTTGAGCCTCTTACAGTCAGTACCCCAATGGTAACTACCTCTCTGACCTCTATCACCGTAGTTACTTGGGGTTCTCAACCTTTTTCCACCTATACCCACCTCTAAGTCCCGCCTCTCCTATTTAATATGTAAGAATGCAAAATTATCGCCTGTTGTGGCAAAAAGAAACCAAAATAGTGGTAAATTTAGAAATCCCTTTTCTGCTCTCTTTGCCCCTTACATTTTAATATGCCTTCTCCCTGTCCCCCTGCCCCTAACCCAGGTCATGGAGAGGGAAAGTGATATCCCCATCCTCTCTGGTCAGTCTTGGCATCACAGAAGCTTGACGAGAAGAGAAACAGACACCAGGGCACCTTCATCCTATTGTCCAGCTGCCCAAAAGTTACCATATAGTCTTTCTAAGAAGAATCAGACTGTGGTTTTTGAATTGTTAGATATCCACTGAGCCCCCAACATGCACAGATCTTGCTTTCCTTTTCCTGTCAAAGTAGGATTATCTTTCCCTTGATTATGTTTGAGTTTTCTTGGGGGTAGGGAATACATTTGAAGAGGAGTAACCACTGCACTCCCCTTCGATGTGCAAATGTCAAGCATGTTGAATTGTCACTAGCAAGGAATGTGATGAGCAGGTTATTTTACAGGAGATACACAGAAGCCCCCATTTTGGCTTCTTCTGCCACATTCAAATCCTTGTATATAGAAGTAGAGCTTCATCTGTTTATCCTACAGTAAAGATATCTACAAGACACTATTATTATATTGACATTGGAGCCAAATAGGAAATCGGAGGACTCACAGATGTTATCTGTTTTAATGCAATGGGTTTTATACATACTGATCTGCAGCCAATCAGGATGGACTCTACAGTAGAATTTAAAGAACATCTTATTGGCACAATGTTTATTCCTTGGGCTTCGTAGGCTACATTGTGTTCCCAGCATTCTGAGGGCAAGAAAGATGGAGAGAGAAAAAATGAACTTAGCAAGAAAATATTGGGATAAATTCCATCATTACCCTAAAAATATAGCATTCTTTGATTGATATAGGGTAGAATTTGGTATAATTTGACAATTATGTATGGGCATTTATTATATGGGTAGTATTGCACAAGGGATAGTTTGCAGCCTGAGGGAAAGGTGATATGCCAAAAGAGTTAAGTCTTCAGGCTGGGCACAGTGGCTCACACCTGTAATCCCAGTAATTTGGGAGGCCAAGGAAGGCAAACCACTTGAGGCCAGGAATTCGAGACCAGCCTGGCCAATACAGTAAAACCCCATCTCTACCAAAAATACAAAAATAAGCCAGGTGTGGTGGGGTGTGCCTGTAATCTCAGCTCCTCAGGAGGCTGAGGCAGGAGAATCACTTGAACCCAGGAGGCAGAGGTTGCAGTGAGCCAAGATCATGCGACTGTACTCTAGCCTGGATGACAGTGAGGCTCCATCTCAAAAAATGGAAAAAAAAAAAAAAAAAAGACCCAAAAGGGTTAAGTCTTCAAAGCTGTCTTTTTCAGCATTTTAATCCATAATTTAGGACAAAATTGGCACATCTGGCAGATTCATGGTGATCCAGGATATTTTCTTGACACCCTTTGCTGAGGGACTTGCGACAGGGGTCCCCTGTTTACTCAGTCCGCGGTGCTCAACCCCTCACGGGAGGGAGCTCGTGAATGAATGAATTCAGGAGCCAGCTGCTGCTTCGGGCGCCAGCAGGAGCAAACTCTGTTAACTTGGGCCCACTTGCTCCACCCTCACTGGAGGGAATGCATAGGTGAGCAAGTGCAGGAACCAGCCGGTCACTTTGGCACTGGCAGGAGCAAACTCTGTTTCCTCAGGCTCATCGTGCTCCACCCCTTGCAGGAGGGAGCATGTAGGCCAGTGAGTGCAGGAACTGATTGGCCACTTTGGTGCCAGAAGGAACAAACTTTGTGCAGGCCCTGCGGCAGTGTTCAGGTGGGGGTGCCTGCAACCCCAAGGCCCCAGAGGGCATGTTACAATGCTCTCTTAGCTCCACCATCCACAGACAGCAGTGTGTTATGAGCTCAGTGGGCCCTCTGCCTTGTCACATGGGACAGATGCCCTCCACCAGCAAGGGCAAAGGGCCAGCGTGACAGACTTTTTGGGTACCCACACTTGGTGGGTCCCAAATGGTTGTCCAGTGCCAAAGAAGAATGAGGCCATGTAGACGACTTGAAGTTATGGTGAATGTGGATAATTTTACTGAGTGATGAGAGCATCTCTCAGTGGAGAAGGGAGCTGGAAAGGGGACAGGAAGGCCAGGTCACTCTCCCCTGAAGTCAAGTCACCTCTCTGCCCCTCTTCTCCAAAGTCAAGTTGCCCCTCTCCTTGCCATCCAGCCATCATCTCTGAAGGCAAATCTCCTCTCCCCAACATCCAGCTGCTTCTCCTCTCTACCAGCTGAGCCTGGAGTCTTTATAGGCACAAGTTGGGAGACAGGGCATGGGGCATGCCATAGGTAGTTTTGCAAAAGGCAACATTCAATTGGTCAAAAGACATTATTCAGAAAGAATGAATCAGGAGAGAGCAGGCAAACAGGAGAATAGAAGTTCCCACCCTGGGCCAAGGGTTTCAGGCTACTTCTGGCTTGAAGGTGGGGTTTCCACTGGGGACCTGCCCCTGTCTGCCTAGAGTTTCTCTCCTCCTGCCTGTCTCAATGGGTGACACTAAACCAGGAAGAGTAGTAAAATCAGGATCCAGAGAGATCAGGACAGATAAGAGGCTAAGCCTAACCAGGTAAAACACAGCAGGCGCAAGGGTAGGTAAATACTTAGATATAAAAAAACAAAAGTTTCCGTGAATATAGCCTGGGGGAAATATGACTAAGTAGTCCTCTGAAGAAGAGGTTTTCGACACTTGCAAGCAATCTGGGGCATCACAAAGAGATTTGGTACTAAGTTAAACTTCTAGAAGTTGAATGGACAGAACCCATGCCTAGAGGACTGACTTCACTGCAGATTACTACACTTAAGAATGCTGAGGGGTATTGAGAACCATGACTGGAAACTATGTTATGAGAAGCATTCTCAAATGTAAGAAGGAGTAGTTAGGTGAAAGAGAAAACCAAAGAGACACCTATATCCCATCCTCAAATGCAAGAAGGCGTTACCAAAATGCCAGGGATTCAGTCTAGGTCCTGCTGCTTGCCACACAGAAAGCCAATCACTGAGACAATGACTGTTGCCAGGGAAGAAGGCTTTAATCAGGTGCTGCAGCAGACAAGATGGGAGATCAGTCTCAAATCCATCTCTCTGACTAAAATCAGGGGTTTATATACCAGGGAAGAAATGAAACTACATGCAGGAAAACAGGAATTAGGGAGGGGTAAGGTAGAGGAGTTGGCCAATAGGAAGCAGGTGGTCACTTAGGCAGTCATGATGGGTGAGGGGTCTGGTGTCTCCTTATCCAGCTGCAATTATCAGCATCTTGATACCATCTGGGAGGCCTGATGGTTGGTTTTCTGAGAAAGGAACTCAGATAACACAAATGTAACTTTAAGTTTGAAAACTGGGAGAGTCCATTTCTATGTTAATTCAAAAGAAATCATAAACATCAATTCTATGGGACAGTTGAGCCAGTTTCAATGTGCTGTTCTGTATGTGAGGCAGGTGCCCTAGAAGGCAAAGCTGGTATTAGGAAGAAGTTATAAGAAATAGTCTTTGGTTACATTTGGCAAAGTCCTTTTTCATCACTTTAAGCTGTTGAGCAGAGCAGAATAGGTCATCTCTTGATGGAACACAGATGTGGAGGACTCACATTTATGGAGGCTGTGTCAGATACTAGTCACAGGGCTTTGGCAGCCATTTGTCAGAGGTGTTGAGGAGGGGACTCATTCACTCTGTAACGGCTTGAACAGGCCAGGCGTGGCACACACCTCTAATCCCAGCACTTTGGGAGGCCAAGGCGGGTGTATCACGAGGTCAGGAGTTCGAGACCAGCCTGACCAACATGGTGAAACCCCATCTCTACTAAAAATACAAAAATTAGCTGGGCGCAGTGGTGTGTACCTGTAAGCCCAGCTACTCGGGAGGCTGAGGCAGGAGAATCACTTGAACCCGGGAGATGGAGGTTGCAGTGAGCCAAGATTGCACCACTGTACTCCAGCGTGCTCCAGCTTGGATGACAGAGCAAAAGCAAGGCTCCATCTCAAAAAAAAAAAGAGTCTTGAACAGATGTTCTCTAAGGCCTTATCCAAACCTGACAGTCTATGACTGCTTATGTGCTCATGTAATCAAAGTAGACAGGGCAGGCTCAGTTAAGTACATGGCTTAGACTGCCCTGGGAAGAAGGCAGGGATTGTCATGGACCCTGAAGTATGGACAGAATTAAGGAGCATGAGATGAATGATGAATAAAAGCTGGAAAGTAGGAAATGGTGATTGGGGCTTCCTGCTACAAGTAATAGTGTACTGCTAAAGCTTTCTACTGGGGTGAGGGATAAAGTGTCTCATCTTAAGGAGAGATGAGGCACTGAAATCCATGGACACCCTTGCTCTCAAGTGGTCTCATACAAGGAGACAGGCTGGCAGAGACCTCCAGACACCTTGATAATGCCAGCAACTCCCTGTGCTATTGGTCGATAAGAGAGGGTGCCCAGACCAAGCCACTCACTAGTTGTGTTCCAGAAAGGCAGTTTCCTAACCACTGGAGAAAGACAACCTGTTTAGGAGATGAGGAATTAGGCTTAATCATCCACCTATGGCCGTATTTGCGGTTTCATGTTTCTCCTAATGTGTCTTTAAAACTGTCTGAAGCTGTAAGTCAGTCATGGCTGGTGACCATCATTCTAACAGCCGTGGATATCACCAACTTTCTATTTTGCCATGTTTCATAAATGTGGTTCTAGAGAACTCCAGCTTTGTTCTAGCCACTAGCACACATTTTCAAGTTTTATTTAACCTCCCACATTCTCCCTTTATTTTCTCTTAATGGAATGGCCAACAGCAAGATGCAAAATATATATAATGGATGTTAACTCAGTTCATGTGTGCACCGTAAGGACTTATACTATATTGTGTCATTTTCACAAGTGCGTCACACTTGCATTTCCAGGCACTTTCCACACAGTAGCCCTATGACATAAGTACATTTGGGCATGTTCCCTGCATCACAGATGAGGAAGTTAAAGCAGGAGAGGTTAAGTGACACAGTGCAAGTGGGTTCACAAGGACAGAGAATAGCCCATTCCATGAGAGGAAGGGCCATTGAAAGGAAGACGTTATCGCTCTTTAACTAAAAAACACATCCACAGAGAAAGGGTTTGGCATTGGCAAGGCCAAGTTAAACAGGATGCAGCATTCTCTCCCAGCATTTCTACTGCTGTGCAGCCTCTCCTCACACCGGTGCTTTTGGGTCACTTCCTAATCCCTGAATGGGTTCGCTGACCTGTAAGGAGCAGTGGGAGGTGGAGACTGCTTGCATAAACTCATTGAGGGAAGTGATTCTGCAAGTTTCCCAAGGATAAGAGAATGTTTTCCCTGCCTCCCTTCCTTTCCACTCTGTCTCCTCCCCCACTCTTGAAACAACCCCATCCTACCTACCATAGCACAAGCTGTAATACCAAGCTGCTCTTCTCTGAGGGCTGCTGAGGCTGGGACTTTGCGTCCTCCCTGGACCAGTGCATTAGGGACTGTCAAAGAGATTACAATAGCCAAGGTCCGTTTAAAGAAACCAGAGAATGCCTGCATGACTCTTCATGAAACCCTGACATTTAATAATCCCATCACAGTAGGGGGTCCCAAATACTGTCTCATTTGATCTTGTTGTACCCTGTTTAAGAATTGAGAGTGTTTTATGGGCTAATTCCATGGGATGTATTATCATACTTTCTGAAGCTGGAAAAGAAAAATAAAGCTGTTAATACTTGGATCTAAAATAAACAAAAATCCTAGGCCTTTCCTTATATCATTTCTTTTTATTATTTTTTATTTTATTTTAGTTTTTGAGACGGAGTCTTGCCCTGTCACCCAGGCTGGAGTGCAGTGGTGTGATCTCGGCTCACTGCAACCTCTACTTCAAGCAATTCTCCTGCCTCAGCCTCCCAAGGAGCTGGGATTACAGGTGGCCGCCGACACACCCAGCTAATTTTTGTGTTTTAGTAGAGATGGCATTTCACCATGTTGGCCAGGCTGGTCTCAAACTCTTCAACTCAAGTGATCCGCTTGCCCCAGCCTCCCAAATTGCTAGGATTACAGGAGTGAGCCACCACTCCCAGTCCCTAATGTCGTTTCTGATGAAACCTTTGTTGTGTATTTCTCGTATGTTTGTAATTATTTCAGGTTCCAAATGTGTTTATTCTGGCCAGTCACGTTGGCTCATGCCTGTAATCCCAGTGCTTTGGGTGGCCAAGGTGGGTGGATCACTTGAGGTCAGGAGTTCGAGACCAGCCTGGTCAACATAGTGAAACCCTGTCTGTACTAAAAATACAAACATATATCTATATTTAGCCAGGTGTGGTGGTGGGTGCCTGTAATACCAGCTACTGAGGCGGCTGAGGCAGGAGAATTACTTGAACCTGGGAGGTGGAGGTTGCAGTGAGCCAAGATCACACCACTGCACTGCAGGCTGGGCAACAGAGCGAGACTCCACCAAGAAAAAAAGAAAAGTTAATTCTGTCCTTCTATTTCCCCTGATTTTCCATGGTCTTTACCCTATCTCACTTCGATGTTCTTACTCTGTCTTAATGCAGCTTGTACAGTGCTTGTCTATTCCCTCCAGATACAAAGCAGATCAGTTACTTAATTTTCATTTTAAATGTTGTTTGCGAGCCATTGTCGAAGGGCAACTTTGGTACATGAGGCTGGTTTTAGTTTCCCATGTCTCTGCCACTATTCCCATCTGCTGTATACATTCACTGCTATTATAATAATAATAGTTTATAGGAGCCCAGATTATGATATTTTAATAATATAGAACCCTTTGTTGACATAAGTAGTTCACAAAAGTTGAATGAAATATTAAAGCCACAATTTTGGTTCTACTTATCATTGCATGGAAAAGACTGGACCTGACTCGTTGGGTAGATTTGAGCCTTCTTTGGAGATTTAATATTTCTTTGCATCATAAATCATTGAGTCCTCATTTTAAGAGTGAGGTTGAGGCCTAGGACCCTCTTTGGTGGTCAAGTTAGAATTCAACCCCGGGTGTCCTCACTCTCAATCCAGTATTTTTCCTCCTATTTCATGAAACCCCTGTATATATACACATATAAACATACATACATACACCTCTTTCTCTAGAATCAACGCTGTAGCCTCCAAGCAGAATTTCCAAAAATTTGATTCCAGTGTGCCCCTATTAGAATTCCAAAACAGCAATTTTCCCAGCACAATCAAGGGACACAATTCCTGCTATCTGGAATGGTATTTTTGGCAACTTTGCAGTGCAGTCCCCTGTATGGCACTGCTGCTGAAGGAAGGGGGCAAGCAGCTACTCCATATTGTCATTGACTTTTGCTGTGTTGCTCAATGGTTTTTTTTAGGTGCTATAATTTCCTTCACGTGCTATATGGGCCACCTGCCTCTATCTTCTCATCCCTCTAGTCCATCCACCACCTCCACTAGGATTAATCTTCCAAAAACATTGGTTTTCACCGCGTCACTCCTGTGACCAAACCCCTCCCCACTGCTACCAGATTAAAGCTTCAAACTCCTCAGCTGGTCCTCCAAGACCTGCTGGCCAGACTGGGGAGGCCAGGTGTCCTCACCAGTGTCCTCACTGTCTCCAGAAGAGGCTGTGTTAATTCCCAATCCCCTTTTTCCTCTTTGCCCTTCTAAGTGCTCTTTCTCCTTTCTGTGGGTCAGCCCTTCATACCACACAGAGGGTAGGCCCATCCCACTTGTTTGACTCTGTCCTAGGCTGGGCTCCAGGCCAACTGTGCTCCTCCTCTCTGAACTCCTGAAATGGCTGCTGATCCTAGGAGAGTGTATGAGCCTAACTGTTCACATCCTCATTGATCACTGCCATGACTTCTGGTCTCTGAGTACAGCTGTGAGCTCCTGCAGAACAAGTTCTCAAACCTGCTTGGTCCCTGGTACTCCTGGAGTCTCAGGAATTACTCCACAGAGCCCCCCTCCCCCGACAAAACAAAACAAAAAAACAGTCCATAGCAATTCCATTTATTAAGTAGTTAGGACCAAACAATTTCATAGGTAATTATGTCCTAACAATCTAGTAGCCATTTGCAAAACTGCACATAAATTGAAAGAAAATATAATCATTTTATTCTGAAATAACCACAGTTATTTACTAATGGGCTGTGTGTTCCTGTTGGGGACTACACAGCTTCCCAAACTTGAAATCAGATGAGACATTGCCACATTCCTTTCCTATTCTACATGGGTTTTCACACAATACTTGCTCTTATGAATGACTGCCAAAAACCCAGTTTTCCAAAGATATGAGATCATCAGAAGGAATGCAGACTGAATTAATGTTGAAGCTGTGACCCACCTTGATCTAGTGGTTTGTGCAGTGCCTGACAGATGTTAGTATCAAGTTGCTTCCCTTGAAAATCTAAAATGGCCAGGCGCAGTGGCTCACGCCTGTAATCCCAGCACTTTGGGAGGCTGAGGAGGGCGGATCACCTGAGGTCAGGAGTTCAAGACCAGCCTGGCTAACATGGTGAAACCCTGTTTCTACTAAAAATACAAAAAATTAGCCAGGCATGGTGGTGTGCACCTGTAGTCCCACCTACTTGGGAGGCTGAGGCAGGAGAATCGCTTGAACCGGGAAGGCAGAGGTTGCAGTGAGCCAAGATCATGCCATTACTCCAGATTGGGCAACAAGAGCGAAACTTATCTAAAAAAAAAAAAAAATCTTAAATATCCCGTGGTGCAGATTCACTACAGTGCCCAGGGCACCTCCATACACAGTTTGGGAGCCACAGCACTAGCTCTGTTACACAGGTGTAGTATCATACCAGTCTTGTGCATCCCCCAAGGTGCATTAGGCAATGCAGTCCTCGTAGTAGGTGGCCAACAAATATTTTATGAGCATCTTAATCCTTATTGCCTGATGGGCCACAAACACTACAACTTCAGGAGTGTTCTGAGTTCCCTGGTCTGGCAATAATTCAAATAGAATTCATTTTAACATCTTTGGAGGGATGCTGCAAAGGAAATATCTGTACTGAGTGGAGGTTGGCTTAGATGACCTTTTAATTCCCTTCCAGTGCTAATGCTCTTTAATTCAATAGCAACAACATGCAACATAAAGAACAATATGAACACAGTTGTATGGCAGTGATGAGGATGTAATGTCTCAAACTCTCATGCCAAAATATTAAAAATTTGAATTCTAACATGTAGAGTTCAGTTGGACTAAGGAGGTGGAGACATAAAACTGCTGTTTAATAAGATATCAATGCATTAATTGATGAGTCTTCCTACAGTTGCCACAAAAAGTGATCATATCAAGTAGGACACCAAGAAAACCACAGTAAATGCCAAGAAAGTAGAAGTAACAAAACAAACAGATCTGATCACTATGCAATACAACTTTAAAATACAAATTAAAAGACTAAAAACTAGAAAATAAAACTCCACCACTGGGAAATTTTAAAGCTCCGCTTAGGTCAACAAGGAAATCAAAACCAAAACTCTAGGCCATGTAGAAAATGATGTGAAAGTTCTACATGTAAAATTTTTGAGTATAGATAATACAGTGCTTAGGAAAATTCTTCAACTTCTGGTGTTTTTTTTCTGTTTATTTGTTTGTTTGAGACAGAGTTTTGCTCTTGTCACACAGACTGGAGTACAGTGGCACGATCTCGGCCCACTGCAACCTCCACCTCCCAGGTTCAGGCAATTCTCCTGCCTCAGCCTCCAGAGTAGCTGGGACTACAGGCGCCTGCCACCACACCCAGATAATTGTTGTATTTTTACCAGAGACAGGGTTTCACCATGTTGGCCAAGAGGTTCTCTATCTTCTGACCTTGTGATCCTCCCATCTTGGCCTCCCAAATTGCTGGGATTACAGGCATGAGCCACTACGCCCACCCAACTTAAGTTTTTGTGTAAAAAACAGAAGTGAATGAAAATAATAGGGCTGGGCATGATAGCTCACCTTGGTAATTTCAGCACTTTGGGAGGCCAAGGTGGGAGGATCACTTGAGGCCAGGAGTTCAAGACCAACCTGGGCAACATAGCAAAACCCTCTCCCTACTAAAAATGAAAAATTGGCCAGGTATGGTGGTATGCCCCTGTAGTCCCAGCTACCTGGGATGCTGATGTGGGAGGATCACTTGATCCTGGGAGGTTGAGGCTGCAATAAGCCATGATTGTGCTACTGCACTCAGCCTGGGCAACAGAATAAGACCCTGTCTCAAAAGAAAAGAAAATCATAGAAATTTTGTATCACACTTAGGAAGTTATAAGAGGAACAAGAAAATTAACCCAGAGATATCAGAAAGAAAACCTGAGAAAAGTGCCTAATACATAAAAAGCACTTAGTAGATACTAGCTGTTATTATTTGTCAAAGGATTGAGAAGTTTCTATTTCAGTGGTATTTTTGAATGGTACAGAAAAATGTACAGTGGTACATTTAGAACGTAAAGTTCATTCTGAAACAATTGAGGAGATTTAAGTATGGACTCCATATTATTAATAGATGATGATATTGCATTGATGTTAATTTTCATAGGTGTGATAATGTTATATCGATTGTATAGGAAAATAGTTACATACGAAATTAGGTATTATGGTTGTATAAGAAATTCCCTTTATTCTCAGGGAATATATGCTGATGTATTCTGAGGTTAAGTATCATGATGTCTGCAATATACTTCTTATTTATTTATTTATTTTAGACAGAGTCTCCCTCTGTTGCCCAGGCTGGAGTGCAGTGGTGCGATCGTGGCTCACTGCAACCTCCGCCTCCTGGGTTCAAGTGATTCCCCTGCCTCAGCCTCCTGAGTAGCTGGGATTACAGGTGTGCACCACCACATCCAGCTCATTTTTGTATTTTTAGCAGAGACAGGGTTTCACCATGTTGGCCAGGCTGGTCTAGAACTCCTGACCTCAGTTGATCCACCTGCCTTGGCCTCCCAAAGTGCTGGGATTACAGCTGTGAGCCTGGATTTACTTTTGACCCTTCTTGAAGCTTCCTATAATGATAGTAAACATATATATATACACACACACACATGTTTACATATGTTTTCTGTCATGTAAAATAACAGTAACATATGTCATTTATGTGATATATGCAAAACTCTTAAGGATAATGAGAGAATAAGAGTACAAACAACAGCAACAAAAATTTTGGAGCCTGAAAAGATGGACAAGAAAGTTAAATTCTAAGCCTACCAGTAGAGAAAGCCAGTATTTCCCATAGAGCCTCCTAAAGACTTGGATTTGGGACCACAGATGCATCTGAAAGTGGGAAATATGGGGCTTAAATAGGAGAGTTGGTTGAACTTCTTAAGAAGCAATTAGATCCCCAGGCCCCCACCTTAGCTTTTGTACAATAGGACAGAAAACTGCCCTCTCTTATTCCATTTTGGAAACTGAAAGTTTACTTTCTGTTAAGGGTAAAACAGGCTTTTGGATTAGGACACACCAGCCAGAGTTGAAAGTAGTGTGTATACCACTGAAAATATGGGATTAAACGAAAGTTTACATACCAGATACAGGGGTATCCAAGCTTTTACCCACACCAAAATCCAACAACACAGGTGGTCAGGCCCAAATACCTTCCAGGCAGGAGAGTGGGCAATCCTTCTCCAGAGCCTCTCACCAGCTCAAAACAGCAGTTGTTGGGGGCTGTCTGAATGATAGTCAGCCAGATGACCCTCTGCTGAAGGCCATGGTGGACTTCGGACAGCTTTTGAGTACCTTCTCCTTAATTAGGAACAGAAACCAAGTATTAACCAGATGTCTAAGTCAAAAGAGACTAGACTAAATTTGAAGAAAAAAAGACAATGCAAGTAGATAAAAATGTTACATGTTCCAAAAAATTCCACTATCATTTATGTTCTCAGTAAGAACATATAACATGTACATATATATCTTATCCCTCAGTATAAGAGATACTACATTCATGAAACAAAAAATGCTATTAAAAAAAAAAAAGATACTCAGGCCAGGCGCAGTGGCTCATGCCTGTAATCCCAGCACTTTGGGAGGCCAAGACAGGCAGATCACGAGGTCAGGAGTTCAAGACCAGCCTGACCAACATGGTAAAACACCATCTCTACTAAAAATACAAAAAGTATCTGGGCATGGTCACGCACACCTATAATCCCAGCTACTCAGGAGGCTGTGGCAGGAGAATTGCTTGAACCCAGGAGGCGGAGGTGCAGTGAACCAAGATCACGCCATTGCACCCCAGCCTGGGCAACAGAGTGAGACTCCATCTCAAAAGCAAAAAAAACAAAAAAAACAAAGATATTCAAATGATTAAAAGTACTCTTAGAAATTAAAAATACAAGTTTAAAATTCACTAGAAGGATTGAACAGTGAAATTTAGTGTATCTTCCAGAAACTGAGCAAAAAGACAAAGAAATGGAAAATAAGGGAGAAAAGATGAAAAGATGGATCAGGCTAGGAGCAATATCCAAATAATAGAATTTGTGGAAAGGAAAACATAGAAAACAGGCCAGAAAAAATAAGGAAGAAATTAAAGGCAGTTACCCACAATTGAGAGAAACAAATGTCTCCACTGGGAGAGTCTACCAACTGCCCAGAAAAGTAGATGAGACTAGACCAACACTAAGATTCATCACAGTGAATTTCAAAACAGTGGGAACAAAAGACAGTCTAGAGCGGGGAAAAAAAAAACAGGTTATATACAAAGAATCAAAATCAGAGTTGTTTTGGACTTCTGAATAACTACACTGGAAACTGGAAATCAATGCAACAACACTTTCAAACAATAAAGGGAAATTATATCTAATCTACAAGTCTGTATCAAGCCAAACCATTCATTGAATATGAACGTAAAATAGATATTTTCAGATACACAAGATCAGATAAACATTTGCCTCCTAGTCACCCTATGCAAACCACTGGAGGATGAACTCCAGAAAAATAAGAGTAACCAAGAAAGGGAAAGAGATGGAATATAGGGAATGGGAGATCCCACAAAGGAGAGATTGAAAGGCATCCTCAAAACAGTAGCTAAGGGAAGCCTGGGGTGGCAGCTGAGCCTGAAGCACTGAGGACGACTAGAACAGACTGGATCAGGCCAGAGGGCTCTAGGACAGATTGTGTTAAGATGAAATGGCTTGAATACCTAATGTGTCTGAACATATATTTAGGAGGTTTAGACAGTTGGCAGAGAGTTCGTGATTAAATTATTGATAAGTACACAGAGACAAAGTAGAACAACAACAGAAAAGACAGTTGTTAATTCCAGGGAAAACAATGTTGTACAAGAAAGAATAATTAATCCTAGTATATTACATGGCTCACCTAGATACAGCAATTAAACAGTCAAAATAATGTCAACACTGGATGTAGATCTAACCAAAATTATAGTATAATTATGTTGAAATGGTGGAAAGACAAGGAGGCAAGAGTTTGCCATGACAGGGGTAAGGGGGCTCACAGCAGTGAAAGAGCCAAATCCTCATTTACCAAGCAAAATGGGAAATATATATAATGCCTAAACCTGAAAAGATAGAGAAGTCAAGAGGTAACAACATGAGCATGTTATTTTAACATACAGAGGTAACTAAAAGTATCAGGTGAGTCTCTATGGAGTGTAGTATGGAATCTGGGAGCCTGTTGATTTTTGTAACAAGCCTTGGGATTATTTGGTTCTTTGAACTATGTTCATATATAATTTTACTCAAGCGAAAATGTTTTACCAAAAAAACAAAAAAAAGTGTTGTGAGAATGGGCAGACTGGGTTTTTAAAAGATGAGTAGGAGTTCTGTAGGCCTAGGGAATGGCAGGGTGTGCGCGCAGGTAGAGAAAAGAAGACTAGCAGTAAGCCAGGTGTAGCCTGGCTCTAAGGAAGCTTGGGATGTAGGATATAGGCACACTTAAGTGTGGGATTTTCTCCCTTTGGTGTCTGTGTTGTTTAGAATTGAAGACATGGACCTTTTGTTACTGATAAAATGATAACCTATTACTATTTTTGGTTATTGTTTTAACATAACATTATTCTTTGAATTGATCTCAAAGAGAGGAAAATGAGAGGTCACTGAAATGACGCTGGCAGTAAAATTTGCTGAAAAGCAGCGTCCTTTTACAGGTCCTTACCTCGGACCGCGAAAGAGTCTTCTAAAGACCACTCTCAGCCCTCAAGGGTCCTTGCAAGTCAGTGACACCACAGGAAATGGGAACCTTGCCAAGAATTAGGGAAATTCAGGTGTCTGCAAGCCCGTAAACCCTAGGGCCAAAAAAAGGATTTGACAGATGTTTGTGTGTCCTGGAGGCAAATGGATGAAAGTATCAGAGAGGAAGTGGAAGTGTATTAGTTAAGGTACGGGCTAAGGTACTAGTCAGTGCTCGCCATTGGTCTTTTGCAGTCTTATCACTTCTGACTGTCTGGAGGCATGCAGAGAGCTGAAAGGTACACAGTGCAGTGGTAACATCTGGAATTGACTCCTGGCTCCACCATCTTCATGATGAGCAAAGTCACCAAGCCCCTTTGAGAGCAAGATTGAGGCAGTCACAGTCACAGGGGCATTATGAGTATCATGTATAAATCGTATTCATATATGGGAATTCTTTGTAAATAGAACATTTCTGTATAAATCTTGCTTTCAGTCAGTAAGTTTGTATATTTTTTGAGTTGGTCTCTATAAATGTGCCTTCTTTCCCTAGTACATTTATTATTACTGAGTCCAGGTAGGTTTGTGTATTAGTTAAGGTATAGGCTAAGGTATTATAAAAGACCCCAAAATATCATAATGATAGAAACTTGTTTCTCCATGTAACAGTCTAGAGCTGCACCATCCAGTACGGTGGCCGCTAAGCACATTTGACTATTTAAATGTAATCGAGCAAAATAAAAAGTTAACTTCCTCAGTTGCACTTTTCAAGCGCTACTTTAGTAGCCTCTTGGCTAGAGGCTACTATATTAGACAGCACAGATAAAACATTTCCATCATTGGTTGGGTGTGGTCATCCTGTGTGCTCACGCCTGTCATCTCAGCACTTTGGGAGGCCAAGGTGGGCAGATCACTTGAAGTCAGGAGTTCAAGACCAGCCTGGTCAACATGGTGAAACCCCATCTCTACTAAAAAAAAAAAAAAAAATTACCAAAAATTAGCTGGGTGTGGTGGCAGATGCCTGTAATCTCAGCCACTCAGGAGGCTGAGGCAGGAGAATCACTTGAACCCAGAAGGCAGAGGTTATGGTGAGTTGAGATTGTGCCACTGTATTTCAGCCTGAGTGACAGAGCGAGACTCTGTCTGAAAACAAAAACCAAAAAAACGCTTCCATCATCACTGAAAGTTCTGTTGAGCAGCCCTGGTCTAGAGGAGGAGTGGTCTAGAACTTGATGGGTGCTCTACTCTACAAGGTCATCCACAGGCATGAGTTCCCTGAATATTACTGCTCTGCCATTCCCTAGGTAAGGATTCATAGCATTTTTGGTGCCATGGATCCCTTTACAGACTGATAAAGCCTAGGGACCACTTCACAGACTAATGCTTTTAAATGTGTAACATCAGGCTGGGCCCAGTGGCTCATGCATGTAATCCCAGCACTTTGGGAGGCCGAGGCAGGCAGATCACTTGAGGTCAGGAGTTTGAGAACAGCCAGCCCCAACATAGTGAAACCCCTCCTCTACTAAAAATACAAAAATTAGCCAGGTGAGGTGG
Source organism: Rhinopithecus bieti (assembly GCF_001698545.2). Lineage (NCBI taxonomy): Eukaryota > Metazoa > Chordata > Mammalia > Primates > Cercopithecidae > Rhinopithecus > Rhinopithecus bieti. Next base: position 712,634 of record NW_016819103.1, read on the forward strand.
CATCCACCTGTAGTGCCAGCTACTCAGGAGGCTGAGGCAGGAGAATCGCTTAAACCCAGGAGGTGGAGGTTTCAGTGAGCTAAGATCACACCACTGCACTCCACTGCACTCCAGCCTGGGAGACAGAGCAAGACTCCATCTCAAAATAAATAAATAAAAATTTTGTTTAAATGTGTAAAATAAAACACAGAGTTACAAAGGAAATTAATTATGTTGAAATACAATTAGCAAAGTATTTTAAAAATCCAAAACTTGTGACATAGTAATATGTACTTCATTAATACATCAAATAATGTTCTAGTGTCAATTCTAAAGGCTATTGTAACTCCAAAGTAGTGATGAGTATTTGTGATATTTCAAGACAATCCATAAGTATAATGTGATATGAAAATACCTGTAATTTCTGTTATTGACAGAGTCATGGACACTGCTAATGCTGTGGTTTGTTCCCTCCATTATAACTGAAGGAAATGCTAAAGTTATACGTGTTTTTTTGGTTTTTGTTTTTGTCCTTTCAAATTTAAAGACCAGTGAATTCTATTCATGGACTCCTTGAGGGTCTGAGGACCCCAGGGGGTAAGAAGCCCTGCTGGGAATTACCAAAGCTAGCCCAGCAATTTTAAGTCCACACTCTAGATGTGGGAAGGAAGAGAGGAAGTGGAAGGCAAGCGTTTCCTGCTTAAAAGACTGGACCTGGCAGTTGCTCACGTCCCATCTCATTGGCCAACATTAGTCACATGGGATGTGAGGCATGCTGGGAAACGTAGTCTGTAGTAGGGCAACCTTGTACCTTCTAAAAAAAAAACCTGGGAGAGTTCCATCAGTAAAAGGAAGAAGGGAAGAATGGCTATTAGGATAAACAGCAGCCTCTACCACAGCTTGGCTCATCTCTATGTAATTAAAACAAAAGTGTTTTTTTCAAAAATGTGCTGTTTACTCTCTGAAACTTTGTATACCTTCAGGTCTACAGCAGATGTCAACAGGAAGTATTTCACTCTCACTAGCTATGGACAGGCCCCTATGGTGGTGCCAGTTCATAAGGCACACAGTGTCTAAGGTGGGAGTGTCCAATCTTTTGGCTTCCCTGAGCCACGTTGGAAGAAGAATTGTATTGGGCCACACATAAAATACACTAACATTAACGATAGCTGATGAGCTTAAAAGAAAGAAAAAAAATCATACTGTTTTAAGAAAGTTTACAAATTTGTGTTGAGCTGCATTCAACGCCCTCCTGGGCCACATGCATTAGATAAGCTTGGTCTAAGGGATATAGCTTTATTTTTGAAATAAGAAACAAAGTCTTACTCTGTGGCCCAGGCTGGAATGCAGTGGCCTGATCCTAGCTCCCTGCCTGCCACAAATTCCTGGGTTCAGGTGATCCTCCTGCTTCAGCCTCCCAAGTAGCTGGTGCACCACCATGCCTGCTAATATTATTATTATTTGTAATAGAGACAGTGTCTCACCATCTTGCCCAAGCTGCCCAAGCTGGTCTCCCAACTCCTGGGCTCAAGTGATCCTCCTATCTTGGTTTCCAAAGTGCTGAGATTACAGGTGTCAGCTGCCATGCATGGCCCTATGTAGCCTATTTTGAACTAATAATCTTCAGTTCTGTGCCTGTGCCTGCAGTTGCTGACAGAGTCAACACTTCACAAGTTTGTCTCTTGCTTAAAGCAAACTCAGTACAACGAGATTTGCACTTACAAAACTAATAACAAATTAATAACAAATTTGGTCTCTGCTCCTGTTACCAATGACCAATATTCTATGTGCAAGAGAGCACAAGTAGGAGACAGACTTTTTCCAAACAAACAGATCCCTTGAGCAAATGCCCTTTAAAGTTTAAAATAACAACCCCCTTGGGTTGTGCAGGCCTTTAACTTTTCAGAGAGCTTTAAGTACCTTAACTCTTCTTATTTTACTAAAACACCCAGGTCATGGGTTGGTTTTTTTTCGTTCCAAGTTAGCTAAATAAATAAGCAATTATGACGCAGCGCCACATGGCCAACAGCTTTTAGCTTATAAACATAGAGTTTGAAAAGCAGTACTTAGAGGCCAACTTGGTTGGCTGCTGCCGGCAGGAGGGAGCAGAGCTGTTCCAGGCCCAGAAAACACTTAAAGGGCCAGGCGGGCCCTCATGCGTGCGCATTTGTCTACATCCAGGGCGATGTTTTTTTTTCTGATGCAACATGAATTTCAGTGTCTTTTTTTAAGTGCCAAATTGTGAGCTCCTGAGGGCCAGACACTTGTGTCTATGTAAGCCTCCACAAAGCCTGGTGCAACTCCTTGTATGTCACAGGCATAGACATGTTTGCTGACAAATTGTTTCTATTTTATGAGCATTTATAATGGCCTTTTAAGTAAGTGACGTTTTAGAGTTTGCTGAATGAAGGGTGATTTTTATTTAGTCTCAGAGGCACAGTTGTTTGGTGTGGTTGGTTTTTTTTGGCCACCCCTCCCCCAATCTATCTCTAATTTTAAAATGTGATTCACTAGGAAAATATGATTCTGTTAATTGAATTCATTTTAGAGCCAACTTTTCAGGAACCTATCTATTTCTGTAAAGTGAGATCCACTTGTAAATGTACCGTTTGGTGCCAGCACTTAAATTTTCCCTGACTCAGTTGCTCCAGTGGTGTTTAAATATCTTCCCATAAATCAGGCAGCCAGCACTCCATACTTATTTACTGGGTCTTGTGATTCAACCCAGGATCCTGATAGTGATCTTGGACGGGTGATATAAATAGACTAGGATTTGCCAATGGCTATTTTTATAAGGGAAGCTTTCTAAGTTGCTTTCTTTGAACCCAGAACAACTTCTTCCCTCTGGCTTCCCCTGTTTTCCTCCAAGATTGGGGAGATCCTTTCTTTATTCTGCCTGCCCATCTTCTCCCCCTCCCCCAGCCAGCTGGTGTCTGCAGAAATTAGAAGGAAGGTACGTGCCTGACACAGAGTTGCCTGAAATTGTATATCTTTACCCTCTTTCAGGATCATCTTTCTTTTCATCTGGCCCAAGAATGGCACCTTCCCCGCCCATCAGGCCACCTGTACTCAGGAGTCGGCTGCCTGTCCTGAAATAGATCTCTACCAGCTCTCAAGCAGAACAATTCCTTGCATTCATACTTGAATGTATATTTTACGATATTACCTCTTATTTGTCTTTGTAAGTTTGTCCCTGCCCCAGTTAAAAAAAAAAAAAAAAAAATCTGAGTTACTGTTACTGAACCAAAGGGCCTCATTTGAGGTCCTCTTTCTCCCCACCCCCTCCCCTACCCCAGTGATACAGATGCTGCCTTGTCTGGTCAGGCCTTCAAGGAGGATGTCCTGACCCCTCAACCCCGCCATCTCCAAAGCTGTCCCCTCCCTCTTTGTGCAACTCCCCTCCCACATCCAGCACAGTAAGCCGGCTGTCAGCTGGGTGAGGCTCGCCTTGGAGGACTGTCCTTTCTTTACATCCTTCCCCAGGTCTTCATGCTGCAAACAGCACATTTTCAACATGAAACAAAAATGGATTCTGCTTTCTTTTTCACCTAGTGTTTTGGCCATACTGTTCTTGGCAGTCAGACTTCCAGGCTTGGGGTAGAAGCGATAGCTTAAAGGGTAAATGTTTACACTGGTCAGCAGTGTGCCATTTGGAACCTTGGTGGCCCTGGATAATTTGCCAGAGTCTGTGGCTTCACCCACCCAGTGGCCTTGAGTCTCCTTAACTTTCCAACTAGCCTACCTCCCAGAGATCTCCCACACCCCTCTCCCCTTCTTCCGCTAGCCCTGAGGGTCGGGCCCTTTATCACTTCCTGAACCAAGTACTGGAAGTAGAAGAAACTGTTCTCAGTCTCCGAATTCCACCCCTGGGTCAAGGGCTCCAGAGCCTGGTGCTGCAGCTTGGCCAAGGGAACCCGAAAACCAGGTCAGCAGTGATATACATCCACTCTCTGAGGTTTGGTTCTGCCACTGCACGGGATTAATGTTCCATCTCAGATTAACTCTGAAATCAAATGAGGTAATGTATTAGTACTTGGAGTGCTTTATGAAAGGTAGAGAGCATAACAACAGCAAGAATAAAAATCGTAGCTGCTGTCTTATGAACATCTGTGTACCAGGCACTGGGTTTATTTTATCTTTTTTTGAGGTAGTATCTTGCTCTATCACCACTGTGCAGCCTCAATCTCCCACGTTCAAGCAGTCCTCCCACCTCAGCCTCCCAAGTAGCTAAAAGAACTACAGCTACTCATACGCACCATGCCTAGCTTTTTTTGTTTGTTTGTTTTTGTTTTTTTTTTTGGTTTTTTGGCTGACAAGGTCTTAGCCACTGTATTTAGTGCAACACATGACTCTCTCATCTAATCCTGATAAGTACCCTTGAAAATATTAACACCCCTGTTTTATTGGTAAGGAAAGTCAGGCTCAGAAAGATGTAAGTGGCCCAGGATGAGAAACCCAAGGAAAATGGTTGAGTCAAGATTTGAATCTGGCCAGTGTGACTTTTAGACCCATGTTCTCATTTACTAAGCAAACTGTTTTCCTTCCCATAATCAGGATTTGCAAGAGAAGCATAATTAACTTTGAAGATGGGCGTTTGCAGTTCATTTTCTTGGGATACCCATCCGACCTTCCCTTTTCAGATCAGCAGGCAGTTTCCTGTGCTCAGGCCTCATTCCCCTCTGCAGAAGGAACTCTGGTGATTTTCCCACTGGGAGAGGGAGACATGAGATGTGGCTTCCTGTTCCAGGAAACGCCACCCAGTCTTGTTACCCACCCTGAGCCACCCCAGCTCTGTGGTGCACTAGCCAGCTTTATGGTGATTCTGGTGGGTAAGCCACTAGCCGTCAAGATGACCAAAGCTCAGAAAGTGCTTGCTGCATTTCTGTTTCTGTTGTCGACAGTGACCTGATATGCATAGCATACTTAGATGGCTCCACTTTTCAGAGCCTTCTGGCAGGTACAAATTAATCCCCTGGCACAGCACAGTGCTAGCCACAAGGAGAAAAGAAAGAGAAGTATGTTCCACGCAGGAGAAACTGCCAAGTGCATCTGGTCTAGGTTGGTTTTTTTTTTTTTTTTGGAAACGGAGTCTCACTCTGTCACCCAGACTGGAGTGCAGTGGTGCGATCTCAGCTCACTGCAACCTCCATCTCCCGGGTTCAAGCAATTCTCCTGCCTCAGCTTCCTGAGTAGCTGGGATTACAGGCGCGTACCACCACGCCCAGCTAAATTTTGTATTTTTAGTAGAGACAGGGTTTCACCATGTTGGTCAGGCTAGTCTCAAACTCCTGACCTCGTGATCTGCCCGCCTTGGCCTCCCAAAGTGCTGGGATTATAGGCATAAGCCACCGCGCCCAGCCTAGGTTTTAAAATGCTTCGTTCCCGAGAAGATCTGATAGAAGTTGAATTTTAGTTTTAGGTTGATTAGAACCATGCTATGAGGATACTGAATGCCAGGTCAAGACTGTATTGGAAAACCTGAGACAAGGCCGGGTGCAGTGGCTCACGCCTGTAGTCCCAGGACTTTGGGAGGCCAAGGCAGGCGGTTCACGAGGTCAAGAGATCGAGACCAGCCTGGCCAACAATGGTGAAACCCCGTCTCTACTAAAAATATAAAAATTAGCTGGGTGTGGTGGCATGCGCCTATAGTCCCAGCTACTTGGGAGGCTGAGGCAGGAGAATCTCTTGAACCCAGGAGGCAGAGGTTGCAGTGAGCAGTGAATTAAAAGAAAGAACTCGATCCCTGTCCTTACGGATCTCTGGTTGGAGTCAGCAGACACACAGAGGCCTGCTGAGATGGAGAACAACGCCCAGGTTCTTCCTCTGTACTCAGAGGAAGCCAGAGGAGGGTACTGCCTGGCCCTGGGAGGCTTCACTAGAGGTTTTCGAGAGGAAGATGCACGTCTAAGGTGTGACGAGAAAGGGCCAGAAAGAGAATGAGGGAAGAACATTCCAAGCCACAGAAATGACACGTGGAAGAGGGCAGAGATGAGAGGAGGAAAAACCATCTGTGACTTACGTAGCTCAGCAGAGCTGGAGAGGGTCAGGCAATTGAGTTGAGGCACAGGCCGGGGCTGGGCCATGCAAGGTTTTGCCAGCTATACAAGAGCACCACATGCCGTGGGGAGAACCAGGGTGTTTTTAGCAGGGTGGTGTGATCAGATTCCTACTTCAGAAAGATGGGCACAGTGTGAAGGACGGATTAGGGATGATCAGGCTGGCTCAAGGAGTCCTAGTCAGAGAGCACAGGCTAGAAAGAAGTGGACAATTGAATCGATGTTGAAAAGATAGAATGTACAGACTCTGGTGAGTGGGAGAGAGGGAGGAGACCAAGGTGCTTCCCTGGGGTCTAGTTTAGATGGCGTGCGTTGAGGGTGGAGCAATCAGAGAAAGACTAGTTGTAGAAAGAGGGAGGGAGCAGGAAAAGGGAAATAAAGCTAGAAGGTTGATTAGAACCATGCTATGAGGATACTGAATGCCAGGTCAAGACTGTATTGGAAAACCTGAGACAAGGCCGGGTGCAGTGGCTCACGCCTGTAGTCCCAGGACTTTGGGAGGCCAAGGCAGGCGGTTCACGAGGTCAAGAGATCGAGACCAGCCTGGCCAACAATGGTGAAACCCCGTCTCTACTAAAATATAAAATTAGCTGGGTGTGGTGGCATGCGCCTATAGTCCCAGCTACTTGGGAGGCTGAGGCAGGAGAATCTCTTGAACCCAGGAGGCAGAGGTTGCAGTGACCCGAGATCATGCCACTGCACTCTAGCCTGTCAACAGAGCGAGACTCCGTCTCAAAAAACAAAACAAAACAAAAAACCTGGGGCAAAACACTCAGAGTGCAGATCACTCTTTGTTACTTACTTTCTTTGCTACATCAGACTTTGACCAGAACCTGAGATACAGATGGACATCTGGGAGTTGTTGGATTCTAGGGTAAACATTTGACAGCCTTTCCCAAAGTGGCCCATACCCAAATTGATAATCAGGATCATTGAAGCATAGGGGAAAACTTGATAGGAGCTGAAAAGCAGTGTACTTTCAAGAGAATAACTTTCACTGAATTTTAACAATTATTTCTTAAAGTGTTAAATTCAACTGGTAAGGTAAACAATATTAATCTCTTGTGGCCCCAGGTTTCTCAGCTGGTAAATGAAGGAAAAAGACCTGTTGATCTCAGAATTCTCTTGCAGTTCTGCAATTCTAGTCTAATAAAATTTTCATCAAGATTTAAAAAAACAAAACAAAACCTTATATAAGTAAATATAGAGTCCAGTGCCATCTTTCATTAATCTTCAAACATTTCTCCCCAAATTTTAATTTTGAAACACCAACTTGCCAAATTTCCCAGAGTGCAAATCCCTTGCCCAGTGAGCTGTTATTATTTGAAAATATTGTGGCCTCTAAAGCTGACTTTATCTTTTAAAAACAATTTTTTTAACCAGCAAAAGAAATAAAGTTCCATGTTTATACCAATGAGTTTCCTGAAACTAAGAAAAACTAGCCATTACATTGTTTCATGTAAGGAACTTGGGTACTATTATAATCCCCATTTTAATGATGAGGAAATAAATAGGCGAAGGTAATTATTTCAGACTCTGTTTCCTTGACGCAGTATTTCTGGATGGTGAATCTTACTCAGATTTTGTTTTGATGCTATTCTTGGGATTGACTTGAGAAGCACCAGCGGCTGACTCTTTCTCTCTTTCTCAGTGCAGAGGGGTAAATTGGGAACAAGCTGTCTTGCTTTCATCATATTATTTGCTGTCATCGTGAAAGGCAGGCAGTGAGAGGAGTTTTTATACTATCTTAAGCATCTTCTGTTTCAAAGCAAATCATCTTCACTTTCTCCTTCTCCTCCCCACTTCCAGATAATGACACATTTTTTGGCACCTTACCATGGAAATAGCTTTGGAGCCACCTTCATACAAGCTCAAGGCTGTGCTGATGTTGCAGGAGTGAGGAAAGGAGAGATCCTGTCCCGTCCCCAGATGGCAGCTGTGTGCTTGAGACTTTTGCACATGAATTCATTTACTTTTCACAAGGTCTTGTGAGACAAGGAAACGGGAGGCTCAGAGAATGTCAGTAAACCTACTCAGAGTCACACAGCTAAAAGATCACAGCAGAGCCAGGATTTGAACCCACTTAGGCAGACCCCAACTCATGCTCCATACCACTCCACTACCATAAGCGGGCAAGCCCTGGTTTATTAAAAACTTCTCCAGCAGTGTTCAAGTAGAGAACTCAAATGTCCGAAAGGCATTCTCTTCCATTTGTTTATTCACTCAGTAAACAAGTGGAGCTGATACATCTATTTCCCTCCTAGTTTAAGGGGTATTTTGAGGATTAAAGAGCTATAATTCTGCTTATAGCTCAGCAGTGAGTACATGCTAACCAGTAGCTATTATGGCTACCGATGGTGGCTGCCGTGCCAGGCACCATACCAGATGGGCTGGGGACATGGGGATGAGGAAGATGCTGTCCTGGCCTTGGAGGAACACATACACAGGCAGCAGAGGAAATGGCCCCACAGCAAACAACAAGTGTGGGTGAAACCAGGGCCTCAGCACACACATTGTACACTTCTGAGCTTGCCCTGTACCTCACAGCAGCCATTATGGCCACCTGACAAGCTTGGTCTTACAGACCTCATTCTGTGGATCTGGGCCTTGGCTTGTCAGTAACTGGCAATGTGTTTGGAAAGTGATTTTTCCTTCTTCATTATGTCAGCATTTAATAAAGAAAAAGTCAGCTTTTAGTAGGAGCCACTCCACACTTCACCCGCCAGCATTCTTCCCTGAGAAGTAGGCACAGTTGGTTGTGAGTCTTCTCCATGGGGCCAACATTCTGCAAACAAGTGAGCATTTCCTCGCACTAAGGCTGCCTATCAGCACCAGGGGGGTAGCAGTTGCTCCAGGCCCCATGCAGGGGCTTGAGAGGGAAAATAGCAGAGTGGACAGCTATAGACCGTTGGGTTCCCAGTTTCCCTTTCCGTGACATGGGGATCATGGTAAAAATGCCTGTCTCGCAGCAATGCTGAGACATCGTTCCAACAGATGACAGATCATGAGATCATAGGTGTATAGCATTTCGGATCCGTAGAGCCCTGGGCAGACACTGGTTGCCATTGGTAGTCATGAATTGGGAAGGCCGGTGCCACGGGAGCACAGGGGCCTGAAAACGCTGGCCATACATGCTAGATGCCGAGAAAGACCAGGGGAAAGCAGAGTGTGACTGGGACCGGCACAGGAAAGGGTGGTAAGAGTCACAGAGGGTGACCTCACCTGGACTCATAAACCCAAAGATAAGGGACGTGTGGTGGTGGAGAAAAAGAGGTGATGTCCTAGGGTGGGGAAAAGGCACATCGCACGGCAGGGCAGGGGGAAGGAGCAAGCCAAGCGAGGGATCTGCTCCTGGTCTGCTGCCAGGGCTGCCCTGGGAGCAGCATGGCCCGGCCAGCCCAGGAAGTTTCATGGGGAATTTTCCTGACATGGAATGACTCTAGATTGCCACCGCTGCCGACAACAATAACAAAGTAAATAAAGCCTACTGGTATAGCACTCAACTCTTTATGCTGTTGGCCCTCACTGCAGTCCTGACATAGCTACCCTTGTTATCTGCATTTTGTAGAAAGGGACAGTAAGGGCCATAGAGTGTTAAGTGACTTGCACCTAGGTCATCAGCTAGTAAGTGACCAAGCCAGGGTTCTGTTTCAGATCTATCTATCCCCAGAACTCAAGCCCTTAACCCAAGCATTACAAGGTTATTCTTGGGAGGAGGAGAATTATATGCCTTTCAAGTGCATTCACCTCCTTTCAGCTAGCTATGCCCTACTTGGGAACAGCCCTGTGGAAGAGGTAAGCCATCACACAGAGGCTGGCAGATCATGTTGATGGAGTATCAGGGAACCCTGACACCCCGAAGCTGGGAGAGTCATGTGTTTTTGGAACTTCCCACCTTTTGTGCCTTCACTCCTTTCTCCTGACTATAGGTGGGTTTACAGTAATTTGGAGATGATTCTGGGCTTGCTCAGGGACACTGGGGAATTCCGGAATAAGCTCATGATTTATTAATGAGATGAGCGGATGAGCCTCATACTGTTCACAGTTCTGCAGGTCGGCTGAGTAAGTCACCAGGACTTAGGCAAGGCCACTGAGACACTCCTGCAAGAAGATGGACAGAGCTGGGAGGGGCGTGAACCAGAAGGAATCGTGCCCCAAGGCAGCAGACATAATTATTCACAGAATTCAGACTAAAATTCTAGAGGTCATTTATACCAAAATGGTCTACCCAAAGCTTTCAGCGGGTAATTTCATATGACTGAACAATAAATTCAAGTAAACCATAACCTTCAGAATAGCCTGTCAAATGCCCACCCCAGGCCTAGACTGCTTTGAGCTTGTAATGCAGACTGTGAGCATGCATGCTGTTTTGATTTAGTATCTGAAGGCTCCCTTTCACAAATTAGTAGACAGCTCTGGATCTAGAACCAAAAGTATCTGAGGTCAGGTCCCAGCCTGCCACCTACCAGCTGTGTGATCTCAAGCCACTTGCTTTTCCTCTCTCAGCCCTGTTTTCTCATCTGTAAAATGGACACAATGATACCTTTTAGGGCTTTTCAGAGGTGCCTGTACTTTATAAAGTATGTTGCAAATGTTGCTGACATAATTTTGTGTCCAGTAGGAAATGCTTCCTTGGGTGCTTGTAATATAGCCCAACCCAAGTCATTCCTGAGAACATCCCCAGGTTGTAGGATCAGTCAGAAGTCATGATGACTGTTCTATATAAATGCTTGGCCTATTAACTAAAATTAGTACCTTTCCATCTCTTCTCTTTCTTGGGCGGGGCAGTGGGGGAATGCAGGAGAGGGGAAGTAGGGAACCTTCAATTATGTTTTAAATAATCCTCATAAAATTCTTAGCCAAAGATGATCTTGCCCTCCACCTTGGTGACCCACCGCATACGGGGTACATCTATCTGGCCTGTCTCTAGGCCTAGACAGAAGAAACAGGGAGGATTATTGTTAACTTTTACCACATGCATGACTTGTTCCTGGACAACCCATTCTTCCTTCAGGCAGAGGTGATGTGCACTGAAGTGTTTGATTTAGAGTGATGGAGAAGTCTGTGCTGCCGTTCCTCAGGGACCCCTAAACGTTGATTTGCCTTTGGGAGGGCCAGGCCTCACGAAAACCTGATTTACGGTGTTGCTCTGGGCCTGATTTCCTTTGCACACTCTAGAGGAAGTGCTCTGGTGATGTTGGCACTGAGCAAGCAACAAAGGTTTTAAAATGTCGGCTCTGGAAACAAAACTGTACCTTGTGATGTTAGAATAATTATACCGCACTTGATCTCTGATTACGGCCAAAACAGCAGTTGCTAAATCCAGCTAACATGGAAAAACTAGAAAAAGTGAGGGGAAATCAGCCAAATGCATAGCAAGGGATGGGGAGAGCGGACCTGGACTGGACACAGAATCTTCTGTTTCCACTTGTCTGGTAATAACTGCAACACTTCATGGTCCCCAGCCCCCAACCCCCACCCCTTCTTTTCTAGAGCCATTGCACTCTGCGTGTTGACACTAGCTATGGGAACTCTGTGATTTAAAGTTGAATTGAAAGAACTGCTTTTATCATTTCAAGTATGCAGCCCCAGGCCAAAACAGACAAAACAATTTTTTAAAGTCTCAGTTCAAAAGCAGCTTGAAATATTCTCTGTTCCATCAAAAGGAACCCCAAATCTCTCCACTGTTCTGTGGGCCCCCTTCCTCTGATTGTCTACCTGGCAGGCTCCCCTTAGCTAGCTGTGCTGTGGCTTAGTTAAGCTGAAGTTGAAACACAGACGAAGGAAGGCAATGCTTTCCAGCCACAATGGAGAAGCCCATTCCCACTCTTTTCCCCACTGGGAAACTGGGTTAGAGTTCTGAGAAATGGGATTTGGGGTTTCCCTTCAACTGTGAAATATTACAGAAATACACGAGTTCCATACAAAATGCTGCTACATATTTCTCAGAAAAGCAGAATTCTAATAAATAATGTATAGTCTGTTTTTTATGCTTTAATAAATATCAGGCACAGTGACTCACACCTGTAATCCCAGCACTTTGAGAGGCCTAGGCCAGAGAATCACTTGAGCCCAGGAGTTCGAGACCAGCCTGGACATCATGGCGAAACCCCATCTCTCCTAAAAATAAAAATAATTATTAGTCGAGAATGGTAGTGCGCATCTGTAGTCCCAGCAACTCGGGAGGCTGAGGTGGGAGGACCAGTTGAGCCCACAAGTTGGAGACTGCAGTGAATTATAATCATGCCACTGCACTCCAGCTTGGGCAACAGCAAAACCCTGTCACTTTAAAAAAACGGGAAAAACAAAACAAAATAAAAAAAAAACAGGCATTCTGAGTCCATAGCAGATCCCCATTGTCCTGTCATCCTGTAGGTGAGGTTCTACGTCCTACAGATTAAGAACATGACCCTAAATCGGCAAGCAGATGTTTAAAATAACCCAGAACAAACTTTGTATATTCTGTGTTTTCCCTAGCTGCTTCAGAATTTGCTATGAAGTTTAAGGGTATTTATCCCTCTGTCTGTGCAAATCTCTATTTATTTATTTTTGAGACTGGCTCTGTCACTCAGGCTGGAGTGCAGTGGCATGATCTCGGCCCACTGCAGCCTCCACCTTCTGGGCTCAAGTGATTCTCCTGCCTCAGCCTCAGCTAGGACTACAGGCATGCACCACCATACCCGGCTAATTTTTGTATTTTTAGTAGGGATGGGAATTTGCCATGTTGGCCACGGTTGTCTTGGACTCCTGACCTCAGGTGTTCTACCCGCCCTGACCTTCCAGAGTGCTAGGATTATAGCTATGAGCTACCGCACCCAGCCAGTGAAAGTAGAAATTATTTATTTATTTAACTATTCCTTGAAAAGAAGAAACAAAATGTCCCTTCTTTAGCCTGAATGATTAACTTTACTCATAAGAGGTTCACAGTAAGACATGTGATGTTGTTTTTTTTTAATCCTTTGCTCTTGTATGCGACAGATACTCATTTGTTTGTTGATTAACACCTTTTATGCAGCCAGCATTAATATCTAGTGATAGCCTTTTTTTTTTTTTTTTTTTTTGAAACAGAGTCTTGTTCTGTCGCTCAGGCTGGAGTGCAGTGGCACGATCTTGGCTCACTATAAGCTCCGCCTCCCGGGTTCATGCCATTCTCCTGCCTTAGCCTCCCGAGTAGTTGGAACTACAGGTGCCCACCACCACGCCCGGCTAATTTTTTGTATTTTTAGTAGAGACGGGGTTTTACCGTGTTAGCCAGGATGGTGTCGATCTCCTGACCTCGTGATCCACCCTCCTCGGTCTCCCAAAGTGCTGGGATTACAGGCATGAGCCACTGCACCTCGCCAGTTATAGCCATCTTTAAATCAAAAGACCACTAGCAGCTGCTGAAAAGTTCTGTCACCTTTAATTCATCATGTGTAAAGTAGAGACTCTACCTCTCTCACAGGATTATTTTGAGAATTTAAAATGTTATTGTGATAGTTGACTAGACTTGGTCAACTATCAATGCTGTGCTGATATAAATGTGATAACTGCTGCTCTGTTTCCCAAATTCACAGGCAGAATATGAGATTCTGTAATCTTGAATCATAATCTTCATCAAGGGCCAGGCACCATGGTTCACGCCTGTAATCCCAGCACTTTGGGAAGCCGAGGTGGTCAGATCGCTTGAGCTCAGGAGTTCAAGACTAGCCTGAGCAACATGGCGAGACTCCATCTCTACAAAAAAATACAAAAATTAGCCAGGCGTAGTGGTGAACGCCTGTAGTCCCAGCTACTCAGGTGGCTGAGGTGAGAGGATCGCTTGAGCCCAGGGAAGCCGAGGCTTCAGTGAGCGGTGATCACTCCACTGCACTCCAACCTAGGTGACAGAGTGAGACTCAAGTCTCAAAAACAACAACTACAAAAAAAAAAAAAAACCCAGACAACAAGAAACATAATCTTCATCAAGAACTCTTACCATAATAGAATTTTGACTTTTTTTTTAAGATGCCAGCTTATAAGCAATAGGATTATTAGCAATGTCCCTAATGCTACTACAGTTTTTCAAAGTGGTTATTATTGGTGTATAGCAAAACTATTGATTTTCGTATGTTCTTGTTCTACTGCATTCACTAAGGCTACCAAAATAATGTTGAAATGAACTGCTTATGGCAGATTCCTTAAATTGTTCCTGACTGTCAAGAATGAATCTAAAGTTTTACCATTTACCATCATGTTTGCTGTAGATTTTATTAAGGAAGTTCCCTTTTGTTACTGATTTTCTGTTTTATTAAAATTGTGAGTGAAGGTAAAACTTTTCTGTCTCTCTTGAGATGTTTGATTTTTTGTCCTTATATAAAAACTAATAATGTAGTATATTAAATTACTAAATTTTTTTTTTTTTTTTTTTTTTT
>NW_016819103.1:727243-760082 GCF_001698545.2 Rhinopithecus bieti
TTTTTTTGAGGTGGAGTCTTGCTCTGTCATCCAGGCAGGAGTGCAGTGGCGTGATCTCAGTTCACTGCAACTTCTGCCTCACAGGCCTGAGCAGTTCTCCTGCCTTAGCCTCCTGAGTAGCTGGGATTGCAGGCACATGCTACCACACCCAGCTAATTTTTGTATTTTTAGTAGAGACAGGGTTTCACCATGTTGGCCAGGCTGGTCTTGAACTCCTGACCTCAGGTGATCCACCCACCTTGGCCTCCCAAAGTGCTGGGATTACAGGCATGAGCCACCACACCTGGCCTTTTTTTCCTTATATTGAACCATCCTTGTATTCCTGAGATAATGTCATTCTCTTCTACCTGTCCCTGGGAAACTAATACTATAGTTAAGAATTTGCATTCCTAGGATCTCATGAGATGTCATCTGTGGCACTGAACTATTTTTCATGCTATATAAACACCTCAAAACAATTATCAGTATTATCAGGATTGTATGGGAAGGAACACAGAGATCTGTGGTCATAGGCATGACAATTACAATGTATGCCCCACAGTCATACAGGAGGCAAACAAAGTTTGAGAAAATTCTATCCTAGAAAGGATTTTAACTGCTTTAAGATTTGCCTGTAACAAATGGGTTATAGTTTAAAGAGGTTGAGTAATACTCCTAGTCTTAATTAAAAAAACTCACAGGTTACAGTTATATAAGGCCTTTCAGGTGTCTTTTCTATTTTAGATGTTGTAACAGCCAACATAGGTAAGATTTTGTTCCAAAGAAGGCATTTTCATTTCCTTGTTTGTGACTACAAACACAGTAATTTATCGCCTGTATCCATGCAGAAATGCAGGAGTGAGCTGATTTGTGATGCATCCTGTAGTCCTGCCTGTCATCTTGAATCATTAAATCTTCCCTGCTTTGCCCGTTGCTTGAAGATCACCCACGTGTGGTCCCTTCTGCTTCAGTTGTGGGCTTTCTGTAGCCTTCTCATGTTGGGGACCATGAGAATATGCACAGCAAAGTAAACGAACACCTTAACGAAGTAAAGTTCTGTTTACTCTTCTGGTTTGAAAGGTAACCATTTCACAAGGCAAGGTTTCTGTACTGAATCTTGTTTATAGCCCGCAACAATATTGACTTCATTCAACAAATATATCTTGAGCTGCTGTTATTAAATCAGCAAGGAGCAGCCCCTGCTTATGTGCCCAGGTTTATTGAAGTCATAACAGCACATACCTTAAAAAACATAAGATAGCTATCCTACCTTCAGAGGAATCACAGTCATTTACAGTCACCAGTATCCAGGAAGTCAGATGGTTGCGTACCTCCTGTGTGTCGGCCACCATCAGAGACCTTGAGAAACCTACCGAGAAAATTACTTACCTCTGATATCACAGTCTGACATAGAGCCTACCAGAGGACACAATACAAAATGCACATAGAAAGTTAAAACAGTTTGGGCGCAGTGGCTCATGCCTGTAATCCCAGCACTTTGGGAAGCTGAGGGGGGAAGATCCACAAGGTCAGGAGTTCGAGACCAGGCTGGCCAATATAGTGAAACTCCGTCTCTACTAAAATACAAAAATTAGCTGGGCGTGGTGGCGGGCACCTGTAGTCCCAACAACTGGGAGGCTGAGGCAGGAGAATTGCTTGAACCCAGGAAGCAGAGGTTGCAGTGAGCTGAGATCATGCCATTGCACTCCAGCATGGGTGACAGAGCGAGACTCCATCTCAAAAAAAAAAAAAAAAAAAGTTAAAACAACATTATGAGAATAAAATCATAGTTCAGGGACACAGTGGAAGATACGTCATAAATAAGATGTTGGACTCATGACTGCATATCCAGTCAGACTGTCAGTGTAGGGGAGAGAGGTGGGGAGAGGCTTTCTGCAGAATGGACAGGAATTGCAAAGGTGGGCCTGGAGGACATTTCAGGTAGAAGAAATACCATATGGAAGGCACTGTGGAAAACGGGGAGCAGTACATTCAGGTGACAATGGAAACTACTCATGTAGGTGGACAGGAGGGCATGGGAGGGGGATGGGGCAAGGAAGGCCTGGGAGTGAAGAGACTGAGGCAGACATTCTAGGGCACCTCCAAAGCCAGCCAGGGTGGAGTTGGGGTTTGCTTTGTTTTTTTAAGACTTAAAACATAAATATTTAAAGATAATATATAGCCCTCTTTGAAAGTAATTAAGATCATTGATTGGGAGGAAAAATCCAAACATATTTAGGAATCGCAACACAAGAGAAGCTGCTTACTATGCCCCTCCTACCACAAGCAGCACAGCCTATAGATGACATTGATTTTATGTTGACAGATACGTGGCTTCAAATAACAGAGAATTGTTTTCAGTTTTAGTCGTATGGATGAAGGGCCTTCAAAATGAGGAAGAAATGCGGCAGCTTGTCCTGTTGGCCTTGGGCTGGTAGTCAGATGAGGTCAAGGGCTTGTTTTCGTGAGGGAGACTTGTAAGTACTTGGAAGCATATGATGTTATCAGCGACATGAAGTTTGTCTCTGTGACCACACCTGGCTCTTGAATACCACAGCCTTAAAAATAGGGAACTTAATTTTTTTCTCATAGTACGAGGCTTCACCTGGTTAGCAATGTCCTGGGTCTCTGCAGTGGCTAGCATGGCAGGGGACATCCTACACATCATCGTGGTGGCAGTGGGAGGGGACAGGGCAGAAAGGACCAGAGAGTTTATGTCTCTGCCCAAAGGTACCAGGGATGCTGAGATGGCTCTGTGGCTGTCAGCCCCTCAGGTGTTGGCTCTGTCACCTTTTGCTCCTTTGCCCTTTTCTTACTCACCCCAGCATGACCCATCTGCACCACCATCCTCTCCCCAGGACACAGGACGGGCCCAGAGACTTCCCTCTCTCTCCTTTTCCTTTGAAAGTGCATGTATGTGTTTTGGACAGAGGAGGACCTTCTACTTGGATCAGAGGTGCCGTTGGCTTTTTTGAGGACGCCTCTCGCTCTTGGCTGGAGGGTGGTGGGTTGCAGGCAGGCCTGAGAACTGGATGACCCACGCAGAAAGAGCCAGCACAGATGTGTTATAATACCCTTCCCACCTCAGCAGACATGACTAAACAAACTCTGTCTGCTTTGAACAATTAAAGCATTTGTCAGAGCGGCTCCCAGAGAGAGCGAGGCCCTGCAAGCAGTGGCATGCTCTCAGAGGAAAGCAGTGGGTGTGTGGTGCGCGTGCAGTCCCTGTGTTGTTAGCATACTAACATACTCCGAAAGCCATACTCCGAAAGCACTCTATGCATTGCCACCTTCTGCATTTAAACAGCCAGAATGACCTGAGCTGGGCACAGGAGTATAGCTTCCAGACTATCTTTCATCAGTTTTGAGAAACTTGGATGCTGAATTGGGAAATAATAATTTGCTTTAAAGAAATGCAAGAAACGCAAAGATAAATGCAAGAAAAACCCCAATTCTTTCCAGCCAGCGCCCATTCCAGACTTGATGGTGAAATGTATCCCCTCCTCTGAGACCAACCGCTGTTGCCCTCCTGACCCCATCTCCGGCAGTGACCCCCACTGAGCCAGCATCTTTCTCTCTTCAAACCTTCTTAATAACAAATACTTTCCAAGTTTTACCTTTAAAATGAAGACTGAGCCTGTAATCTCAGCACTTTGGGAGGCTGAATCAGGCAGATCACTTGAGGTCAGGAGTTCAAGACCAGCCTGGTCAACATGGTGAATGAAACCTTGTCTCTACTAAAAATATAAAAATTAGCCAGGCATGGTGGTACACACCTGTAATTCCAGCTACTTGGGAGGCTGAGGGAACCGTGTTGCTTGAACCTGGGAGGCAGAGGTTGCAGTGAGCCCAGGTCACACCACTGCACTCCAGCCTGGGTGACAGAGTGATACTCTGTCTCAAAAAAATAATAATAAAATAATACAATGAAGACTGCCTTCCTCACCATGGTCCTGGCTAATCTGTCTGCTCACCACAGGACTATGGAGTCGGCAGAGCAGGCTTCTTGCCTCTCTGGCTGTTTGACAGGGAAGGACTGAGGCACAGAGAAGTTCTTCTGCCTGGTGCTGTCAGGTAATAGGTACAGAGTCAAGATTAAAACCCCATTGTCCTGCCCCAGGTCTGGCAGTCTAGAAGAAAGGGGCTATGCAGGGTCTCCAGCCAAGGCGGAGTCCGGAGGAAGTCAAGGAAGAGTATGAATTTGATTGTGGGACAGGGACCACTGTGCATTAGCCTGAGAGGTGGGGGGCACTGAGGAACAGGTCACTTAATGCTTGGCACTTAGGTCTCAGCCTGTTTATGAACGCACTGGGGTGCAACCCACCTGGCAAGGCAAAGCACCTTCCTGAGGTCCCACCACCCCTGTGTGCCAGTCCATTACTGGCTGGCATTAGGGTGCTCACCTGTCTGTAGATTTCCTTAAGCCCAAGGGACAATCACATGGTCTACAAATCTGCATATTGGTTTACACTAAACTCTACCCTGACAACATACCATAAAACTGCTCTAGGCCAGGTGCAATGGCTCATGCCTGTAATCCCAGCACTTTGGGATGCGGAGGGAGGTGAATTGCCTGAGCCCAGGAGTTTGAGACCAGCCTGGGCAACATGGCAAAACTCTGTCTTTAGAAAAAATTAGCCAGGCATGATGGCACATGTCTGTAGTCTCAGCTACTCGGGAGGCTGAGGTGGGAGGATCACCTGAGCCCAGGAGGTTGAGGCTGCAGTGAGCCCAGATCCTACCGCTGCACTTCAGCCTCAGTGACAAGAGTGAGACCCTGTCTCAAAAAAAAAAAAAGAAAAGAAAAGGTCTAATAACAGAGCAGCTAACATTTATTGAGTGCTTACTGTGTGCCAAGCACTGCGCTAAACACTTTGTTGGCATCATTTTATCAAATCTCTCCCAGAATCATCTCTTAGAAAATGATCACTTGTTTTGACTTAGAAACTAAAAGATTGGGCCGGGCGCAGTGGCTCAAGCCTGTAATCCCAGCACTTCGGGAGGCCGAGACGGGCGGATCACGAGGTCAGGAGATCGAGACCATCCTGGCTAACACGGTGAAACCCCGTCTCTACTAAAAAAAATACAAAAAACTAGCCAGGTGTGGTGGCGGGTGCCTGTGGTCCCAGCTACTCAGGAGGCTGAGGCAGGAGAATGGCATAAACCTGGGAGGCGGAGCTTGCAGTGAGCTGAGATCCGGCCACTGCACTCCAGCCTAGGCGACAGAGCGAGACTCCGTCTCAAAAAAAAAAGAAACTAAAAGATTGCATTTTAGTCCTCCTCCTCCTCCTCCTCTTCCTCCTCTCCCCGCCCCACCTCTCCTCCCCATAAGGGACTATGGGTACTGCAGGACTGGGGTTCTTGCCCCCAAGGTTCCTAAGATTCAAAAGAAGATTTGCTCATTCAACAAGCGTGTATTGAGTATGATTTCTGATGTGTTGAGCATTTATTGATGCAATGCACCACATGAGATGCTGCAGACACAAAACTTAATGCATAGTCGCTGATCTCAAGGAGCCAGCACACATCATCTGCAAGGGGTAAACCACAAGTGTTGTGTGCTATGGCCCAAAACAGAGGAGGAAGCGGAGGAGGACGGAGCTGAGTCTGGAAAGGGGTTGGAGGCACAGAGAGGGAGATGGAATCAGTGGTGAGGAACACAGGCTTCTCAGGCTGGGCGGAGTGCCTCGTGCCTGTAATCCCAGCACTTTGGGAAGCCAAGGCAGGAGGATTGCTTGAGCCCAGGAGTGAGAGACCAGCCTGGGCAACATGGCAAGGTCCCGTCTGTTCAAAAAATTTAAAAATTAGCCAGGTTGGTGGTGCACACTTGTCGTTTCAGCTACTCAAGAGGCTGAGACAGGAGGACTGCTTGAGTCCCCAGGCCGAGGCTACAGTGAGCCATGATTGTGGCACTGCACTCCAGTCTTTGTGACAGAGTGAAATCCTGTCATAAAAAAACAAAACAAAGAATACAGGCTTCTCTCCCAAGAAATGAGGTTAACAATAACACCATCTCCCCTTGTGGCGAGGATGGGTCTAGGTAACGCGTGAGGTGTGGTTAGCAGGGTGCCTGAAATGCAATCAGCAGTCAGTAAAAATGAATTATTTTGTTGAGAGTTAAAAGTGCTTTGGAGGAGGACCTGAGTCTTGTTATCTTTGCACCACCCCAGCCCGCAGAGTCAGTATTGCCTCATATGAACACTGTGCCCCAGGATGCTAGCTGGTAAGGTGTCACAGACAGGGTGGGGAGGAGAAGCAAGCCCCAGCCTGAACGGGAATGACTGCAGGAAAGGCCAGAGACAGAGCAGCCTGGAGGTGCGCAGAGCAGAGAATGGAGGGTTCAGTGGGCAGTGTTCTTCACCCTGGGTCTGAATAATGCCAGGGGCTTGGGAGGCCCCTTTGGGCACTTTCTCAGGGTGGCTGTGCTGAGCTGCTGACCCCCAGCCCTCCTTTCCAGCTCCCTTTCATCATCACCGTGAGTGTTCATTTTAAACTCAGCAAGACCCATGCCACTGAAAACAAAGCAAATGATCTCTTAGTGGTTATTTATATTGTAAACCACCTCTGGGGTGATTTTTTTTCCAGTCCAGCTTGCAATAATTTCTTAAGAAAGATAAAGTGATTTTTAAGTGGAATTTTAAAGAGCAGGCCCACATATTTTGCTTTCTGTTATTCTGTTAGGGTTTGATGTTGTTCACGACATGAACTTTGATTTATCTTCTCCGGGTAGTTTGGGACCACAGAGAAAAATCCCTATTCTGTTTAAAAAAGAAGCCATTATGCAAATACTTTAAAGCAGAAACTCTTCTCTGAAATCTTCTCTGAAATGACGAAAACTCATTAAAACTGCTTCCTGAGAAGGTAGAACAGATGCAAGGAAACACATGGAGCTGATTCTTTAAAGATGTTATTTTTTGAAGCCACAGTTGTTACTTCTTTTCTGTTAGCCAAAATGTAGCCTTCTGAACTTAGCACCTCATATTTATCAGCAGAGAAAGAGAAAAGAGAAAAACAAAAGAAACTAGAAGCAGAAAACTCTGAATTGTTTATAAAATGGGCTTTAAAAATACTTATTAAGAGAATGAACCATGCTTTCCTTTTTTGCTCTTAAAAATCCAAGCACTTTCAAGTGATGGCTGATGAAAAAAACTTGGAGCGCATCTTGAGGCCCAGGTTTCCCACCATCAGAAATGTGCAGCCACAAAGGAAAAGTCCAGAATTTCAGCACTTGGGAGCCGTGCCACTGTCAGAGTTGGTAAAGTACTGACCAGCAGAAAGCCGCCTCCTCCTCCTCCCCTCCAGGGAAAGCTGCCAGCCTATCCAGTTGGCACAGCCATGCCCCTCTGCCCAGGGCTTGTCACCTGCACATGCAGATGAGGATGTTCAATCTGAATGAGAAAGGAACTGGAGATTCCAGCAGCACCCTAGGTCTAGGAGTAAAAAGCTCCTAGAGTCTTAGCACTGTGCCCTTCTGCCGTAAGCTGGCCTGCATTGATTCTGCAGCAGCAGGCAGATGCCCGTTCTGCAAAGGCATCTATATTTAGGTGGGGGCACCAGCTTGCCAAGGTAAAGAAAGGCATGATGGGCGTCACCTCAGAATGCTGTTGGTCTTGGAACAGAGGCTCTCAGCATCTGTCCTCACATCTTCTGCTCACAGGCAGGTCCTGTGTTGCCCTGTGGGTTAGACATGCTCATGGAGGAGAGGACAGCTCCCCAGAGCCAAGGCGGTCTGGAAAGCATCAGGGTTCTTCCTGAATGTGCGTCCTTCATGCCGGGTGGCTACGTGCCGCCAGGCAGGGACTGCACACTGCGGTTTCATAGTTGCTGTGCTAAAGGGAGCTGCCACACGCCCTCTGTTAGCAGGACATAGAGTTGGGCCCCAAATGGCCCTAGTGGTGTCAAAAGCAGATGTCTTCAACCCGCAGTGGGAAGCTGCTCCCTCCCAGCACAGCCTGGTGGGCCTGTTGACCGCCTAGGGGGAGTCACTGTCTGCCTCGACACACCTGGCCACTTTGCGACTGCACAGCATCCCTTCTACCCTGGCGAGGAGTAGCTCAGCTCAGCTGTTCTTCCCCCGACTCAGCCCAATGCGCTTCAGGCCCACATAGGCGCAGCCCTGCTGCGGAGGCCCCGCTGCCTTTCCTTTTGTGACTTCCTGGCAGGAGCCTCCACTCTAGCTAGCATTCAGTGCTCATCTTACACATTCTCACCCCAAGGTCTTTGCTCCCTGTACGGCCCCAGCTGTATGGTGCTTTCCCTGCCCTTGTGGGTCACCTCCTCAGGATATCTAAAGGCCCAGCTGATTTCTTCCTAGAATGTGTTGCTTGGGGGCCTCCCTTGAGGCTGTGCTGACATTGATGCTGGAATGTTTCATCCTTCAGGGCTGGACCCAGGCCATGCCTTGCTGAGCCTTAGCTGAGTGCCCAGCCCTCTGCCCCCTCTAGCTCAGGCTAGTCCTTGCACCCCTTTATCAGACACCCTGCCTGGTGTCATCTGAGGTGTCCTTTATCTGCCTGGCTGGACTGAAGGCTCTCAGAGGGAAAGGCCATCTCATGTTACTCATCTCTGTCTCCCAGTGGCACCCAGCATGGTGCCCAAGTCCCGGTGGAGGAACCCTGGCTTTTGTGATTCTCAAGGTCTCCTGCGTTGGCCCTCCCTGAGCAGGTTTGTATGGCAAGCATAGGGGCCAAGCAAGTCTCAGAGCAGGCTCCCTTTGATGGATTAATGGGAGATGGTGACAATGGGACAGGAGCCGTGCCTGGGGACTCTCAGGCCAGTGAACCGAGGGGACAGCTACAAACCCTGCAGGAGGACTCAGCTCTTCAGCAGTGGGTTGACAGATGATTGACAGATGAGGCACACAGTCCCTCTGAGGAGGGCTCGGCCCTCTCTCTTTTCAACCAGGCTCCTTGGTACAGAAGCAGGGGTGAGCTCTGGGAGGAGGCCCCCTGTGTTCTTACTCTTAAGAGAGCTGTTCTCAATTCCCGCCTTCCCAAGCGCCCTCTGGGACACTTCAGAACTCCCCTGGACCTGCCAGTTTCACATCCTTGCTTAAATGGTGAAGCATATCAGTCCTTTTTAAAGAGTGTCTGCAGTTCCCCTAAAACAGGAGCCCCAAAGCTTATGCTCCTTAGCAGAGAAAAGATGATTCCATGTGGGATGAGGCTGCGTTCCCTGCCAAATGAGCCATCAGGCCATCCAGCACAGCTTTGGGCCCAGGCCCAGGAGCCCCACAACTGCTGGGGCCTCCATCTCCATGGGTTCTAAAGGAAAGGGGCCTCATAACTGGCTAGTTGGGGCAAGGAGACCACCCTCCCAGTCCAGCCAGGCTGATTTCTCAGGGCTGGTCTGTGGGTGGGAGGAATTAGAAACGACTGCCCCTGGGCCAGGGGAGTGGGATTGGAAGAGAACTGAGAGGTTTTCAGTAGATTGAGTGGCTCATGAGGGGTGAACTAGGGAGCCAAAGAAACATCTTTAAGAACTGCAGTTACTGAGTACAGCCCCTCATCAGCCCTGAGGTTCGTCCACTTAACCTTGCTATCAATGTGGGCTCAGGGAATGTGCCTGCCAGGACAGGAAGACAGCCTTGGGCTACAGGCCCCACCTGGCCGGCGCCCTGTTCCCACAGCAGGACCGGCTCCTTCCTAACTGCTTTTGTTTTGTCCTGGGACAGAGCCTGGATTTTGGGTTAAGTTTGTGCCTTCCAGGCCGGGGAAGAAGCCACAACTTCTGTTTCCCATGCAAAACGCCACACACCTAGGGAGGATGTTTGTGTTCCATGGAGGTCGCCACCCATCTGTTTTCAGAGTAAACGTTTGTGTGAGCGCAGTGCACTCCGGCGGGGAGTCCCAGAGCGGACCCTCTCGCCACTGCATCCATAGGCGCAGAACGAGCCTGCTGCCCCGACCCTGCGGCTCTGACCTGGGCCGAGCAGCGAAGGACCACCCTGGTCTGATCACCTAGGATTCTGGGCCCAGCTCAGCTAGTGACCTTGCTTAGGCCACGCCCCTCTCTGAGCCTCCATCTTCCCTTTGGCAGCCGTGGAGGATGAACTTAATGTTGTGCAAGATCATGTCCAGCTCTGGAATTTTAGGATTATAAGCTTATTTACCATCAGCCTGTTGATTCTACCTCTAAAATATAATCTGAATCTGTAAAATTCCCTCCGTGTCTCCTGGTACCCCATGATCTTGTCGCTTCCTGCCCGAGTTCTGTGGTTTAGAATAA
Organism: Rhinopithecus bieti; assembly: GCF_001698545.2. Classification (NCBI taxonomy): domain Eukaryota; kingdom Metazoa; phylum Chordata; class Mammalia; order Primates; family Cercopithecidae; genus Rhinopithecus; species Rhinopithecus bieti. Next base: position 737,450 of record NW_016819103.1, read on the forward strand.
ACCCAGGCCCCTCTCCACGGACCCTCTGATGGCAGACCTCCATCCCTCTGCATGGGGCCTCACCCACCCAGCCACGTGCTCTGTCGTCAGCCCCCTGGAGCCCCTGGGATCTTTGCACCCGCTGTTCTCTCCATAGAGAGCCACCCTCTCTCCACTCCTGGATGGGCTGGCTCCTTCCTTCCCTCCCATCTTTCAGAGCTCAGCTTCAAGTGTTGGCTCCACTGAGAGGCCTTACCCCGAAGTCCCTTTTTAAAAGAACTGTTCCTCCATCATTCCACCTCTCACCCCGTGTTTATTTTTCTACATTTTGTAGCTCTTTCCTTGGGTGGATCTGGTTTTGTGTTAGTCTCTAGTCACCTCTACCAGGCAGGGACCTCCCAGGGTAGGGACGCACCTGTCCCAGTCATGGCTGATCAGTGAGAGCCTAACATAGCACATGGGGTACCGTAGGTGTTCAAAGAATGCTGGCCGAATGGATGGAGACTTCCTTCATAGAGCCCCATTTTCCTTCCTATTCTTAGTCTCAGGCCCCATTTTCTCTCAAAGATCCAGGGGTCACAGTGAGAGTGATTATAAAACAAACTACATGTGCAACACGAACTCCTCAGTCAATCCCGAGAGGGCTTTCACTCCACACTTCATCATCTGCCCTGTGGCCTCAGATTAAAACTCAGGCTTACCATTTCCTGAGTCCCTGCTCGGTGCCAGGTTCCGGTTCTGTGCTTTCCAGTTGTTTTATATACCCGTGATAACTTTTGTATAGTTGGTGGTAAAATGGAGAGATTTATTTTCCTGCGGGGAAACTGAGTCTCTGAAAAATGAGCTGGCCCACAGAGAGCTGGTGGCTGATAGAGCCCAGATCTGAAATTGGGAGAATCTTGCCCCAAGTCCAGTGCTGTTTCCTTTTTACCCAATGTCACAGAACCAAAGTGGGCCTGGCCAAGATCTGGCCCTGAATGTAGAAGAGGCCAGGGAAGGGTGGAGGGAAGAGGGCGCAGGTCCCATTGTGGGATTCCAGATGACTCCTGTTGTCCAGCTGGCTAGGAGATATGTGGACCCCAGGGCTGACAGATATCCCTGAGGGCCACGGGAACCTGACGGAAGGTCCGTGGCATTTCTAGAGGTGTGTGGTCATAGAGAGCATGGGGGTTTTGTGGGGACTGGGAATAACCGAGGGCCTCAGGGCAGGCTGGGTGGCACTGCCCTCTGAATGCTGACCTGTCAGCTGGTTGAGGAAGGCCTTTCTGAGGCCAGCACAGACTCTGTCACATCATGGCCCTTCAAGGGATAGCTCTCTTGGCAAAACACCCATTTGCCAGACCTAATTGCCAGAAGCTGCAGTGGAAATGAGTAGAGAATGAAAGGGAGTCATATTTGAACATGACACAGAATAGGCCCTTAGTGTCAGTCTCAGTGGCTCACACCTGTAATCAGCACTTGGGGAGGCCGAGGCAGGCAGGTTGCTGAAGCCCAGGTGTTCGAGACCACCCTGGCCAATGTGGTAAAACTCCGTCTCTACAAAAAATACAAAAATTAGGCCGGGCGCGGTGGCTCAAGCCTGTAATCCCAGCACTTTGGGAGGCCGAGACGGGTGGATCATGAGGTCAGGAGATCGAGACCATCCTGGCTAATACGATGAAACCCCGTCTCTACTAAAAAATACAAAAAACTAGCCGGGCGACGAGGCAGGCGCCTGTAGTCCCAGCTACTCGGGAGGCTGAGACAGGAGAATGGCGTGAACCCGGGAGGCGGAGCTTGCAGTGAGCTGAGAGCCGGCCACTGCACTCCAGCCTGGGCAGCAGAGCAAGACTCCGTCTCAAAAAAAAAAAAAAAAAAAAAAAAAAAAATTAGCCAAAAAAAAAAAGCCAGATGTGGTGGTGCAGGCCTGTGGTTGCAGCTACCAGGAGGCTAAGATGGGAGGATGACCCGAGCCTGGGTGTTGTGGGAAGTCAGGGACCCCGAATGGAGGGACCGGCTGAAGCCGCAGCAAAAGAACATAAATTGTGAAGATTTCATGGACATTTATTAGTTCCCCCAAATTAATACTTTTATAATTTTTATGCCTGTCTTTACTGTAATCTCTGAACATAAATTGTGAAGATTTCATGGACACTTATCACTTCCCCAGTGAATATCCTTGTGATTTCCTATGCCTGTCTTTACTTTAATCTCTTAATCCGGTTGTCATCTTTGTAAGATGAGGATGATGAATGTCGCCTCAGGACTCTGTGATTGTATCAACTGCACAAACTGTTTGTAGAGCATGTGTGTTTGAACAATATGAAATCTGGGCATCTTAAAAAAAGAACAGGATAGCAGTGATGTTCAGGAACAAGAGAGGTAACTTTGAACTGGTCACCGGTGAGCCAGACGGAACAGAGCTATATTCCTCCTCTTTCAGAAGCAAATAGGAGAAATATCGCTGAATTCTTTTCTCAGCAAGGAACATCCCTGAGAAAGAGAATGCGCCCTGAAGGTAGGCCTATAGACCGCCCCTTTTAAGGCGTCCCGTCTTTTATGGTCAAAGCCGAAGGGATGAAATAAGCCCCGGTCTCCTATAGTGCTCCCAGGCTTANACATAAATTGTGAAGATTTCATGGACACTTATCACTTCCCCAGTGAATATCCTTGTGATTTCCTATGCCTGTCTTTACTTTAATCTCTTAATCCGGTTGTCATCTTTGTAAGATGAGGATGATGAATGTCGCCTCAGGACTCTGTGATTGTATCAACTGCACAAACTGTTTGTAGAGCATGTGTGTTTGAACAATATGAAATCTGGGCATCTTAAAAAAAGAACAGGATAGCAGTGATGTTCAGGAACAAGAGAGGTAACTTTGAACTGGTCACCGGTGAGCCAGACGGAACAGAGCTATATTCCTCCTCTTTCAGAAGCAAATAGGAGAAATATCGCTGAATTCTTTTTCTCAGCAAGGAACATCCCTGAGAAAGAGAATGCGCCCTGAAGGTAGGCCTATAGACCGCCCCTTTTTAAGGCGTCCCGTCTTTTATGGTCAAAGCCGAAGGGATGAAATAAGCCCTGGTCTCCTATAGTGCTCCCAGGCTTATCAGGTGGACAAAAATTCCCACCTAATAAATTTTGGTCAGACAGGTTGTCTGCTCTCAAACCCTGTTTCCTGATAAGATGTTATCAATGACAACGCGTGCCAGAAACTTCATTAGCAATTTTAATTTCACCTCATGCGGTGGTCCTGTGATCTCGCTCTGTCTCCATTTGCTTTGTGATATTGTATTACCTTGTGAAGTATGTGATCTCCGTGACCCACACCCTATTCGTGCACTCCCTACCCTTTTGAAAATCACTAATAAAATCTTGCTGGTTTTACGGCTCGGGGAACATCACGGATCCTGCCGACATGTGATGTCTCCCCCGGACACCCAGCTTTAAATTTCTCTCTCTTGTGCTCTTTCCCTTTATTTCTCAACCCACCCAAGACACTTAGGAAATAGAAAAGAACCCACGTTTAACATCGGGAGCGGGTTCTCCCGATACCTGGGAAGGTCGAGGCTGCAGTGAGCTATGATTGTGCCACTGCACACACACTGGGCAACAGAGTGAGACTCTTGTCTCAAAAAAAAGAGAAAAGAAAAGGCCCTTAGTAATTCTTGAGAATGAGTGTTCTTGAGAATGAGTGACTGAAGGAAGGAATAGACCCCTAAGACGTCCTCCTGGAAGACAGCATGGAGAAGAGATCTGAGCTTCTTGCTGTTTTCAGTGTGAAAAGCTTAATTGGGCTGTAATACAAGGTCGATTGCCCACAGCTTCCAAGAACTGACCACAAAATATTAATGATAGCAACTGAGACTTTTTTTCAGGTTGTAAAGTTGTGTTCTCAATCATTGTAAGCAAGTAACAACACAGATGATGTGTACCCTGCATCAGGCACAGTTTTGAGCACTGTATGCCCATTAACTCATTTCATGGTCACAATAGCCCTGCCAGGGAGACAGCATTTTTGTCTTCATTTCTCAGATGAGAAAACAGAGGCACAGAGAGATTAAATAAATAGCCTGAGGTGACACAGCTAGTCAGTGGCAGAGTAGGACCCAATCCTGGAAGTTTGACTTGAGAGCCGGAGCTCTTAATTCCACCTGACAGTGATTAATGGCTGTAGCAGAATCAGATCAGGGTAAGAGAAGGCATGGCACTGAGCCAGGGAGGCCAGGGAAGGTTGGGCTGGAAGGATTCTGTTCTCCTGAAAATGGTTGGGAAATAAGACCTCTAACTAAATGAGTGGGAGACCGTATCGGTGCTTTAGGGGAAGTGGGCCCACTGGGGGTGTCGCCCACCTTCCACCTTTGGTTGTCCTGAAAAAGACACGGTATTTCTCTTATGACATTTTGGCAGTTATTATAAATATGTTTTATATTGTGAAACTCCTCCGTCTTAAGCTATATTCGTTTTCTCTTATGAATTAAAAAAAATCTATTTGATACAATCAAATATACATTAAAGTGCACATTTCTGAGCTTCGAGAAACGTACTTGCTTGGGAGCCAGCACAGTTTGGCGGCCTCAAGCAGGTCTGTCTGGCCTCTCTCGCCCTGCACAGCCGCCTGGAGGTTCACCAGCATCACTGCGTGTGTCAGCACTTGGTGCCTTTCTGTCGCTGAGTAGCGCCCCACTGTGTAAGTGTACCAGAATTGTTTACTCACTCACCTGGGGAGGTGCTCTTGGTTCGTTCTACTTTTAATTACAGCTGTTATAAATGAAGCTCTGATGAGTGAGTGTTTTCACTTCTCTTGGGAGATTATCTAGAGATGACTAGAATTGCTGGGTCCTGTGGTGGAAGTGTATGTTCAATTTTTAAGAAACTGTTATTTTCCAAATTCACTGTGCCATTTCTGCTCTTCCCACCAGCAGAGTGTGAGAGTTCTGGTTGTGCCACGTGCTTGTCAGCACTTGGAGCTGGTAGTCCTTTTCATTCTGGCCATTTGAGTAGATATGCAAGTGGCATCTCATTGTGGCTTTTATTGTAGCTCTCTGATGACAACATCTTTCTCACATCTCTGATGGGGAACATCTTTTCATGTATTTATTTGCCACCTATAGATCTTCTTATGTTATCTTTCTTTCAAATATTTTGCCCATGTTTCCATTGGGTTATTTATTATATTTTATTGAACTATAAGAGTTCTTCCAGCCTGAGCAACTTGGTAAGACCCTGTCTCTACAAAAAATAATAAAATAAAATAAAATCACTGGGCATGGTGGTGCGCACCTGTGGTCCCAGCTACTCAGGAGGCTGAGGTGGGAAGATCCCTTGAGACCAAGAGGTGAAGGCTGCAGTGAGCAGTGATCGCACCACTGTACTTCAGCTATGGCAACACACTGAGACCCCATCTCAAAACAAAAAGTTCTTATATTTTCTAGACATGAGTTTTTTGGTCAGATATTGGTATTGCATATATTTTCTCAATGTCTTTGGCTTGCCTTTTCATTTTCTTGATGTTGTCTTTAAGAGAGAAAAAGTTTTGAATTCTGAAGTTCAGTTAATAATTTTTTTCTCTTATGGTTCCTGCTTTCAGTGTCCTAAGAAATCTTTGCCTATGCCCAAAGTCTTACTGATTTTTCTTTTCTTTTCCTAAAAAAATACATAGTTTTAGCTTTTACATGTATGTTTGTGATTGATTTCAAGTTAATTTTCATGTAGGGTATGAGTTAAGGGTGAAGGTTCATTTTTCTCTATGTGGCTATCTAATTGTTCCAGCAATGTTTGTTGAAAAGATTGTCCTTTCTCGTCAAATTACCATGGCACCTTTGTTGAAAGTCACCTGCCGGTGTTTGTGGGTCTGTTTCTACCTCTGTATTCCTGGTTATCCTCATCTCAGTACCAAACTGTCTGCCGCCTGAAGCTTTATAGAGTCAGTTGGGTTAGTGTCTGCCTTGTTACTTGGTCTCCGATTGTCTGGCCCAGTGGCAGGGGATGTCATCCTCCCTAGGATTGGATCATGCCCCTCTCCTCAGAAGCCATGTCACCTGCATTTGCATTATTTGAAGTTGCAAGATGTCCTTTCTCACCAAGTGAAGTTGGTCTGTTTATATCCTGTGTCCTCCCACCTTGCCCTGGAACTCTGAGCTCTCAAGTTTTCCTCCTTCTCTTCTCCCTCTTTCTGATGTTGACCCCAAAAGCCCTTTGAGGTAGACAACAAACAAGTAAAAGTGTCCGCCTTTTTAAAGGGAAATTTTTCAAAACCTTTTCTAAGGAGCTAGAAATAAGAACTATGTAACAGAAACCATTTCATAGCCTTCAGCACGGCCATTTATCTCAAAAACCATTTCATTTAAAATGTGGGCCAAACATATAAATCATATCTTGAAAGAAAGCATGTGGGTACCACAAAAATTACTCTGTATTCTTACCATCTAATTTAAAAAATGTGTTTTGAAGCCTGAGAGAAGGCAAACAAGCCTGGGGCCTGCGCCCTCCTCCCCCACGGCCAGCGATGCAGTGGAGAGTCCAAAGCACTGAACAGCACACCCTGTTGTTAGCCAGTCACTTCAGTCACGGGAGCCACTGCTCTTGAAACCTCCCTCCTCCGAATGTCACTTGGTAAATTAGGAGCTGAGAGCCCCAAAGCCAGTCTGCTGCTTACCAGTGCTTGGACAAGCCCTTGCGCTTAGGCAGTAAATACTCCAGGAGAAATCGTAGATATTGGTGCTTATTTAGCGACATCCCCGGAGGGAGGGTGCTAAATATAGTGGGACCCTGAGGTCCATTTTCCAGACTAATAAGAGGGGAGACCCAGAGCAGCCTGTCACTGTGGGCTGGGAATTCCCGTCTTCTGCCGGAAACCTCACTAAGGATTGCGAGGCTAAGATGTCAGCACTTCCTCTTGGCAGGTTTCATATTTGCTTCTTAGCACTTTCTGGGAGGGGAAAACAAAAGACACCGGCAGATGTACCTTGCCATGGGCCATGGCCCTTCCTGTGGCCTGTGTACCCCTCACCTGGGTCCCTGGAGACACCAGTATCTCCACTGCTACACTGACCCTTTCTTCTCATCTGGTCTTCCATACTTGCCTCTTTCCTAGCCTAGTAGCTGCTCTCAACCACCCTCTGCTTCCCTCTTGTGCCTCCTTTAAGATGACAGTCCCCTGGGCATCCTCCAGGCCACCCCCTCCAGGGCGTCGGGTCTCTGTGTTTCCAGCCTGGGCTCTGTTCTTGGGAGTGAAGTCTGTTTGGAACTGCTGAGCATAATCTGTGCCTCAAGTGTAGCTTGGAGGTGCTGACCTTCCTCTGGGTCTGGGTTCTGAGGCATGAGACTGTTCCTTCAGACCCCTCGCTCCTTGTCAGTTGCAGCCCTGAGCATCTTTGTAGGGGGAGTGGGGAGGATTTGGGGGATGGAATGCCTCTGGAGGTGGCATGCCAGCCTACACGTGTGCACAGGCCCTGTCTGCTGCCCCCTTCCTGGATGTGCCTTTAATCAGCTGCACAGGCCACAGTTAGCCGGCGGCATCCTCCAGCCCACCCCACGGTGCAGGAGCAGCCCCACCCTGCCAACATGAAGCCTGTCGCTTTCTCTTTTAATCTCCTCATCCCTGGCTGCCTGATGTTCCTTGTGTAAGTCACGCTTTACATCTTACCAGCTTTCTTGGCTATGAGTGTCTTTGTAGTAGAACCTTAACCTTGTTCCTGGAACCCTGGTGCAGTGGGTGTCATGAGGCAGTGCACATGCTCTCTGGACTGGCACCAGGGGGCTGGGGTTGGAAAGGCTGGGAGAACTCCTCCCTCAGAAGACTCTAGAAGTAGCCCCCATCGTTCTGCTTCCTTCCTCCCATCTTCCCCCCTGCCTCAGCCCTCAGCTGGCCTGTGTCTGGAGAGCTGAGTTTGGGGCAAAGGTTCCCTGAGAAAAGAGGGATTTGGTCTTAATTCCTCTGCCAAGTCTGGTGCCCAGGCTAGAGGAGGCAGTGAGTGCTCAGAGTACAAGAGTGGGAAGGCAGACGGGCATCTTTCCAAAGCGAGGCACTGGGGTGATGTGTTAGGAAGAGCACAAGGCCGGCCGCGGTGGCTCACGCCTGTACTCCCATCACTTTGGGAGACTGAGGTCAGGAGTTGGAGACCAGCCTGGCCAACATGTTGAAACCCCATCTCTACTAAAGATACCAAAAAATTAGCTGGGCGTGGTGGCACACGCCTGTTATCCCGGCTACTCAGGAGGCTGAGGCACGAGAATCGCTTGAATCACAGACCTCTGGGGATGGGAGGGGGAGGACCCATTTCATCTCCACTGAAGGATGGTGACAGGTTGGGGGTGGAGGGTGGGCAAGGGCAGGGGCTGCTGGCAGCAGACATCAAGAGCACTTAAGTCCCTGCAGGGCATGAGCCATCAGCCCCAGGCTGGCCTCGCCATCTGCTCTGGCTCTCCCTGCATTGTGCAGGCTGCCCGCTCCCTTTCCTTTTGGTTCACTCCTTCAGGCCGCTCATCTGCCGGCAACAGCAGGCCGAGGCAGTCACGCCAGCCATCCTTGGCCCGGGGCGAAGGGATCTGGGAGCTTTTGGTTCTGGATTCATTGTGAGAGTAGGCAGGGCTAATTCTGAGTTACCCCAGGTCCCCATCCTGTGATGGCTCCGGGCAGGAATCTGGGAGCCAGGAAGTCAGACCCTGGGCCTTTACCCAGCAGCACTTCCCTGTGGCCCGCTCCAGGGCCCAGGTATGGCTGCAGAGGCAGACCTGGGTCTAGCAAGGGTACTGGTTAACCCACAAGGCCCCCTCATCTGCAGAGCCCCACAGCTACTGCCTTGCGGGGCACCCTTTCTGACCATCCCTGATCCTGCCTGGGGCCTCTTAGGGTCCAGAAGCAAGAAGTATCCACCGCTGTGCAGCCCTGTGGCCTGGCTCAGGGCCAACCCACAGTGAGGCTCAGGAAGGAGAATGAGGGCGTCAGTGGCCTGGGACCCAGACTTCCCTCAGAAAGCTGGCCTGCCACCCTGCCTGCTCCCACCTGGGGATACCCACAGTGCTTGCCCCCACCCACCCCCGTCCTTCTGGGGCCTGGAGTCCAAGGGCCTGATATGCTGGAGTCCTTAGAAGCCAGCTAGGCTGAGGGGCCTGCCCTTGACTGTGTGCATCTCAGGTACTTTGGTCACACCAAAAATCCCCCTTTCTTTTCTGCCCTGTGGAATCATATCCAGAACAGATGGTTCTGAATCATTGTTTCTGCAAAGCCTCTCTACTAGGCCAGGCTCTGAGCCGGGGCTGGGGACACAGTGGTGAGCAGACAGACCAGGCTCTACCCTCATGCAGCAGGCAGCCCCCTGGGGAAGTCAGACAGAGGCACAAACTACAAGGTGACAGCAAATTATGGTGGGGTCGCAGAAGGAACCAAGAGGCCTGAGAAGAAGGTAGGCGAGCCGGAAGGTCGCTGCAGACCCAGCAGAGCCAGCTGTGCAGGAGGGGCTGCAGAGAAGAGGCTTCTAAGTCAAAGAAGCCTGTGAAAAGGCTGAGCGAGGGGAGAGCCAGGAGGCGGCAGCCGCTGGAATCTGGTGAGCCAGAGGGAGGGTGCTGGGGTGGGGAGCTTGGAGGGGTGCAGGGGGCCTGGTAGCCTGGAAAGGAGTTTGGACTTAACTCTCCCTCTGTGCAAGGGGAAGATTTTGAAGGCTGTAAAACTGGGGAAAGACACAATGGGATTGTTTATTCAGAAACTCAGTCTGATGCCCTGTAGGCGGGAACAGTGCCAGAGGCTTATGGAGACCCCAGAAGAGCCAGGGTGACGGATACCTGTGGGGACAACAGATCCTTCCCTTGTGGGCATCGAGAGCCTATGCAGGGACCCTGGAGTGAGCCCTGCCTCCAATCCTTGGCTCCTGGCTGGGGAGTCTCCACAGCCTGCAGCCGCTCCCTCCTCCTTGCTCTTTCCTGCCCCTGCCAGGCCACCTCCTCCCTGTCCCTTCTTGTCCATAAACCTGACCTAGGACTTCATGGACCAAGCCCTAGCCCATAGCCTGCTGGCCTTGGGAGCCCTGCCAGCCTTGTCCCCTCTCTGGGCCTCGGGGCTGTGCTTGGGCTCTGTGTTGGGAGCAGCCCTGCCAGGCCCAGCTCTCCTGGGCGTGTCTCTCTGTTGTCAGCTCCCTCCCCCCGCCCCCCGGCAGCTCTTTCTTGGAATCATCTTCTGGATGTCCCCTCTCCTTTTTCTACCCTAGTCCCTGCAGCCACCCCCTGGCAGTGCTCAGTAAGGGCAAGCAATTAGCAGCCTCCTCCAGAAGAAGTGGGGGTTAGCACCCCCATTGTTTCCCAGAGGCATTTTGGGAGGCCAAGCCAGAGGATTGCTTAAGCCTAGGAGTTCAAGACCAGCCTGGGCAACATAGGGAGACCCCATCTCAACAAAATATAAAAAATTAGCTGGGTGTGGTGGCATATGCCTGTAGTCCCAATTACTAAGGAGGCTGAGGTAGGAGGATTGCTTGAGCCTGGGAGGTCGAGGCTGCAGTGAGCTATGATGGTACCACACTCCAGCCTGGTGACAGAGTGAGGCCCTGTCTCAAAAGTAAATAAAGAAAATCCAATAGTGGGCTTTTTTTTTTTTTTTTTTTTTGAGATGGAGTCTCACTGTCACCCAGGCTGGAGTGCAGTGGCACAATCTCGGCTCACTGCAACCTCCGCCTCCCTGGTTCAATTCTCCTGCCTCAGCCTCCTGAGTAGCTGGGATTACAGGCACATGCCACCATGCCCAGCTAACTTTTATATTTTTAGTAGAGAGGAGGTTTTGCCATGTTGACCAAGCTGGTCTCAAACTCCTGACCTCAGGTGATCCGCCTGACTCGGCTTCCCAAAGTGCTGGGATTACAGGCGTGAGCCACCGCGCCCAACCTTATTTTAAATGTTTACATTTAACAAATGAACGTTTTTAGCGGACACACAGAAATATAATTGTGCCATTCACAAGGTAATTACAGTGTTTATAAAAGAAGAACCTTAGTTCATGGCATGCTCCAGGCAGTGTGGTCCAGAAACGGGACCCAAGTTTGAAACTGATGATGAGGGCTCCTTTCAAACCCGTCTGTCTCCTTTGGAGAGAGTGAAACCTCAAGGCCCTTTGGGTGTGTGAGATCTGGGCTGAGCCTTCCCCTCATTCCTTGTGATGGGCCCAATTGAAAGGTCCTTCTTCCCCTAATGCAGAGAGGCGGCCCAGCCCTGCCCTCTTCCATGGCAGGGCAGCAGCCAGTGGGGAGTGCCGAGGGGCTCAGGTCAGGCTGACCAGAGGGGCTGAGCCCGCCCTCACCAGTGGAGAGCAGCACAGGCTGATGCCATCCTCTCCCTAGCTGTCCAAGCCACGGGCTCTGCCTTCTGAACTGGGTCATACCGAGGTGGGGACTCGGGAGCCAGAACAGGTCAGGAGCTGGCCTGGCCTGTCCTTTCGGCTGCCCAGGTGTATTCGTGGTGCTGGTGGGTGTGGACTGCAGCTCTTGGGGCACCTACTGTGCATTCGCGTGACAGGCGGTGAATGGAAGTGTGTCTGGGGTGGAGGGGCCAGACTCAGAGACCGTCCTTAATCATCTTTAGAGGGTATTATGTTTAACAGGAAGTAGTGAGAGAAAATGGAAAAGGCCTCTTCCTTCACCCTTGCTAGCTTGGTCTCCTTGTCAAGTTCTGCTGTTTTCTCTGTGCTTCAGTCCCCTGCTTTGTAAAATGGGGGCAAAGATGTGACACCATTGTCCTCAGAGCTGCTGGGAAGAGAGTGGAGGCAGGGGTTTGAGTGACACTCCCTGGTGTGGACAGACCACGTTTCGTTTATTCATCAGTTGGTGGAAACTGGATTGTTCCCACTCGTGTCCTATTATGAATTCCACGTTTAACTTCTATGAATACTTTTCTATGAATACCACTGTGTTTGTGTACAAGTTTTTATGTGGACACATGTTTTCGTTTCTCTTGGGCAATTACCTAGGACTGGAATTGTTGTAGCATATGGTAACTGTGTTTAATTTTTTGGTGAACTGCCAGCTGTTTTTTATGAGGTGGCTGAACCATTTCACATTTCCAGCAGCAACATATGAAGGTTCTAGTTTGTCCACATCCTTGTCAACACTTACTATGATCTGGCTTTTTCATTGTAGCCATCCTAGTGGGTGTGAAGTGTTAGCTTACGGTTTTGATTCACATTTTCCTGATGACTAATTATGTTTCAGTATCATTTCATGTGCTTCTTAGCAATTTGTATCTTTTTCTGGAGAAATGTCTATTCAACATCTTTGCGCATTTTTTTGTTTTGTTTTTGAAACAGGGTCTTGCTGTCACCCAGGCTGGCGTGTAAGTGGCATGGTCATGGCTCACTGCAGCCTTGACCTCCTGGGCTCAAGGGATCCTCCTGCCTCGGCCTCCAGAGTAGCTGGGACTATAGGTGTGCACCACCACACTCAGCCAGTTTTTAAATTTTTTGGTAGAGACAGGTTCCAGGCTGGTCTCGAACTCCTGGGCTCAAGTGACCTTCATACCTTGGCCTTCCAAAGTGCTGAAATTACAGGCGTGAGCCACCATGCCCGGACTGGTCTCAAACTCCTGTCTTTATATATTCTAGATACAAGTCTCTTATCAGATATGTGATGTGCCATTATTTTATCTCATTCTGTGGTTGTCTTTTCTCTTTCTTAATAGTGTTCTTGGAAGCACAAAAATTTTAAATTTTGACTCCAGTTATTTTGTTGTTGCTTGTACTTTTGGTTTCCTTTTTTAGTCTTTAAAATATGTGACATATATGATTCAAAATTAAAAGGCACGCTCAGAGCAGTCTCACCTCCCCACCTACCCTCTATAGGGAGGCATTTAAATTAATTTCTCCTTTTATTGTTCCTGTGTTTATATTTGCAAAATTAAAAACCCTTTTTTCTTAAACAAAGGTGGTATGCTACAGATACTCTGCACATTTCTTTCTTCTCTTCTTTCACTAAAGAAATCCCGGAATTGAGCCCCTGTATCAGCTGACTTAACTCACTATGTTTCAGGGCCACAATAGCCCAGCTGTGGATGTGCATCAAATGGTTTAGTCAGCTGGTTCCCCGCTGAGGGCCTCTTGGGCTGTTCCCAGTCTTTTCCTGTAAGAGATCATGCAGCAGGGGTAATATCCTTTTGTATAGTGGAGGTATGTCTTCAGGACAGACTCCTGAAAGTGAGATGGCCAGGTCAAAAGTTCAGCCATAGGAATCGTGGCTGTTGCCAGATTGTCCTCTGCAGGGGCTGGACTGTTCTGTTTTGCCAGGGAGGTGTGAGAGTGGTTCCCCTACAGGCTCACAAACAGAACATACCGTGAAGCAGTGAGATTCTTGCCAGTGTGATCTCAGTGCAGCTTTTTTTTTTTTAAATCAGCTGTATTGTGTGATTTACATACGATGAAATACACCCATTTTAAGTGTCCAGTTAAGTTGTGACAAATTACTTCCTGTCACCACAGACGGGTTTTTGCCCTTCTAGGATTTCATATAATGAAATACGAAGTGTGGTATCCTCTGTGTTAGGGTTGTTTTCTTAAAAACTATATATATTCAAAGTGTATAAGATATCTTGATACCACATAGTGAAATGGTTACTACAGTCAAGGAAATTAACATATCTATCAACTCACATAGCATGTGGTGTGGGCACCTGAAATCTACACTTAGCAAATTTCCAGTATACAATCCAGCAGGATTAACAGTAGTCCTATGCTGTATATCAGACCTCCAGACTATTCATGCTACATGACTGCCACCTCGTACCCTTCGACCCCATTCCCCACCCCTTCCAGTTGGGCTTCCTTGGCCCAGGATCAAGACACGGAGATTCGTGTGTGTTGTTGCACGCATCAGTAGTTTAATGGCTCAGTAGTATCCATTGTATGGATATACCACAGTTTCTCTGGTTTCCCATTGATGAGCATTTGTGTGGTTTCTAGTTTGTACCTATTCTGAGTAAGACTGCTGTGGACATTCTGGCTGAAGTTTTTCTGTGGACACGTGTTTTTGTTTCTTTGGAATAAACAGGAGTGGAATGGCTGGATCACATGGTGAGCCCACACTTAAACAGTCACTAGACCTTTCCATCCCCACTAGGAGCAGTGTGTGGGCCCTTCCTGCCCCACATCCTCACAGACACCGGGAGGCACTGGCCTTTAGCTTCAGCTCTTTGAGGTGGGGTGTGCTGTCTCTTGATGGTTTTGATTTGCATTTCTCTGAGTGTCTTTTCTTACTTGCCATTATATTTCCTCTTTGGTGAAGTTTCTCTTCCAATCTTTTCCCCAAAAATCAAGTTTTTGTCTCTTTATTAAGTTGTAAGAGTTCTTTATATTCTCAATACAAGTTCTTTTAATATAGAGATATTTTCTCCTAATCTACAACTTGTCTTTTCATTTTCTCAGTGGTATCCTTCCAAGACCAGAAATTTTAATTCTTGTGAAATGCAAACCCATGTTTTTTTCTGGTTCTTTTTGTGTCTTAAGGAAACCTTTGCATTTCCTTTATTATGAGTAAGGCTGTGCATCTTTTTTTCTGTCTAAGGGCCATTTGCTTATTTTTTTCTGAGAACTGGCCATGTCTTTAGCCACTTTTTAAAAATTCGGTCTATTTGAGACAGGGTCTCACTCTCTGTTGCCCAGGCTGTAGTGCAGTGGTGCATTCACAGCTCACTGCAACCTCTACCTCCCGAGCTCACACCATCCTCCCATCTCCTGAGTTGCTGGGACTACAGACACCTACCTGGCTAATTTTAAAACATTATTATAGAGAAAGGGTCTCCTTATGTTGCGCAGGCTGGTCTTTAACTCCTGGGCTCAAGTGATCCTCCCGCCTCGGCCTTCCAAAGTGCTGGGATTACAGGCGTGCCTGGCCTCTCTTCTTGATTTCTAAGAGCTCTTTGTCTGTTACTGAGATGAGCCATTTATGGTATGTTGTGACGTTTTCTCAGTTTGTCTTTTTGACTGTTTTCCCGTGCATATTGCATGCATGTGTTTTTGCAGAGTCAAGTGTATCCATTTTTTATTGCTTATGGATTTGGGATCATAGGCTTTCCCTACTCCCAGGCTATAATGAGCTCACCCACTTTTGTGTCTAGTATTCTTATGGCTTCATTTTCTCTAACATTTGGGTCTTTATCCCATTTGGAGTTGATTCTAATGTGCGGGGTAAGGCATGGAATCAATTTTATCTTTTTCCAAGTGACTCTCTACTTCTCTTCATATTGTTTATTTAAAGAGTCTATCTTTTCCTAATGAGCTGAGATGGCACTCCCCAGGCCATTCTCATTAAAATTCTGGATTTCCACATGTTCTTGGACATGGTCTTCTCTCGTTTCTGTCCTCTTCGTGTCCTGCTGGCCATCTGAGTGTTTCCGTGCAGATGCACCCTGTCCTCCTCGGGGGTTTCATGACGTCTCCCTCAGCCCATGGTGGGGGCTTCTCACCGCTTTTCTGTTCAGAGGGTTTCCTGGGTGTCTCTGCTTCCTGTTTTCCCACATAGCCTAGAACCAGCTCGGCTGGCTCCAGAAAACATTTGTTAATCTTTGAAAATTGAGACTTTGTTAATGTATTCACTTTGAGAAAGCTGACATCTTTATGGATGTTGAATCGTCCTATGCAGAAACAAGGGGTATGGCTCTATCTACTCCAGTTTACATCTTTCCCAGGTGAAATTCTTCTAGGACTGTCACAGCTGTTTCAGAGGTTTCATATGGATTCTGTACATCTGATGTTAGGTTTATTCCCATGTGTTTATCTTTTTCATTGCTTTTATACTTTTGTAAAAAAATTTTATAGACCAGGTCTTGCTCTATTGTCCAGGCTGGTCTCAAACTCCTGGCCTCAAGCAGTCCACTCACCTCAGCCTCCCAAAGTGCTGGGATTACAGGCGCGAACCACTGTGCCTGGACAATATAATGGGTGCCTTTCTTCCTTTCCCTTTCCTTTTTTTTTTTTTTTTTTTTTTTTTTTTTTTTTGACGGAGTCTTACTCTGTTGCCCAGGATGGAGTGCAGTGGCGCAATCTCAAGCTCACTGCAAGCTCCACCTCCCGGGTTCAAGCCATTCTCCTGCTCAGCCTCCCAAGTAGCTGGGATTACAGGTGCCCGCCACCACGCCTGGCTACTTTTTGTATTTTTAGTAGAGATGGGGTTTCACCATGTTGGCCAGGCTGGTCTTGAACTCCTGACTTCGAGTGATCCACCCACCCTAGCCTCCCAAAGTGCTGAGATTACAGGTGTGAGCCACCACACCCAGCCTCTTTCATTCTGTTTGCAACATTGTTTGCACTGCATGTGGGGGGTTATAATTGGTTGTTGTCAATTTTATATCTTGTTCTTACCAAATACTTTTTCATTTGTATTCTAAGGATATCTTAGCATTTATTTTATTGGGGTTTCCAGGTGTACTTTGATATGAAACACAAAAAAATCATTTGTCTTTTCTTTAGGGTTGAACGTTTTTAAAGGTTTGTATTACATATTGCCAAATCTTTTTAAAAATATGGTACCAATTTATACTTCTCTTGTGGCAGTGTTTTGCCATACCCTTGTCAGCACTCAGTATTGATATTTTTAAAACCTGACAGTTTCCTATGATCTTCATTAAGAGGACATTCACCGTGCCCTTCTCCACACCAGGTGCCCTGCCGAGGACACAGCTGTGTTGAGGATACGGTGGGGAGTCTGCAGATCCCAGCCCCCAGTCCCACTCCAGTCCCCATCCCATCCCCACAAGTCTGTGTTCTAGTTGTTTCTTGAGGTTTCCAATGAAGATGGCTGCTGCCCTCTGAGCCCAGCCAATGGGACAAGGCCAGCAGAGAGCCCGTCCCTGCCCCCGAGATTCGCTCTGGAAAATCCCCGAGTGGTTATGTAAAATGTATTGCTCCCCGCCCCCTGCCTCAGTAGAACCGTGTCACAATAAGCCTTCCAGGTGTCGCGGGATCCCCTGCACAGCTTGGGCACTGCCAGCAGCCGTGGCCCCTCAAGCGCTGAATCTGTCCAGGAGCAAGGGGTCAGCCAGGCGCCTTCCAGGGCCAGCCCCAGGCCACCCAGTCCTAGTGTGGCTGAGCACCTATGCCTCTTCCCCATAGCTAAAAACCTGGTAACATGGATGACAAAATGGGTAACACCTCCCTGAAAGTTTCTGCTTTCCTATAAAGCCTAGTCCCGACCCCGGCCCCGGCCAGAGTCCTCAGGAACAGAACAACCCCAATCACCTGTTTGCAGAGGGCACTGCTGTTTGGCACTGACCCTGCCCTGCCCAGGCTGGCAGCCCTCCAAGGAGGCTGGGCAGGAGGTCCCGGAGGACACGGCCCACAAGGCTCACCCTTTTCATTCTCCATCTTGCCCCATCACCCCCCACCTTGGCCGCCTCCTCCAGGCAGCCCGCCCAGCCGTTTTCCACACACCCGTTCCCAGCACTGAAGCTTGCTTGTAGCGTGATCTCAGGCCAACTGCCTTACCTCTCTGGGCTTGTTTCCATCTTCACCTCACAGATAGATGTGAGGAGTGAAAGGGGGAGTATTTGCAGCAGGTCTGCACAGTGCATGGCAGAGTGGGCTCCATGAATGTGTGTTCATTGAATAGGAGAGTGAAAGAACAGATGGATTGCGCTGGCAAACCCTCCAGGGGCTCAGTTTCTTCCACTCAGACCATCAGAACCCAGAGATCAGATCCAGGGACTCCTAAATGCAACCTTTGTTAGCAACACAGCCACCCTGCCCTGCACTGCTCAGTCCCACCCTAGGGGAGTTTTCAGCCGCACTGAGGATGAGCTCGGTGGGGACCTGACCCAGAGAAAGGGACATTTGGTCACTGGACTCCAGACCGGCCCATCCACAGCCTGGCTGGGCCGGCATCTAGACCTCGCTTGGCAGTCCCCTCCTGAGAGCTCAGATAGTTGGGCCTCAGGGGAGACGGGGGAAGTGAGAGGGCTGCCTCCCCTCAGCCTGGGAGCTGGGTCCTCAGGAGAGGGAAATTTCCTTCTATTTATTTTCAACGTCCTTGACTTTGAAAGCCAAGCTGGTGTTGATATTTACCTTGGCCAGGCCTCCTGTCTCCCCGGGCCAGCCTCGTGTAAACATGCTGTTCCTTCTCTCAGCCCTCCTAGCACTGAGGTGGCCTTTTGCAACCAGTTCTAGGAATTTTGAAAGTCTGAAGGCGTAGCTTCAGGGACTGGCCCTCCAGGGAGCCCAGGGTGCCAGGGACCCTGAGACCTGCTGTGCTGGCCTTGGGCTCTCTCCCTGGGCGTTCACACCAAGGACCACAGGGAATGAATGGGCCTGGGCCCATGCGGGCAGGGTGTCTCTTGCTGGGTCCCTCAGTTCTCCTCACGGCCACACTGGGGCCTCCCGCTCCCCAGGGTCACTGCGAGGCTCAGACTCGTTGAGGGACTGTGGCAGGATCTGGCTGTCTCTACTGTCCTGCTCCAGGCCATCTCCACCCTGGCTGGTGGGGAGGGCTTGCTCTTCAGCTCTCTAGTGTGAGTTGGGAGTGTCGGCAGCTGGACTATAGTTAGAAGGAATGTGGAGCAGTCACCCAGGGTGCAGCCTCCCGAGGCAGCACGTGCCCACACCAGAATCGCTGCCCTCAGGGAGCTTGCCTTCCAGAGGGCAGGTGGACTGCAAGGAGAATAAGCTGGCTTGGGGTGGGGTTGAGTGCTGCAGAAGCCAGGATGAGCAGAGGCTGGCTGGGTCAGGGACAGGCCCCCGAGGTGGACGTGCAGGAGGTGAGCAGAGGAATCCCCAGTGCAAATCCCAGCCCTCCACTGTTGGTTCCACCAGGTGGTTCACGCACTAGTGACGCCTTGGCAAGTCTGAGATTTGGTGTCCTTGTACAGAAATGGGGTGACAGTCCCTCAGAGACAAGGGAGTGGTTCTGCAGGTGGGAGCTGCCATGACCACTGCAGTTTTAAAGCATCCGTGTGCCTACCACCAGGCAGTGGGACATCTTGGCTGAGCCTCTCCCCTTCTCCACGCAGATCTGGGACATGAGCGACGATGAGACCATCTGAGATGGCCCCGCTGTGGGGCTGACTTCTCCCCGGCTGCCTGCTGAGGAGCTCTCCATCACCAGAGCAGGACTGCTGACCCCAGGCTTGGTGATTCTGGGCCCCTCCTCTCCATACCCTGAGGACTGGGACCCCCTCCGCTGCCCAGGAGCGGCCAGTGTTCAACGTTGCTCGAGATTCATGATGCCACCAGTTCAGAGCTAAATAATAACCTTGGCTTCGGCCTTGCTGTTGACCTGGGACTTGGTCCTCTGTGCAGTTTTTATTTCTTGTGACAGTGTGTTAGCCATCCCTCAGGATCCTTTCCCCTTGGCCCTCGGGGGGTGGCCCAACACAGACCAAATGGGGAGGCGAGCGACCAGCTCCTGTCCAGAGCCACTGCAGGAGGTGGCACCCTCATCCCCAGGATGCCCTGCCAGCCTCACTGCAGGCTTCTCCTGTGAGGGCCCTGGGCATGGCTGAGGGTGGGGCCCTGTGAGCACACTGCAGCCTGGCCCTGGTGGAGCAGGAGGAGAGCCGAGCTGGGTGCGAGACTAAAGGGCCCACACGACCCACTGACCCCAGATTTCCACCACCAATGGAGTGAGCCGCCCAGACATGGCTTTCCTGCCTCCCGGCCTGTCCTCCGCTGTGGGCATAGCATCTGTGCCTGCCTGCCTGCTTGAGGGAGGAGTTTCTGTTGCTGCCTTGAGCTGGGGGAAGAGCCTGGGGCAGATCCTGGCAGCTGCCTGGATGAGGTGGAGTCCTCCCTGCCTTTATGAGCACGCCAGGCCCAGAAACGTGAAGCCTGGGCTGCCTTCCTGCCCCAGCTCAGGGGAGGGGTCAGACAGCTCTACCATGGGTAACTCAGGCCAGAGCTGCTGTTCCTCTTTCTTCTGGGTGTGTGCAGCTGTGAGGCCCCAAGAGCAGGGGTTGGAAACCCAGGAGAGGCCATGGCCTGGGTACCTCTGACCACCCTGCCCCGTGTAGAAGGCATCGTCCCTGAAATGCTGTAGGAACCAGAGGCACTCTTCCTGCTATTTTATTCTTTCAGCTTTCGTCTTAGGCCCAAAATCAAAGTGAAACTTGAGTCTGGGCTGACCCTTACAACAGCAGGATTTAGTAGGGTCGATTTCAAATGAGGCTTCTCCCAAAGTAGCCAGTCCAAGTTGCGGTGGCTGTCGCTCAGCTCATGGGAGCTTCATGAGGACACAGCCGGCACAGGTGCAGGGCCTGAGTCCGCACACCCAGCCTGGCGCTGAAACTCGGGGGCTGAAGAGCCACACGTACACTATGTGGTTTAAGAGCACTTTATTATTGTTCTTAAGGCTACTTTTAAGTACAAAAAAAAAGATGGCCTGCCAAACCTTTTTTTTCTTCTTCCAGGAAATACAGGCCACAGAGAATGGTATATTACAGATTTACACACACGGAGAGAAGGTCAGAGCGCACTGCAGGCGGCGTGGCTCTGGGAAGACCTTCACGGAGCCCCTTCTTAGAGCAGGGAAGGGGGCTCTTTCTCAGTGAAATGTTTGGTTTTCTGCTGCCCCCCCTCTGCCCAGGACCCCCTCCAGGGTACTGCCTATCCCAGATAGGTCAGTGCACCAGGGGACCTGGCCACCAGCACCACCGACCCTCCCAGAGTGACGCCCTTGTTCACTGACAAAGAGACCTGTCCCAGGAGTGTCCTCCACCGAGCCGGTCAGCAGTGGGTTGTTTTCCTGTTACAACGCTCAGTAGCCTGTAGCAATAACAAACTAGTGGCTATGAATGCAGATGCAGTGTTCTCATAGAATAACTGTGTTCCTGCACTTTTACAGACAAATCTACGACAAAAAAAAAGATCAACTTTTTTTTTCCAAACAACAAAAAATGAATGATTACAATAGGAAAGGGAAAAATTAAATAGCTACATATCATTAACAAATTAATGTTCTTCAAAAAATACCTACAAATTTCTCTGTACATTCTTTACGCACAGCGTAATGATGGTCTTAAAATTACCTATATAAAAAAAGTGTTCTCAACAATTTTTCCTACAGAAAATATAGGGGCCTGAATGCCAAAGCTTGGAAGCCCAGTAGAGTGGGAGTGAAATGTGTGCGGGGCAAGGAGAAGGGCTTTTCTTTCCTCTACTTTTCAAAGGCCTGCAGCCACCCTGTGACTACAAAAGCCAGTCCTCCGACCTTTTCACCCAGTGCCAATTTCCAAAATTGAACAGCCAAACTGTAAAACCAGAGGTTGTGCAGTGTGCAGAGTCCACAAAACCTTGCAGGTGAGGTGACCACACCCATGTCACCTGGTCAGGTGCCATCGTCGTGAGCCTCTGATGGGCCAGGCGGAACACAGCACACCCCAGGCGGAGGGGACAGAAACGCTCATTGACCAAAAAGGAGCAGCTGTGACCTCCACAGCTGTGTCTGTCATGCTTGCTTCATCTAATTTCTAGTTAGTAGCTATTAATATAGCAAATAATAAAATGCAGTAATAACAGTATAAAGTCAGAGGAATGTATACTGCCTTGGCCCCAGAGTACGAGGAAGCGTATAAAACACCGTATCACAGATTGTCAGTAATCTGCTGTTCAGCCAAGAGAGTTCAAAGGGAGCAGTTTCTGCATGTAGGGAAGCTGGAAGACACAAACCCCACCTCCCCTGGGAGCTTGTAACAAAGCAGACAGGGATGCAAAAATGCTGTCAGCCGGCAGCAAAACTCCAGCATCCCACACCGCAGCTGACCCACTGCTCATCGCGAGGGCCTGCCAGGAGCTGGCCTCCCGCACTACTTGTGAGTAAAGTGAGTATCAAATACAAATCTTAGAGTACAACTGTACCAGCAGTAAGTATATCTAGGACTGTAACTGACAAAAATAAACTAATTCTGAAAAGAAGATAGTAAGTATTAAGGTTTTTGTTTACTGTCTATATAATTAATAGAAACCAGCTATTTTTTCTCCATTAAAACATGCATCACGTTTAAAGCACTATGGAATCCTCCAACCTCAGCTCTAGTCTAACAAACTGCAGTGTTCAGAGAAGGTAAAATGCCCGTGATTGGTAGAGTCTGCAGTCCAGTTGCAAGCACCTGAAACCTAGAGAGAGAAAGACCTATAACCTGTATGAGACTTCCCCTTCCAAAGCTGTATTGTCTAGATTAAAAAAAAACAAAAACAGTAACAACAACAAACACACAAATGGTCAGAAATGTCATCCTTAAACCCTTTGTTTTTCAGCAGTTTGCCCTCAGAGTTCTGGCATCACACATAAAGTTGTCAGGCAACTTTAGTCCTCCTCCAATAGTGCAAATCAGACACGACAGTTCTCTTCAAGTATACACACGCACACACACGGACCGAACCAAACACGCCGTGGAAGCTGAGCCACACACACCCCGGTCTCAAGAAGCAAAGGAGAAAGCACAAAGCGTCTGAGTCACCAATTCATCATGGCTTGTGACCGAGAAAGCGCTGTGGAGTCCTGGCCCCGTCGGGGCGGCAGACCTGCATCAGAGGTTTCTTTGGTAACTGAGGCAGGAAGTAAGGATGCTACATTAGACAGATGTTCCACACGTAGTTCCTGCTATCATGTTTGAGGGCCCCCTTGTACGGATACCAAGCAAGTACAAAACAGAACAAAATCCCAACAACATGGTTTTGCGAATAAACCATCCCTTCCCTTCCCCCCACCCCACCCCATGATT